>NW_024871180.1:2500-162500 GCF_019054845.1 Dipodomys spectabilis
TGTAATTTCATAATATATAGACATCATTCTCTTTATATATATATGCCAATGTACACATTTATCTTTTTATATACTTGTCACTCCTGGGGCTCAGTGGTATAGTGATGGTTAGTATATACAAAGCCCTGGATTCAATTCCTCACTACCACATGCACATAAAAATCCGGACGTTGTGCTGTTGCTCAAGCAGTTGAGCACTAGCTTTGGGCATAAAACTTAGGAACCGTGTCTAGACAGTTACTCAAGACCCAGGATGGGCAAGAAAAAAAAGATTGAATGTTGTGACTGCAACTCTATAAAGATAAGACTTCAAATACCTCATCACAGAGCAAGCCGGGTGTCTGGTGCTGACAGCTGCCATCTAAACCTGACTTAGCCAGAGGTATACCACTACAACCAAGCTCCAATCCTTGTACAATCCTTGTACAAGAGAAACTAGGTACAGTGTTCATGTCCTGAGTTCAAGCTCCAGGACTAGTGTATGCACACACACACACACACACACACACACACACACACACAGAAAGCAGAAGTGAAGCTGTGACACAAAATGGTAAAGCATTAGACTTCTGCCCTGAGCACCCAGGCCCTGTGTTCAACGCCAAAACCTAGCCCACCCAAGGTCTAACTAGGAGAGGTCAAAGGTTTCAAAATGTGATGAGCTTCACCAGACGTAGATGACAGGAATTTTGTGATATCCAACACATGCTTGGATTTCACAAGCTTCCAGAAACCTAGGAGAGGCATCATAGGCCCATCATTACCCTCAATGAAACATTTCATTAGGTTCAGTGCCCTAGTTGTCAGCCAGAAGGACTCCTGAATTATATTGAGCACTGTATCTGAACACCAGAATATAGTCTCCACAAAGGGAGGATAAGTGCATAGTACTTGGACTGCCATGGGACATGGCACAAATGACGGTTTCCTGTCAAAGCAGAGCACTGGGAAGAGAGATAGCTTGGGGTACAAAGAGGACTTTTTCTCCTGACCTTCAGAGCCTGCCCACACTCCTCAGCACTAATTGGCCCAAATAGAGTTGTTTGTTACACAGCTATACAGGACTGAGGGCTTTTGTCTGCGTGTCCAGAAAATGAGAGAGACTTCTTTCAGCAGGCCTAGGATGCAGAGAAACCCTCAGGCTACACTGGAAGCAGTGAGGGGAACCCTGGAACACGCAATGTCTAAAAGCAGTCTCTGTGTTATGAACTCATTGTATTGAATACAAATTTCCTAGGTTGGTGACATTCATCATAGCTACTCTGGAGCTTCACCTATAGGAATACATCCATACATACACAAAGACATGGAGGTACAGGTTCTTTATGAGGGGGCAGGTCCTGGGTTTGAACCATGAGCCTGGGCATTTTCCTGAGCCCCTTTCAGTCAAGACCAGTGTATTAAGCTTGAGTCAAAGCCCCACTTCTGGGGTTTTCTGTGACCTCTTAGAAATAACAGTGTCAAGGACTTTTTTATGCTGGCTGGATTTAAATTCCAGATTCTCTACATCTCAGCCTCCTGAGGATCTGGAATTGCAGTGAGCAGTCACTGGCACTTTCTTTCTTTTCTTCTCCATATTTTAATCTGGAAAATCTGACTTCTTAATGGGTCATTCCAATGGTTTTGAACTTATAAGAGACTACCCAATGTTCTTTATAGCTGCCTTCTCTGAGAAGGATTTTCTCTCCTCATCTTCCACTCTGGTCACAGGTTTGAAGCCAAAAGTGAGAAATGGAGTGTCACCGGAGCAAATGTCCACAGGACATGCCAGTTCTGTCACTTAACATTGAGCTGCAGTGAATTTACTCTCTCATGATGAGAGGACTGAAAGCTGAGCAATCCTCATACTGTCTGCATTGCTCCTTTTGCCTTTAAAGTGATCTAATAATTATGAGTGTTTTGTGTCTCAACCTTAATTATCTAAGAGCACACTAGAAGCATCTTCATGTTTCTGTTTTCTCTAGTACCTCTCGACATTTAGACTAAAGGTTTGTGTGGAGTGGCTCCTAGGGGAATCCCTGAGGAAAGCTACTTAAAGCCTCCTCAGGAGATCACCATTCAAAGCCAGTCCTAGCAGGAATTCTGTGAGATTCTTGTCTCCAATAAACCACCAGAAAACCAGAAGTGGAGCAGTAGCTTAGAGGGTAGAGCTCCAGTTTTGAGAGAGAAAGTCGAGCAGGTGATACAGGCCAGACCAGGCAGAAAAGCCTGGGAGTTGCTTATTTTATAGGCCTGTGTCCTTATATGATGCACATTGAAGCTCTCAGCAGCCTTTACTTACATTTTATTATGAGGCCAATGCAGGAACAGTAACAAATCATTCAGGGGAAAGAAAATCCTAGTGTGTAGAAATAACTGGTATTCAGAAAAATTAAACTTGAGGACACAAACTGTATCATACTTATGTAAAAACTATGATTAAGAAAAAAAGATGAGGGGGCTGGGAATGTAGATTAGTCGAGAGAGTGCCTTGCCTAGCATGCAAGAAGTCGTGGGTTCTATTCTTCAGTAGCACATAGACAGAAAAAGCCAGAATTGGTGCTGTGGCTCAAGTAGTAGGGTGCTAGGGAAAGTGCCTAAGCTTGGAGTTCAACCCAAGAAATGTCAAAGAGATAGCTAGGTAGGTAGTTAGGTAGGTAGGTAGATAGATAGATAGATAGATAGATAGATAGATAGATAGATAGATAGATAGATAGATAGATAGATAGATAGATAGATAGATAGATAGATAGATAGATAGATAGATAGATAGATAGATAGATAGATAAATAGATAGATAGATAGATAGATAGATAGATGTATAGATGGATGGACGGATAGATGGATGGACAGATAGATAGATAGATAGATAGATAGATAGATAGATAGATAGATAGATAGATAGATAGATAGATAGATAGATAGATAGATAGATAGATAGATAGATAGATAGATAGATAGATAGATAGAAAAATGATACATCAATCTGGTCTTGGATGTCAGGAGGAAAGAATGGAACAATTCCCAGTCATGAGGCCTTCTTTATTGTGTCAGGCCACCAGCAATGCCTTCACACAACCACAAAGTAGGAAGACTGTCTCTTTCCCACTTCTCAGGCAGCAAAGGACCCTAGAGACAAGAAGACAAAGCAAGGTTCTAACTCAGGTTCTTGGAAACAGAAGAGGAAAGGCCCTGTCTCATCTTGGACTGGGGATTTACATTAATGATGTGGAGAATGAAGGAAGGAGAAAGGACTGTTAGAGGTAGAAGAAGGGCCTTCAAACCTGACAGATGGAGAGTCAAAAACCCACTCCCTGAGACCAGAGAGCAAGGTTTTTCTAGTCTCTTCCTCCCCTCTCCCCCACTAAACTGACTCTGTATTGGTAACCTAAAGATAGCCTGAGGCTCCCTTCACCTGAGGGAAGAAGGTTAGTCATTGAAATGGCTGAGAAAAGCCTGACCCTGGTGTAACTCTAACAAATGTTTCAGGTTTCCTCCCATTGGTGACTGTGCCTGGAATGAATGAGGTGGTTTTGCAGCTCACTTCCCTGTTGAGTGTGTACATTGTGCCTCCTAATCCTACAGGCCTAGGTCTCTGTACCTAGCCTGGCTTTTGAACCTGTTTTCTGTCCTTCAAATACAGTGTTACTCTGGAGTTCTTTTGGCTAGCCGGAGTAAGGATTGAATCCTGAGAACTTCATTTGAATCTTTGATGGGTCAGTGATGTTTCTTTCCTTCTATAGCATGAGAACCCTAAGAACATTTAGAATGAAAGTAACTTCTCATCACCAAGGGAAACACACGAAGCTGTTGAACATCTGACCTTTCAGAAGTGGAAGTCAGAGTGTCATAGACTTCCCTGCCCTTGTTGGCTTCACCCTGTGATCCTCAGACCTCAGGCTCCTGAGCTAGGGTGATGGGTGTGAGCTACTGGTGCTCTTCTAGGTTCAGAACTGTAATGACATTGATAATACAAGTCAACTGCTTATCTCAAAGGGCTTGGGGAGCATATTAAGCCTTTCAACATTGGACCTTTCAGATCCCTTTAGCACACAAGGTTATAATGCTAGAGACTGAGAGGCTGGGTATATGCATGTGCAATACTTGAGCCTTAAACTCTGACTCCAATTCTGGTGTACATCAACGTTAGAGTGTTCTCCTAATTAGCAAATAGGAAAAGCACTTTGATTAATCCTTACTTGTTTCCAGTTGTGTGTCTTATATCAAGCCTGGGCCCTGTCCATGAGCAATTCAGCTCAAAGCTAACACTCTACCACTTGAGTCACAGCGCCACATGGGGTATTTTTTTGGTGGTATCTTGAACATAAGAATCTAACAGGCTTTCTTTGCCTAGGCTGTCTTTAAACTATGGTCTTCAAATCTCAGCATCCAGAGAAGCTGGGGTTCCAGGTGTGAGCCACCGCCATCTGGCCTATTGTTTTTGAGAGTCCTGGGGCTTCTTTTTTTTCAAGGCTAGCACTCTGTCATTTGAGCCACTCCATTGCTTCTAGCTTTTTCTGAGTATGTGGCACTGAAGATTCAAACCCTGGTATTCATGCATGTTGAGCAAGCTATTTCCACTAAGCCACATTTCTAGGTTTACAATCTTATCCCACAAATTGCTTGTACTGAAGAAAAGGCTTCTAAGTATAAATCATTAAAGAAATCCCTATAGGAAGGTGTTCAAAGATAAAAACACAAAGCTCATCCTTGAGAGATACTCTAAACATGTGAAGACTATGACAAATGCCTCCATTTAATTATGTATCATGTTTCAACACAAAAAGTTTTAATGAAAAATGAGTCAATGTCCTAAATAATTGTGTATACATTTATAATAGATGTGCAAAATGTAATAAGTATTATGTGTATAATAATACTAAATAATATAAACAATAAATGAATGAATAAAATAAAAATAATCACAAAATCAATAATAAAAATCATAATATGTAATAAGCATACATATGTAAGTATATATCCTATATTACATATGTATAGAGATATCTTTTTCTTTGCAGGGCCTTCATTCAGGCCGTGGGAACTCTAGCCTGAATTTCTTTTCTTCAATGACAGTGAGCTTCGCCTTCACTCATGGTGCAAATGAGTTACCTAGATGGTGAGATCAAATCCCAAAAATGGTAGAAATATTGGTCCAGTTCCAAGACAGTGACTTAATTTTTTAATGGAAGCAGTTATGTTTATTCAATTACATACTGAACATTAAAAAAAGCCATGTAGAATTTTGTACAGCTATTCAGACTCCTTCCCTTACTCCCAAAGTGCTTCTCTGAATACTACATTGTTTCTTTTTTGTATGTTTTTATTGTAAAAATGTTGTACAGAGGGGTCACAGTTACATGAGCAAGGTCATGAGTATATTTCCTATTGAGCATTGTTGCCTGCTCCTTTGTTTTCCCCCTACCATCCCTTCCCTCCCATCTCGACAACTACTCCCCCTGCCAAGCTCAGTGACTTAACTTTTTAGTTGTGGCTTGACACGGAGTTTGAACTCAAGTAGTGGCAAATCTGCACTTTCCTCACATTGCTACAGACTTACCAAGATCCTGAGTTCAAATCCC
This sequence comes from Dipodomys spectabilis, assembly GCF_019054845.1. Classification (NCBI taxonomy): domain Eukaryota; kingdom Metazoa; phylum Chordata; class Mammalia; order Rodentia; family Heteromyidae; genus Dipodomys; species Dipodomys spectabilis. The sequence goes on from NW_024871180.1 coordinate 8,062, forward strand.
AGGCTGGGAAAGAAAACTGAGAGAAATTCCAAACCAGGGAGCTTTATTATTTTTTAATTTAGTTAAATAATTAATTAATCTTTTTCTTTTTTTCTTTTTTTGGCCAAACATGGGGCTTGAACTCAATCGTGGCAACTCTGCCTCAACTTCGAACACTCTAGGCTGGGTGCTGCCTCAGGACCCATACCCAATCCTGGAATCGTAGACCCAGAGGGCTTGTAGGAAAAAAAAAAGTGGGATAGCACGAAAAGTGGCGAGCTGCAGAGGGCTGGGGGTTTTACGTTTTATTCTTTGCACGGTGACCATCCTGAGTCTGAATGAGACAGACGGCTGCAAAGTGGACATGACCTGCCATATATGAAGGCTGGCATGCTATCAGGGAACACATAGGCCAACCTGTCAACAAGTGTGACACCTGTTTTCCTTTCCTGCAAGAGTCCTGGGTGTCAGGCATGATTGAGAACACATCTACAAATCTAGATGCTATGTGATAGGATGTAAACAATATAATACATAGTTAGGTATCATCACAGTCAATAAAATGAATGGTAAATAAACGAATAAAACAAAAAATATAATGAATAACCACCACAAACATAATATAGGCTGAATATCTGTATGGAAGTTCAATCCTATCTTTAAAATGTATATAAATAGTACGTTTTCCAGGGCTGGGGCTTGAATTCACGCCTAGGGAACAGGCCTGACATTCTGGTCTTCAAGCGTGGTGAGCTTCCCCTTCCCCAACTGTGCAACAGAGTTACCTAGACCCCGTGTTCAATTTCCAGGCCAAGAAGACAAAAATATGCCACAAATTCTAAGCCAGAGAGCTTCATTAGCATTTTAATATGTTTTTAAGTTCATTTCTCCTTTATTTGATACATTTTGATTTTATAACACGTTTTTCAGAAAAGGTTTTTAAACTTTTACATTTCAGTATAGCACATTGGTGTTTCTATTTTGACCATCTGCCATGAAGAGTGAGAATGAAAATAAGGATATCATTTCTCCCTAGATGGTCGGGACAGTTGAATTTATTTCTATTTAGAGTTATTTATATAATTATAAACTCTCTGCATTTTGTCATGTTAGTTTTCCTCAGCACCTAACACGAAATACACTAGGGGGTCCCTGATAGCACAAAAGGTAGGTTTCTGAATGAAAATTCATTTCTGTGAGGACAGTAGGTAATTGTAAGCATTTTGGGAATAAACTGGATTGTAAAATGAAAAACAAAAACATTGGGACTGGGATGTAGCTCAGTAGTGGAGTATTTGCCTAAAGAGCATAAGACTCAGGCAGAAAAGTTTCCTGAAGCTTAGAATGTTAGAATTTTATGATCTGTATGAACAAATTTTTTGTTTTTTGATCGTGGGCCTGAACTCAGGGGTTATCCCTGTACTCTTCAGCTCAATGCGAGCAATCTACTGCTTGAGTCACATTGCTACTTCTGGTTTTCTAGTGGTTTATTGGAGATAAGAGTCTCACGAACTTTCCTGTCCATGCTGGCTTTGAACTGCCATCCGCAGATCTCAGCCTCCTGAGTAGCTAAGATTACAGGCATGAGCCACCTGTGCCAGGCACGTAAACAAACTTCTTAAAGATGGATTCTGAGAAAAGAAACTTGGAATACAATTTTAGTATAAATAACTTATGATGCCATGGTTAAGGCACTAATTCAGAAGTATTTATTCATTTGCTGGTTTCTTAGTTTATTTAAAGGTATATTATATATATATATATGCATTATTAATATATATACATATATATTATTAAAATCATAGATTTGAAGTGTACCTAAGAACATATGTGCTCATGTAAAGTTATACAACTGCACAAGCTTCATTATTTTTTTTTCTAGGTTGGTTGGTACCATAAATTAGGTGGGATTTTTGTACTGCTGTTCTGTTCTCTGTTTTTGGAAGATTTCTCTCCCTTTTATCCCTCTGCCCCCCCCCCCACCCGTCCCTGCACTTGAACTCAGCTTGCTCTTTCTTGGCTTGGTTGTTCATAGCTGATTTTCTACCACTTCAACCATACCTGTTGCCGGGCTTTTTTCCAGTTAATTGGAGATGATTTCTCTCAGGCATTTTTGCCTTCATTGGCTTTGAAATTTCATCTTCCAGTTCTCAGCTTCCTGAATAGCTAGAATTACAGATGTGAGCCTTTGGTGTGCTTAGGGTTAAATTAGACTTTGGTTGGTGTATTCTTTCTGTTTTTCTAAGCATGGGATCATCTACTATAGAATTTCTGTGAATATCCTGGGTCTGAAGTAAGTTATAATATATATATGCAAATCTGTATAGTTCTCATAAGATGTAATGAATTTAATACGTGTTATAAGTGTAGTAATAGTCAATAAATATAATGAATGAATAACACAAAAATAAATACCCTCAAAGCAATATGCAGTAAACATAACTATGTAGATATTCATCATTTTTTTAAATGTGGATGAATATTACTTAACAGGGCTGGGGATTGAATTCAGGCCTAGGGAACAGGCCTGAATTGCTTGTATTCAAAGAGGTGAGTTTCTCCATCCTCCACAGTGAATTGGAGTTTCCCAGACTCCAAGTTCAAATCCCAGGCCTGGAAGAAAAAAAATGAGCACGAATTCCAAGCCAGGGCGCTCCATTAGTATTTTTAATATTTTTAAAATTTTAAAATTTATTTTATTTTTATATAATTTATTTCAATTTATTTATTTGTTTGTTTGTTTATTTATTTTGTCAAGCACGGGGCTTGAACTCAGGTTGTAGCAACTCTGCCTCAGCCTCCATCATCCTAAGCTGGGATGGTGCAGCTTCTGGGCCCACAGCCATTCCTGGGATCCTAGGCCTCAGGGGATGACAGTAAAACAAATTGAAAACGGCACCAAAAAATTGCCGCGAACTGAAGTCTGTCGATGGTTTCTCGGTTTTCCTTCTTTGCATAGTGACCATCCTGGATCCAAATGACACGGCTGCAACCTGTAGGTCACCAGACATTGCTGAAGGCTGGCAGGCTGGCAGCGAAGCCATAGGCCTATCTGGACACCTAGGCCCTGAGTTTGAATCCTGGTCATGCCACTTACAAAGGGCTAGAGAGCCCAGGAAACTATTGCCTGTCCATAGGAACACCATAGGAATGTGATCAATGTCATAGTTGGATGAGTAGTTTGTCAATCAGTCTAACATAAAATTAAACCCAGTATTCACAAGATGTGGATTGATTATAATTCATAGCTTATTATGCATTAAAAGAATATGTGTGTGTGTGTGTGTGTGTGCGTGTGTGTGTGTGTGTTTTGTCAGTAGTGGGGCCTGAATTCTGGGCCTGGGCACTCTCTCTCAGCTTTTCAGCTCAGGGCTAGTGCTGTAACATTTGAGACACAGCACCATTCCCAGCTTTTTCTGATCATGTTGTGCTGAGGAATCGAACCCGGGGCTCATGCATGAAAGACAAGCACTCTCCCAGTGAGCCATCTTCCCAGCCCCTAAAAGAATACTATTGATAAAATAGTTCTCACTACATACCTGTGAATCACTAGGAAGGTAGTATATGTCATTGAATATAAGAAAGACATCACTTGCAGTATCTACATTTTTAAATACATATTTATTTGTATACTACCCTCTGCATAGAAAGTTTTTGCTATTTTGGCCAATCCTATGTCTCCATCCTAGGTCCTGGGATCCATGTGGCATCTGAATGTGCTAGAGGCTGACGTGCTGACACTCACCCATTCATGAGTTGGGCCTTCTAGGCCCTCAGTTCAGGCCCCAGCATTGCCAAAAATGTCTTCTTGGAGTAAGATTCCAAGTGTGATACCTGTTTTCCTTTTCTGTGCAAGTGCTGGGTGTCAGGTATGATGTATACAATATGTCTGCAAAGCTACATGCTATGGAATTGATTTGAATGAATGTAATAAATGTTATAGGAGCACTCACAGTCAGTCAATAAATAAATGGTAAATAAACAAATAAATAATAAAATATCATGAATCATTCCAACAAACACGATATAAACTGAATATATGGATGTAAGTATAAATCATATAATAAACATATCTATATATGTTATGTTCTCCAAGGCTGGGGCTTGAATTCAGACCTAGTTAACAGGTTTGAATTACTTGTCTTAAAGGAAGGAGAGCTTCCCTTTCTTCATCCCCAGACCCCCGCAATGCATCAGAGTTACCCAGAACCCAAGGTGACATCCCTGGCCTGGCAGACAACAAAATGTCATGAAATCCAAGAGAGGGAGCTTCAGTAGTATTGTTAATTAATTAATTTATTGCTAAGTACGGGGATTGAACTCAGGTGATGGCAACTCTGCCTCAGTTTCCATCACCCTAGGCTGGGATGGTGCAGCCTCTGGACCCACAGCCATCCTGGGTCCTAGGCCTTGGGGGCTGACAGGAAAACAAAATGAAAACACCACCCAAAAAAGCCGCAAACCACAGAAGGTCAGCAGTTTCTGTTTTTCTTCCTTGTAGGGTGACCATCCTGGGTCTGAATGACATGGCTGCAACTTGTAGGTCACCTGGCATTGCTGAAGGCTGGCGGGCTGTCAGTGAAGCCATAGGCCAACCTAGACACTAGGCTCTGAGTTCTAATCCCTATCATATCATTTTAAAGGGGCTGAAGAGCCTAAGAAACTATTGCCTGTCCATAGGAACACCAGAGAAATGTGATCAATGCCATGGTTGGATGAGTAGTCCCTCAATGAGTGTAGCATAAAATTAGACCCAATAATCCAGGACACAGATTGATTTTAATTCATAGTTTATTATGCATTAAAAGAATGCTATTGGGGGCTGGGAAGTTGGCTCAGTGGTAGAGTGCTAGCCTTGTTCTGAAGAGCTGAGGGACAGCGCCCAGGCCCAGAGTTTAGGCCCCACGTCCAGACCCAAAGGAAAAAAAAAAAGAATAATATTGATTAAATGGAATCCTCACTAAATACATGAGAATTAGTAGGAATGTAGTATATGTCATTGAGTACTAAATAGACAGCTCTGGCAGTACCTAAATACCTAAATTTGTATTTATTTATATACCACCATCATCATAGAAAGTTACTGCTATTTTGTCCAAACCTGGGGCTTGATCCTAGGTTCTGGGATCCACTTGGCAGCTGAATGGGCTAGAGGCTTCAGTGCTAACACTCACCCATTCATGGATTGGGCCTCTCAGGCCTTCAGATCAGGTCCCATAATTGTCAAAAATTTCTTCCTGGTGTAAGATTTCAAGTGTGACACCTGTTTTCCTTTTCTGTGCAAGTTCATAATATGTCTGCAAAGTTACATGCTATGTAATAGATGGGAATAAATGTAATAAATGTTTTAGGCACACTTACAGTTCATAAAATAAATGCTAAATAAACAAATCAATAATAAAACATAATGAATCACTCCAACAAACACAATATAGAGTGAATATATAGATGTAAGTATAAATTGTATATTTAACATGTCTATAAATTTTATGAGGGGTTGAATTCAGATCTAGGGAAGAGTTTATTTCATGCACGATTCTCATAGGAAATGATAGGCAAGACATATGGCACAACGATTATTTTTAATTAAGCGTTCATGAAGTGTGACAATAAGAATCACATTCAGGAACTGGAGACAATGGGAAAGATCCAAGAATCAATACTCACATGTTAGATAGGATTCCAACACAGCCCGCCACATCTCCTACTCTGTCCAAATAGGTATTTATTAGCATACTAGCTTCAGCTTATGAATGGATGAATATTGTGCCACCGGGGATCGATCTCAGGTCCCGGGTACAACCTACCTCTTTCGTTGCTCACAGGCCAGTATCCTTACCTAGACCCTTTTGCCAATTGGGCCTGCTAAGCTCTGAGTTCAAAACCCAATACTGCCAAAAGATGAAATCTGATGTGAGAAGCCCATCGATCCACCTATTTTCCTGTCCTGTGAAAGTCGTAGGTCTCAGGGAGGATGGAGAATTTTATATAGGCAAATCTATAGCCATAGGAATAGGTTGCCATCTGTGTTGGCACAGTTATGTCTGTAATCATACTCAATAAAACACAAAATGCATCCATGACTAAGACACACAATAAAAGAGTAACTACACTGAACATATGATGCATTCCACACATGTATGTAAATAGAGATCCTATGTGTAAAATAGGTTGGTATATTATTTTTGCCAGTGCTGGGGCTTCAAATCAGACCTTGCAACCTGGCCTGATATTGTAGTCTTCAAGGAGGGTGAGCTTCCCATTCCCCCACAGTGCCATAGATTTACCCAGACTTGAGTTAGAATCCCAGCTGTGGCAGAAAAATGGTGTGAGTTCTGATCCAGGGTGCTTTATTTTATTATTATTATTATTACCAAGGAGAGGATTTTAACTAAGTTTGTGGAAACTCTGCTTCAGTTTCAATCATCTTAGGTTGGCGGGCTGCCATTGGCCCATAGCCGATCCTGGGATCCTAGGCCTTGAAGTCTTGCAGGAAAACACACACACACACACACACACACACACACACACACACACACACAGAGGGAGAGAGAGAGAGAGAGAAAGAGAGAGAGAGAGAGAGAGAGAGAGAGAGAGAGAGAGAGAGAGAGAGAGAAAGCCACGGGATGGATTTTTACATTTTGTTCCTTTCCACGGTGACAATCCTGGGTCTTAATGACATGCCTACAAAGGGTTCTTTACCTTGCATTGGTGAAAGCCAGCGGGATATTGGGGAAGCCATAGGACCATGCAGCAATGTAGGCCCTGAGTTCGAGTCCTGGTCCTGACACCTACCAATGGGGGAAATCCCAAGAGACTCGTTCCTGTGCATCGAAATACAGATGGAATGTGAGCAAACTCATGATTGAATCAGAAGTTTCTGCGTGCATCAGTCTAGTCTAAAATTAGATGCAATGATCCTAGCACGCTGATTCATCTTAATGAATAGTTTATTAAGCATGAAAAGAATACTATTCCTTCAATGGTGGCACAGTAACTACCTGAGTTGGTAGGAATGTAGTTGATAGGTAGATGTCCCTGGCACTCTATACAAATATATATATTTATTGGTATACCACCTGCCTATCCATGTATGGCTGTTTTGTCCACCCCTGTGGCTCAATCTCAGGGTCTGCGAACTGCCTGGCAGCTTCTTGGGCTAGAAGTTGCTGTGCTGACACACCCATTCACGAATTGGGTCTGCTAGGCCCTGAGTCCAGGTCCCAGCACTGCCAACAATTGGATCATGGAGTAAGAAGCCTAGTGTGACACCTGTTTTCCTTTTCTCTGAGAGTCCTGGGTGTAAGAACTACCTTCAACTTATGAAGGGATGACTGCTGTGTGCCGAACCCCCCCCCCCCCACACACACACACTTCCTACCTAAGGGCTCCATCTCAAGTCCTGGGAAAGGCCTTCCTCAATAGTGTCTCACAGGCTGGTGTGCTCACATGGACCCATTTGTCACTTGGGTCTGCTAGGCCCCGAGTTCAGATCCCAGCAGTGCCAAAATTCACCCTGATGTCAGAAGCCAATCGTTGCACTTGTTTTCCTTTCCTGTGCAAGTCCTGGGTCTCAGCTAGGCTGGAGAATGCATGGGCCACCCTGTGGCCACGGGGATAGGTTGTTATCCATGTCAGCTCAGTTATACTTGTCATCATATACTCAAGAAAATACACAATACATCCATGAATAGCATACAAAGTAGAATAATTACAGTAAATGCACAATGCAGTCCACACACAGATGTGAATATATATCCCATGTTTAAATGATCCATTCAGGACTATTGTGGCTTCCCTGGGGCTGGATCTCTGTTCCTGGGAAAGGCCCAGCTACTTAGTGGCTCACAGACTGGTGTGTTCACCATGACCCATTCACCAATTTGGCTTGCTAGGCCTTGAGTTCAAATCCCAGCACTGCCAAAAGATTCACCTTGATGTGAGAAGCCAGTCATTGCACCTATTTTCCTTTGCTGTGCAAGTCCTGGGTCTCAGCTAGGATAGAGAATGCATAGGTAACTCTATACTCATGGGAATAGGTTGACATCTAGGTCACAACAGTTATATCTGTCAACAAATACTCAAGAAAATACACAATACATCAATGAATAAGACACAACATAAAGAGAATGACTACACCAAATGCAAGATGCTGCCATCCATGTATGGAAATATAGATCCTCTGTTTAAATGATGAATTTATGACTATTTTGGCCCCCACCAGGGCTTCATGTCAGGTTTTGGGAATGGCCTAGCTCCTTAGTTCCTCACAGGCTGGTGTGTTCACCATGACCCATTCTGACCCATTCACCAATTGGGCCTGCTAGGCCTTGAGTTCAAATCCCAGCACTGCCAAAAGATTCACTTTGATGTGAGAAGCCAATTGATCCACCTGTTTTCCTGTCCCATGAAAGTCATGGGTCTCAGCAAGGATGGAGAATTCTATATAGACAACTCTATAGCCATGGGAATAAGTTGTCATCCATGTTAACACAGCTATATCTATCACCATACTCAATAAAATACACAATACATCCATGAATAAGACACAAAATAAAAAGAATAACTACACTGAATGCAAGATGCATATCACATCTGGAGGTAAAGAGAGATCCTAAGTTTAAAAAAGGTTATTTTATCCAGTGCTGGTGCTTCAAATCATGCCTTGGACCAGGCCTGACATTCTAGTCTTCAAAGATGGTGAGCTTCCCCTTCCCCCAAAGTGCAACAGAGCTACTCAGACTCCAGTTCAAATCCTAGCACTGACAAAAGATTCATTCTGTTGTCAGAAGCCAGTCATTGTACATGTTTTCCACTCCTGTGAAAATCCCAGGCCTCAACTAGGATGTAGAATGCATAGGCAACCCTATAACCATTGGAACAGGTTGTCATCCATGTCAGCACACTTATACTTGTCACCATACTCAGTACAATACACAATAACTCCATGAATTAGACACAATATAAGGAGAATACGTGCACCAAATGCAAGATGTTGTCCACACATGTATGTAAATATAGATCCTATGTTTAAATTATGAATTAATTACTATTTGGCCCTCCCTGGTACTCGATGTCAGGTCCTGGGAAGGGCCTATCTCCTTCGTTGTTCACAGGCTGGTGACCCTTGACCCTTTCCCCAATTGGGCCTGTAGGCTCTGAGTTCAAATCCCAACACTGCCAAAAGATGAATCCTGATGTGATAAGCCCATCTATTCACCTCTTATCCTTTTCTGTGAAAGTCCTGTGTCTCAGCTAGGGTGGAGAATGCTTAGGAAACCCTATAGCCATGGCAATAGGTTGTCATCCATGTAAGCACTGTTATATCTGTCACCTTACTCAGTAAATTGCACAATACTTCCATAAGACTGACAATAAGGAGAAGTACATCAAACGCAAGATGCTGTCCACACATATATGTAAATTTAGATCCTATGTTTAAATTACGAATTTATGACTATCGTGGCCCACCCTGGGGATCAATGACAGATCCTGGGAATGGCCTAATTCCTTTGTTGCAAACAGGCTGGTGTGTTCACCTTGAACTATTTGCCAATTGGTCCTGCCTGGACCTGAGTTCAGATCCTAGCACTATCAACAATTGGATCATGGAGTAAGAAGCCAAATGTGAAACCTTTTTTCCTTTTCTCCGAGAGTCCTGGGTGTCAGGCTTGATGAAGAACACGTCTACAAATTTAGATCCCATGTAATAGGATGTCATCAATGTAACAAAGGCAATGGGTGTCATCACTGTAAAATCAATGGTAAAAAATGAATAAAACAAAAAGTACAAGGAACAACCACATCAAATGTGTATAGACTGAGCATCCATAGGTAAGTACAAATCTTGTCTTTACAATGTATATAAATAGTATGTTTTCCAAAGCTGGAGCTTGAATTTTGCTTAGAGTACAGGCTTAATTTTCTTATCTTCAAGTACAGTGAGCTTCCCCTTCTTCCACAGTGCTGCAGATTTACCCAAACCCTGAGATCAAATTCAAAGCCTGGCAGAATAAATGTGATGAATTGCAAGCCAGGGAGCTAATTTCTTTTAATTTTTTTTGCTCAGCAGGGGGCTTGAACTCAGATTGTGGCAACTCTGCTTCAGCTTCGATCATCCTGTGCTGGGGTGCAGCCACTGGACGCACAGCAGATCCTTGGATCCTAGACCCCCAGGCCTTGTGTGGCAAAAATATACAGAAAAATGCGGTGAGATGGCCTTTTTATGTTTTCTTCCTTTGCATGGTTACCCTCTTGGGTCTGAATGACACTGTTGCAAAGGGTACTTCACCTTGCATTGCTGAAGGTTTGCAGACTATTGGGGAAGCCATAGGCAATGTAGGCCCTGATTTTGAATCCCCATCCTGACACCAATCAATGACAGGAGATACTAAGAGACTCATTCCCATCCATGGGAATAACAAGGTAATCCTATCAGTGTCACAGTTGAATTAGTTGATCGTGAATGAAGCTCCTATAAAATCAGACCCATCATTTCAGGAGACTGATTTTATTTATTATGTATGAAGCATTAAAAGAATACTATTATTTACAGGAATGCAATAATTTCAGATATTGATTGATTTAATTAATATTTTGTTAAGAATGAAAACGACAGTAATTACATGGAGGCATAATAAATACCCAAGAATTAGTAGGAATGTAGTCTATATAACTAAATAATGTATAGGCATCTCTAGCACTCTATAGAGATATTTATTTATTAGAGTACTACCATCTGCATGTCAGTCTGTTCTTATTTTGTCAACCGCTGTGGCTCGATCTCAGGTACTGGGAACTGCCTGTCAGCTGAATTTGCCACAAGATGGCATGCTGACACTCACCCATTTATGAATTGGGTCTTGCAGGCTGTGATTCAGATGCCAGCATTCCCAAATAATGAATCGTGGAGTAAGAAGCTGATGATGACACATGTTTTCCTTTTCTGTGAAAGTCTTGGGTGTCAGGTATGAAGTCCAATATATATACAAACCTATATCCTATGTAATCAATGTAAGCACTGTTCTATGTGTCATAATAGTGAATAAAATGATCAGTCAATACATGAATAAAACAAAAAATAAAATGAATAACTACACTGAATGCAACATATGTATATAAATATAAATCATATACTTAAAATGCAAACAAATAGGATGTTTTCTAGTGGTGGGCATTGATTTCAGGCCTAAGGAACAGACCCGAATTTCTTGAATTCAAGGAGGCAAGCTTCCCCTTCCCACACAGTGCAACAAGTGTTACCCAGACCAAGAGTTCAAATCCCAGTGCTGGCAGAAAAAATGGCATCTCCAAGCTTTGTGATGCTCAACTCTTAGGTATTTCATTTGGGCTCCATTTAATGAATGTGATTGTTTAAATGCTTCATAAAGTATTAATTAAAATCGACCAGTGTCCTATAATATAATTGTGTATAATTTTAACCTTGAATCATTCAAGAACTGCCCATTTAATCATGACATACATCACATTCCATTGGTAATCATATGAATAGTAATGAGTTTCTTAGGATCTCCTGCCATTTGGAGGTGGCAGGACCACGATTCCAACTGTGGGCTCCAGCTCCTACCACTTAAACCTGAGGATAGGGAACTCACAGATCTGTCCAAATACATCAGTAAGACCAATGATTAGGCAGGCACCAGTGTCTCCCAGCAGACCTCCTTGATACTTACAAGGCTGTGATAGGAGGATCATGGTCAAAGTCACCCTAGGCAGGAAAGTCCTTGAGACTCCTGCCCAACTTGTGCCAACAAAACCAGAAGTTAAGCCGTGTGGCTCCATTGGTAGAGGATTAGCCTTGATCAAAAGCAGCTCACAGACTGTGCCTAGATCCTGAGTTCAAGGTCTGGGACTGGGAACAAATAGACATACACAACAATCTGTGCAGCCATCCAGATAAAGCAGGTCATCTTCTTGTCCCCAACTGGATTGCACAGAGTTCCCTGGGAAAGGGGCTGCCATCATCTTGACTCTGCCCATTCTGCCTGCATCACAGGATTCTGGCCACACCTCCATTCTTTCATGGTTCTTTCTGACCAATGGTATACAAGAATGCTGGCCATGTCCACATTCCATGCTGCCCAGTAGCACTGGGATTCCCTCTGTTGGTTGACACCACTACCAGCAGTTGAGGAAGGTAGAGGTGGCTGAGTGATGACCAAGAGACTCGAGGCCTAGGAGGAGAGGCCTTGCTCAGGCCCACCATGTGCTTGCCTGTGCTCTGGCCCCCTTCTCACCTTCCCCGTGACACAGCATTTCAAACCTGGTGCTGCTGGCTCAAACCCAGGTTGCCTCTTGGATTCCTCAGGCAATGGTGCAATGGTGCACCACCAGCCAGCTTGTGGGCCTGACCTGGTCCTGGCCTCCTTGTCCTCTGCTCTGGGCCTGATGTCTGCCATACCACTGCCATTGCTGTTCGCCCCACATGGAGCAGCTGCCAACAGATTTTGCCTGCAGCACATGTGAGTGGTGGCCACATAGGCCCGCTCCCTGCATCCCCATATAACCCCCCCTCCCGACCAGGACCCGCACCTCCTCTGTGCCCCACAGTCTGGGCCACGCCCTGCCATAAATGTGCCTCAGGGGTGGGGTGTGGGTGTTGACCCAGGATCCCATCCCCATCCCCAGCATCTAGTGTCCCAGGAAATGGGGAGATGCAGGGTTACGTGAGGAGTGGACGCCACAGAGCCCCTGGCCTGGAGCAATGGGAGCCACACAGCCGCACATCTGCACCCTTTCTTTCCCTGGTGGGAACCTGGTGGTTTTAGTCAGAGGTGGGGAGCAGCATGTACACACCTGCCTTCTGCGGTCTTTTCCCTTTTTCTGGGGATGGGAGGCGTTGGATGCAGAAGATAGATCCCCCTTGCTGTGTGAACCCTTGTTTTCTGTGCTCAGTCGTCCTTTCACCTGAAGACACAGAGACAGAGACAGAGAGACAAAGAGAGAGATCATCTTTCTCCTTGTACAGCCTGACTGTGCTCAGGTGTGTCATCAGTTGGCAAATTGCAGGTACCCCAGAGATGAGTCTTCTGTCACCGGTCTGGATATGTGTGTGTGTGTGTGTGTGTGTGTGTGTGTGTAGAAGTGGGTTGTAACAAGGAGGCTGAATGCTTTGGTAACTTCTACCTGCTATTTTTGGGGAATGCATGGGCTTCATAGTTGAGGTCATAGTTGAGGTCTGGGAGCCTAGAAAGGTGAGATGCTTGAAGGGGACACAGCACTGTTAAATTACAAGAATAAGGGATCTGTGTGCCCTGGAGCTGCGTATGCCCTTGGGCCTGGTTGGTGGCAGTGGGAGCTTGGGAGGACCTAGGAGTGCAGCCTGCAGGGGATGGCTTTCCAGAGGACAGAGAGCATGGCCACACTTAGTAAAGTTATGAGTCCTGCTAGTATGGAGTGCAACAGCATAGGTCAGATTCTGGGTCTTCTCATCATGACCTCTGATGGGCGAGGCCAACCCAATTTTAAATCTTGAGCTGTTATCTTCAGATCTCAACCTCCTGAGTACCTAGGATTAAAGGCATGAGCCTCTGGCACTGGGACTCTGGTTCTTTTTGGTATATTAGGATTTGACCTCAAGGCCTTAGGCTTGCCAGTCAGATCTTCTACCAGCTTTTCTGTCTTGGGCATTTCTGAGATGGAGAATTAATATATGCTCAGATTGGGGTGGATCACAGTCCTCCTGTCTGTGACAGGCATGAGCCACCGGGCCCTGTCTTCTGTAGTTGGAATGGTAGACATGTAGAGCCATGCTCAGTCAGTGGTTTAGATGGATTGTCCCAAACTCAGACCACGGCAGCCCATTTTTGACCACAGGTGAAGCTCTGGGTTGGGTCTCAACCATTGGACCTCAATCTCCTCATGGGACAGTTGTGAAGAAACAAGGGATTAATACAGAGGGATCTCTGGAGCAGGGCCAGGCACAGAGGGAGGGGCTGTCAGATATGGTTTTTGGCAGTTCTGTGAGAATATGGCAGGAATATACTTGGAAAGATCTCAGATGGTGGGTGTTATTAATGTTGTGACTGGTATAGGATTATGAAACAAAACATGACTCTCTTTAATACCCAATCCCCATGAGGAACGGGATCCTTCACTTTGTTCAGTTTTGAAGCTGGGGAAACTGAGGCACAGAGAAGCTGAGTGACCTACTCATGACTCCCAGCTGACAGGAAGCTGGGCCTGACATCCCTGCCATGCTCCCTAGGACAATGGGTGTTATTCAATCTACTTCTTGTGGTGAGAAGTCCACTTCTTTTCAGTTGTGGGGCTTGAACTCTGGGCCTGGGCCAGGTCCCTGAGATCCTCAGCTCAAACCTAGCACTCTACCACTTGAGTCACAGCTCCACTTCCAGTTTTTTTGTGGTTCTTTGGAAATAAGTCTTACAGGTGTTCCTGCCCGGGCTGGCTATAAACCACAATCCTCATATCTCAGCCTCCATTGTACTTAGTATTATAGGCCTGAGCCACAGGAACCTGGCTTAAGTGTAATTCTGACCTTCTTTCCTTTTTTCTCTCTCTCTCAGGAACTGATTGAACGGGTGCTGGAGGAGGTGGCCCAGCATCCCCAACGTGGTTGGTACCATGGTGGCCCTCTCATTCTGGAGGTGGGCTGTGGGTCAGGAGCTGTCTCGTTCAGGCTGTTGTAGCAGCTCCATGAGGACCTCTGTGCCCTGGCTAGACCGTGACAGTTATTCATTGTCCATCTAGCCTTACTGGACTCAGTACTGGGATCAATGCCCTTTTCTAGCAAAAATTTCTGGCTAAAATTATGATACATAGTTACAGAATGAAAATGTAATGCCATCTTAAGAGAGTCATTTAGGGTTCTGGGAATGGGACTTCACGGTAAAATGATTCCCTAAGCATGCAGGAGACCCTGGGTTCAATTCCTCAGTAACACATAAACTGAAAAAGAAACACTGGAAGTGGTCCTGTGCCTCAAGTGGTAGAGGGTTAGAATTGAGAGAAAAAAAAATTTGAGGAATAATTCCCAAGCCCTGAGTTTCAGCCCCAGGACTGCCAAAACAACAACAATGAACATTTAGTTAGTAAATACAAAATAAAGAACCCAAACTCGGAATATATAATTGTTCCTTCCATACTGATACTTGACAATAGTCCCTAATTCATGTACTTTACCTATGTTAGGATACTGTGTTGAAAAAAAAAGTTTTGTTCATTAGGTCATGGCAATTAATGCCAGGAACGTGCTTAGATGTCAGGTGAAGATTAATTCTGGAAATTCAAAGATTCCAGGCTTTCGAGTGGGGTCTCTGCTAATCACAATGATAAGGGTAGTCTAAGTGAGATTTGGAAATCATTTTGGACAGTTATAGCATCAAAAAGGCAGAGGCTAATTAACAGTTGTGACAGAAGAGAAGGAATAACTGCAGATGGAAGGGAAGAAATGATAGTAACTAAGGTATAACAGAAACAGTTCTAGGGAACCATTTTTGGTTATTGAAGAACTAGTTATCAACTAGGCTTATTCCTCATTGCCTTTAGCATTCTAAACCTCTTAGGCTAGATAAATGTATTTCCTTCTATGCTGTTCTTTCATACCTGATCTCTTTGCTTTCTAAACATCTGTCTTTCTATATTTGTCTATAAACCTTTACTGATATTAACTACACCTATACAGACGTCACAGGATGCTAATGTAAGAGTCCCATAGATCATGAGTCATTAATGAAACAAAATGGAAAAGGAGGACATATTTACTTCTATCTCAATTTTTCTAAAAAGCTGCAATGTCATCATTTGGTTAAAATTTCCATTCTTTGTCTACACAGTGCACATAAATGCAAATATAAGCCTGGTACTGGTGGCTCATGCCTGTAATCCTAGCTACTCAGGAGGTTGAAACCAGAGGATTGTGGTTCAAATCCAGCCTGGTCAGGAAAGTCCATGAAACACTTATCTTCATTTAGCCACCAGAAACCCAGAAGTGGTGCTGTAGCTAAAGTTGTAGAGCATTCTAGATGAGCTGAAGAGCTGAGAGACAGTGCCCAGAATCAGTGTTCCATACCCACAATCAACAAAAAAGTGCAAATATGGGTTTAAGTTTCCCCCAAAGGAATGATGAAGTCAATAGAAATCTTCCCAATGGAGTCAGTGCACGTACTTTTGCTGAGTTATTTAAGTTATGGCTTCTTTGCTGAACATATTCTCTTCTTTAAAAATTGTCAAATATTAGCTGTATAGTAAACTTCATCTAATATTTCTTGGTTCAAAAGAGAAGTCCATCCAGTTGATGTCACTTAGCTTTCTTACTGTCTTAGTTCAAAGCCAACCAGGCATGAGAGTCTGTCAAACTCTTATCTGTAATTAAACACCAAAAAACCAGAAGTGAAGTTTTGGCTCAAGCAGTTGTGGGCAGGTGGGAAAGAAACACAACTGTTCAGGGACAGGGTCCAGCCTCTGAGTTCAAGCCCCAGAACCAGCACAAAGTAAACAAACAAGCAAACAACACAAACCCTAGGTATTTCTTTGGGACTCTCCTTAAAGTGGTCTGAGAAGAGGCTGGTTTTGCTGATCATACTCACTGGATCCTGCGTTTTTGAAATCTTTATTGCTATGGAAAATTCAGGACCAGACTAAACGAATTGATAACTGACTCCTGCAACAAGAGAATCATCTCAGGAGTGAAACATCCATCCATAAGACACTTCAAAACCTCCATATCTTTGTTTCTTTGCAGTAGAACATTTTTAAAACAAAGTTATTTCCTTTTGTTCTATGCTGGCCTTCAAATGGCATATTGTTTCCTTCTGTAATATTCTCAACTACAAGTTTACAGACAAGTTTTATATGAGTAAAGAACACACTCAAAAATGTCAGGGAGAAAGTTTCCTTCAAACATTGAATTCTTTCTTTGTACAGTAAAAAGGAAAGCAAATGTTAACTTGAACTTTGTCATTCCTCTATGTTCAATTCCTCTCCTGAGATCAATTTCCACATCTAGTAACAGTTACTTCCACTTACTTCCAGTAACAATCTATGGTGCTGCTAGAGATAAAATGAATGTTTTCTGACTTCATTGAAATAGCACAAGGACACATTTAGACATGAGGTAACACGTGTCTCAGAGACAACTTAGTAAAGAGAAAATATGAAATTTAAATTGCTTATGAATACTTTATTCATGAGTACATTTTGTTCAAACTTCTTTAGTGCTCTGTAAATTAAGGTGAATTTTAAATGGGAAGAAGGTTCTCAGATCATTTTTTGTGAGTGTATGTGCTGTGCCTTAATTTCCCAATTGTACATAAGTTAACAGTAAGAGAAACAATAGCAATAATAGGAGAGAGAAGTCCTGTGTTTATATAAAAGGGTTCAGTAAAATATAAAAGACTCTACAAATAAGACAACGTTGAAACAATAAAGCCAAGTCCAGTATGTAGATTTATGGGAGTGATATAGAGAAAGCATTACTCCTATATGGAACATGAAGCCACTTCCTTTCTAAATCACGCTTGCTAATCACCTAATTTTGTAAAAAGGAGAATGGAAGAATGATTCTGTTTCCAATGCAAGTCATATATGAGATAATGGACTTAACTGGAAAAAAAGAATCTATCTTGAAAGAACAGGAATTATACTAGCAATGAATCTGGTGGCTAAGATCACATTTCTTTTTTTTCCTTTTCTTATATTCTTTTTGTAGTTGTTGGTCATGGTACTTGAAATCTGGGACTGGGTGCTGTCCTTCTGCAACGAAGCTCAAGGCTAGTGCTCTTCCACTTGAGCCACAGTGCCACTCCCAGTTTTCTGGTAGTTATTGGAGAAAAGAGTCTCCAGGACTTTCCTACCTGGGCTGGCTTTAAATCCCAATCCTCAGATCTCACCACACCGAGCTTAGGATCACATTTCTAATAGTGTACACTCAAGATATGTAATGTATATGTCCATCAATCTTTATATTAATTCTTGCATTAAAAATCTGGGCTACAGGATAGACTTTACACTCACAAAAGTGTTTGTAGTTTAAAAGTTGATACTCCTGGAAAAATAAAACCTAAGAATGTAAAGGAGTCTGAGAAGTTCAATGTGCATCCAGCCTGGGCAGAACAGGCTTTGAGACACTACCTATAATTAAACAGCCAAAAGCTGGAATACCAGTCATGAGCAAGATTGCTGAATAAGAGCTTGAGGTTTGTGCATACATACATACAAACATACACATACACACAGAGGGATTTATATGTGCACACAAAAATACACAAATAAAACAATTCTCAGAATATGTAGAAAAGTTAGAAAACAATAAAAATATGTCCCTATTAAGACTAGAATCAAGCGATAATTTTTAATATTAGAAAGCCCTCAAGTGAAATTTCCCCCCAAAAGTTGAGAATCTTACATATGTAGGAATCAGAGATAGTAAGAGAGTCAAGCAACATTATTAATGGGATAGGATTCATGGAGGAATGAATCAGGGAACCCTCTAGGTGCATATGAAAATGTTCATATCTTGTGTCAAATGTTAGAACATCTTTGAAAATAGTGCATAAACAGTCTGAGCAGTCAGTCTAGTGGATAAGATCATAGGAGAAGTTCAGAATTGCTAGTCTGTTTCTAGAGTAAATAAACAAACTATGGCAGGGCAATGTGATACAAGCCTGGAATTCTAGCACTTCGACAGGAGATTAGAGAATGGAACTACATTGCGATATCTTCCCTGGACCAGGTAGAATAATTTTGTCTCAATAAAACAAACAAAACAACAAGAAAGGAATACACAGTTGGAATTTGGGTCTAATTTTCTCATTATGTTTTGAGAAGTCAATTTTCCTATTGAAATGCAATTCATATATATCCTCACTTGTGTTTTAAATGCTCTCTTCATTACAGAACATTCTAGATGCAAAATGGCTCATTATTCCCATCCAAAAATTTGCAAAAGTGAGTAAGCACCATTCTGTTGGATTCCAAAGAAATGTTGAAGAGTTACAAAAGCATAAGCCTGGAGAAATCGCAAAGTTCATCTAATGTAGGACTTTGTAGACCTTGATAAATTAGAATTTAGATTTAAAATATATATTTTGGTTTTGTTTGTAATCTTATATTCTATAGGATACTACAAAATTCTTTTTAAGTAGAGGGATTAATTGAAAAATTCACAAATGATTCTGGCATTCTATTTTCCTAGAATATTCTTTCAAGAGAGTTATAATTAGAATATAGTAAATAGATAATTCCCACAGTTCATGTATACCATGTTAATGTGAATAATCTAGACAGAGTTGCCAACAAATGGATGACAGTAATTTATAAATTTATAAAAACAGCATTTCTTGAGGGTTTAGTTTAAAATGGTATGAAGAGAGTAATTCTGTGACATCTTCTTTCTTCAACCTATAAGTAACACAGGAAGCCATTTCCTTATTTACGTGCCTCTGTATACATTGAGGAAAATGATAGGTTTGGGGTTTGTATTCAACGTTGTTTTTGTTTTATTGGTTTGCTTAGAGCTTAAACTCTTGGCCTGGACAGTGTCTCTGAGCCTGTTTATGCTCAAGGCTCCTGCCCTACCACTTCAACCTCAGTGCCACATTGTGTCTGGCTTTTATGGAGAAGTATATTGGAGATAAGATTCTAAGAAACCTTCCTGCCATAGTGGGCTTTGAACCATAATTTTCCGCTCTTAGCTTCCTCAATATCTATGATAATTTAAAAAGTATAAATATAAATAATATTTGCAAGTGAGGAAAAATGATGCAGCTCAGTTTATTGTGGTGTCTTTCCAGAACACGGAGGAAATCACATTAGCAGAGATGTAGTATTTTTCACAATAGAGATAAGCTATTCATGATATGAATTAAGGAATTTTAAGGTGCCCCTTACAAGTTGGAAACTGTTGGGCTAGGATGACTTCATGGTATAAATCTTGGGATTGATGGTCATAGAAATTACAGCTTACTCTGATAAAAAAAATTGCTTACTCTTGACGAATTAATTATTACAGATGCTTCATAGTTTTCTCCTCTACGAGAATGTGGCTATTTTTCTGTTGACTTCTCAATCTTTAACACCCCATTGGAAACTGCATCTATTGCAGAATTTCGTAACATGCAAATAAGTACTGTTTTGAATCTCTCAGGTATGGAATGTTGAGAATTTAAAAATGAGTAATTATAAGTAGTTATTTCTCATAAGAATTTTGAAGAACACATGTATTCTGTCCTCTTAACAACTTAGTTAATTTTAAAAGTTTTGGGCTTCCATAGCATTAAAGTGGTTTTCTGTTTTAGAATTAGAAAGTATTAAATTTATTCTTTTTCAAAAAATTCGGCAAGTATATTATGAAAATATTGTCTAGTTGGATAACAATCACGTTGATGACCCTCTGATAAAGAAGAGGTAATTAATTTGAATTGGATGTCAAATAGTACTGATTTTTAAAATATTACTACATAAAGAGTAATATTTACTGTGCCTATACAGTGAAATTACATTTTATGCAGATTATTTTTTCAATTTTATTATCAAATTGATGTACAGTGAGGTAACAATAATTGTAAGGTAGTAAATAAAAAACATTTCAAACTTGTTACCTCCCCCTCATTTTTCTCACAGTTTTCCTTCACCCCTCACAAGCTGTAATGTATATTTCCAATATATTGTCTTGTGAGTGTTGCTATTTCATTGGTTTTCCCTTTGTCATTTGTCTCACCATTTTGCTCTTCCTCTTCCCTTCCCTATTTAAGGTAAATGCATACACAATACAAAATCAAATACAGCAGGAATGAACAATAGGGGAAAAACCCAGAGAAAACAAATCACATAGTTCATCAAAAACAACAACCACAATTGAAAAAATCTGGTTCCATATCTTGGAATTCATTTTGCTTAGCATCAGCTTATATGGTTATGTATACACAGTACAAAACCACTGGAAAATAATAGCTGCATGGACACCATATCATGAAAACAGCATGTTAACTTTTTGATGGTAAAGGTGGAATTAGGATTGGTGAATTCGCAGTTCTGATAAAGGTATTTCAAGGGTTTTAAAGTTATGACAGGTAAATTTGAGTTGTTCAAAATTTTTAACAACTTAGCCTATTAAGAAAATTTAAAATTGCCTGGGAGAATAGGCTTTCATGCAAAGAAATCCACGGAGACTTAGTAGAGAGGAAGCAGTGTGGGTGAAGATGCTCATTTTCACACTAAACAAACAAACCTCAGAAACGTTGCTGTAAATCCTGTAGGTTCCCTTGGAATTATCCTTACCCAGGAAATACATTCTTATGTTGAAACAAGGATATACTGGAATTTAAATTCAAATTCTTAAAAAATAAGACATCAATTTTGTGAATTTACCTTTAATTACCAAACCGTAATTCTCTGAAAAAGATAATTTGAGTCAAAATATTTAGGGAGAAAGTGCCCTCCACAATGAAAGAAGGTGTTGGGATTACACATTTCTGTTTGTAACACTTTCTACAATGTCTTTGCATGTAAAGCAGTGAAACACAGAAAAAAATCTGATTGGATACTTCAAACCAATGATTTCACATTTCTAAGTGGCTCACAAAAAATAATATCCTTAATAACATGAGATAGTGAAGACTTCTCTTATTACAAAGCCAAAATGTTTTGGGTTTAGAAAAGAATTGAGCAAATGGAAAAGGTAAGAAAACATAGTTCTTAGAAAGCCTTGCTAAGCGTATTGGCTTCAGCAGTGAAGGGAGGCCAAACTTTTTTATATAAATTGTGTTAATATATTTTTTGGATGTCCAGTCGTGGTGCCTGAACTCTGAGCCTCGGCGCTGTCCCTAGCGCTCTACCACTTGAGCCACAGCACCACTTCCGGCTTTTTTCTTTTTGCTTATGTGGTGCTGAGGAATCGAACCCAGGGCCTTAAGCATTCAAGGCAAGCGCTCTACCAAAGAGCCAACTTCCCAGCACTAAATTGTGTTAGTAATTTTACTACCAATAGTGATTTTACAGAGCCTATTTGGCTCACTACAATGCAGAACAGATTGAATGAAGACATGAAAATAAATTCCACATCTAAATGAAGCAACTTAAATAGTTTTAAAAGAGAAATCATGAAGGTGTAACAGTGGTGGAGCCCATATAGTCCTTCAGCTTCACTAAACTTGAAGCCAAAATGCTGTGATTAATTGGAAATCAGGCAAGAGCTAAGAGGAGGACATAGAAGCAGGACATAGAAGCATTGTCCTTTTGTAACAGACACTGTCTTCCTAGATATAGGTGATTTAACTCTACGCTCCTCCATACATCTTGGTGAACAAATGCAAGACCAAGAAAAAAATCATCTATTGAAATAATTTTGCATAGAATAACTTCATTGTTCCTGATATGGTATCTAAGGAGAGTCTTAAGATAGAAGATAAAAGTGCAGTATTTTTCAGTTTCCTCTAACCATCTTCTTAGCAAAATATATCTTTTAGGTTAGAATGGATTGAACCAAAAAGTGATGGATTACTTATTTTTGTGGGCACTTTAGACACAAGAAGACTTTCAAGGTAAAAGAAAAAATACAGCCAAATATTTGTGATCACAGCTTCTTGGACTGTTTTCTGGAGACAAAGTTTTACATTAAGTTTCAGGGCAACCAAATGCAAGAGGGAAGTTTAATAGACTTGCTTGGCCAATTAAACAGCATGAAAGAAGAAAATGGCAAATAATATTTAAGGAATTACTTTGACCAATTACTTTGTCAGAAGAAAGAAGGAAAAATATAATTCAAAATCAATTGACTTAAAAGTATGAAGAAAGAGTAGTGAAGAGAGATTAGAGAAAACATAGAGGATTTTTTTCTCTCCAGTGGAGTAATGGGTTCTTGATCTTGTTTCTTCCATACTGTCTTCACAAGCTATCAAGTGTGTCTCACGACTGGATTATCCAGTTCAGACAGAGAACTCATAGAAGAAAGATAATATTTGCAGCAGATGTAGGTGATTTATAACCTTAGACAATCTATTTAAATCTGTTCAAAATTCTCCCCTATCCCAAACTTCTCTCTTTGTATAGCTTTGTTTGCTTTTCCCATGACGACCCTTCCTTCATTAACTGCTTAAAATTTGTGGAGGTCATATTCATACTTTCTAGAGATTTCAGATTGGTTGTGATTTTTGTGTGTTTTTGTTTTTTGTTGTGTTTTTAAACTGAATTTCAAAAGGTTGTGCAAGTGTTACAATTAAATATATCCATCTAATTGTCCAATGCTCTTGGATCAGAGTCACTCCTTCCATCATTCTCAACCAACCCCTTCTCCAAGATTTATTTCAGATTTACCACTTCCTTTATCATATGTGTAGATTGAGTATTCTAGCTGTACTTGCCCCTTGTTCATTTTTCATTCATTCTATGTCTTTACTATAATTCCTTTCTGTTTTCAACTTCCTGATAGTCATCCTGTTACACTGTCTATTAATACTTTGAAAGGTTTATGTACATTTCATGGAGTTTCCATACTGCATATGCTTGAACTGATGTCAGCTTATATTTCCATAATTCATTCAAATTTGCAAGACAGGAGACGTGAAGCACCTAACCATGATTTTATTCTCATCCATTTGGAAGATTAATCTTTAGTCAAAAAGAAAGTAAAAAAAGTAGCATAGAATATATTCCTAACTACCAGTTCTTATAAATGGCTTTGTACAATGGTGTGATTGTTTTATTTTACATGGGATAATATTTTCTACTACCTATAAGTTTTGGAAAAAGAAGAATACTAAAATTTATTCCTATAGAGGAATATGATAGAAATAGAAGACAGATTTTATGTTTGTCATATCTCTGATGAGTACCCATATTCAAGACATAAGTCATATTTCTTCCTATGTTAGACAGATAGGGAAAACATATTATTACATATGATAAGACAACTACTTGTGACTTTTTAAAATGTACCTTATTAAATGATGACATTGACTTTATTAGCTAATATTTGGGTTTGAAATTTGGGAGGCTGATCTATCTAACACATTTCTGGAAGGCCCTTACTGAAAAACACAAATTGTGGGTGGTACTATTTCTGCACTTTAATGAATGGTTGAACGTGTTGGGCATTAGTGCTGGGTAAATAATTCAACTCTATTGTAACTTGCTCCCTACACTTGAAAAACTTGTAATGTCACTAAGTATCATCTACTTGTCAAATGTTATTTTGGCGAATGTGATTTTAAAAAGTTAATTTGAAAAGGAATAATTTTCAGAATATTAAATGTAGATCATCATTGGTTTGAGAGTGACATTTTTATACCACTGAAATATGTTGTACTGAAGTCCCAGTGTTTTGAAGCACTAAGGATCTTCTCAATATTTTTTTGAATTACATTTGAACTCTAAGTAAATTTTTCTGGGCCTTGGTAGACCAATTATCGATCTATCCTTCCAGGAACTACTTTTTGGCTCACTTATGCAGGACTAAAATCTTTCATTAATCATAGGGGAGGGATATTAAAAATAATCTTATGACACTTTGTGAACTTGTTCACTCATATGGGCTGGTCAGCTGTAAGTTGAATGTTTGAATTGTCATACATACTCTCAAATTTTGTGATCTCATCTTTCATTTTAAGTTGCCGTGCATTTCACAATTGCTTACTGCTAATTCCTGCATCTCAAGGAATTGGGGCCCTTAAATATAGGAAATTAGAACTTGAGATGTATCTTCAAATACTTTGTGTTGGCATGTTGCATGGGCCTTGGTGAGAAGTCTTGCCTCTGTTATCTGATGATGCCGATAACTGGGACCTGGGATCCTAGGAATCATTGTATCATGCAGAAGAATAATATTTGTTAGACACCTTATCAGCAAAATTTGGGCATAATTAGTAGGATTGCTTCAGAAATATGGAGAAAAACAGTTTGGGACCAGCGAGTTAAAACAATAAACAGAGAAGCAGAGCAAAATCCCTTTTAGATTAGCGGAAAACAACATTGTTTTTTTTTACTATGTGAATTCAGAAGACCAAGAACAGTTAGAATGTATCACAAGTTTATACCAAAGACATTGCTCTGATACTTCATATATTCTAATATACATTTTAAACCTAATTATTTATATTCCTATTCTATTTATTGGAATAAATAAATATTAATTTATTAGTGAAATTATCAACTAATTCTAGTAAGTTTCACTGTGTGAAATATAAAATCAACACATAAATATAAAATATATAACTATATAATATAAGAAAAAGACACATGTTTTGCATTGTTCTGTTGTGGTTACAGGATCAAAGGCAACTCTGTTTTAAAGTAGTATTCCATTATCTCTACCTCAGTGTTTGATAGAGTTGGACCTAAAGCTTTACCATTAAAACATTACCAATTAAAGGCCTAATAATGAGGAGAAACATCTGGACTTCTCCTGCAACTATGAAAATATTTCGTGATAGAAATGCAGTGGTGTAAGTTCCTGCCTGGTTGGATGGTAGACAGGCCAGGACATTAAGTAATCACGCATATGATCAATTTTTTCACCTTCTTGGCTTTAGCTACTTTTGAAATGTTAGATATAATAAACAATTATATTTTGATAAAATACCTTCTAGTCTGAACACTTCTGACTGAACTGTTCATCTCTCTATGATCCCTTGTAACATTTAAGTTTTGTTCAAGTAAAACAATCTATGTTGTCAGGGTAAGATATTCTGATTGGTCTGTTCCTACATGGGAGAAGAGTAAAGGGTCAGGTAGACATTTGTGCCAGTAAGACCTCATTTGGGAAAATGTCAGCTGCAGAATGTTATAAGTAGCTCTTAAGCAAGGCTTACTTTGAATCCATTAGCTCCACAAACCTAATTCAGTTGGATCAATAAGTACTTGAAAAAGCCATCACGTCTTAGCTATGGTAAATAATGCTGCAATAAACATAGTTGTGCTGGTAGCTTTAGTGTGGCCTTGTTTGTGATCATTTGGGTAAATGCCCAAGGCTTGGAAAAAATTATATTAAGTGAAGTAAGCCAGGCCCAAAGAAACATAGGTCCCATGGTTTCCCTTATTTGCAATATCTAGTATAGGTATGAGCCAAGCGGAAAAAGTCAGATAATGTGATGTTAGGAAAACAAAACCTCAAATATGTATTTTAATGTTTTTGTTTCTTTCATGCATGTGTTTCTAATGCATTTATAAGATTATTTCTTTGTTGCTTTGTGTGTCCCTCCCCCACAGTGTAACCCCTGCTTTCACTATATTTGATGTCAGTATAACATGTGGAGGAGACGGGGACAAACAAGTCGTTTAAGGATTCAGGTGGACCTGTTGCAACAATGAGAAGTACAAAATGTCATGTCAAAACCAGCTTTACAATGTCGGGGGGGGGGGGGGGAGGGGGGGTATGATTGGGTGGGAGGGAGGGGGGAGGCTGGGAAGGGAGGTGAAGGGTAAACAAAGGAGGAGGATGCAATGCTTGGTAAGAAATGTATGCATTATCCTGCCCATGTAATTGTAACCCCTCTGTACAGTATGTTCTCAAATAAAATAAAATAAAATTTAAAAAAAAAAAAAAAGCCATCACCTTTGGACCTAGCTATAAATTATTGAAAGTATGATCAAATTCCAAATGAAAAAGACTTAAAATTGTCATTGACAAAAAAAATTGCAAATGTGAGCAATCGATTGAACATGTAATTTTTCCCCTATTCACAGAATTTTAGGGAAATAATAGCATTGTTAGGAACAATAAGATTTCCTTGTTCCAAGTAGGCACCCACGGATATAAGCCTGTATAAAGATTGCATCACTAACTACTTAAATTTAGAAGATACTGCATGCTTCAGCAGCACGTATTCCCAAATTACAATACAGAGATTAATATGGCAATTGCACAAGGATGATATGAAAATTTGTGAAGTATTTCGTATTTTTCATTCTTCAGATGCAAGAAATGAAAAACAGTTATTAAAAAGTTGATTACAGGGCTGGGAAAGTGACTCAGTGGTAGAGCGCTTGCCTTGCATGCTCAAGGCCCTGGGTTCGATTCCTCAGCACCACATAAGCAAAAAGAAAAAAGCCGGAAGTGGCGCTGTGGCTTCAGTGGTAGAGCGCTAGCCTTGAGCTGAAGAGCTGAGGAACAGCGCCCAGGCCCAGAGTTCAGGCCCCAGGACCAGACCTAAAAAAAAAAAAAAAAGTTGATTACAAAATAACAAGTGTAACAACAAACGTAATTCCTTTAAATTAAATTTAGTTTGGCATTAGTGTATTAAATCTTCACCTCAGAAAGGCGTTTACATAGCATAAACTTTACAAAACTTTTGAAATTAGACAAAATTGTCATTTTATCCCAAAGAAAAATAATATTAGGACCTAGGCAAAAAAGGAATCTAAAACTTTCTATATGGAAGACAATCTGAAAGGACACATTAATGAGCCTATATATTATAAAATAATATAGAATTCAAAGTATATCTAGGAAAGAATAAAATAAATTATGAACATTATGCAAACATAGAATATAGAATATTTTAAAATATTCTTTTTCAGACAACCACCAGAAATACTTTAGTTTCTGTACTACTCATTTCAACAGATACGTTAAAATTATTTCTGATTAAAAAATCACAAACTCTGCAGAAATCATTATACATGTATACAAAAACTCTTGAATTCATTTTGACATCCAATGCAGGCAATTCACTTGGAAGAATTCCACGGAATTCATGAATTTTTACAGTAAGTATTGGTGTTGCCGGGCGCTGGTGGCTCACTCCTGTAATCCTAGCTACTCAGGACGCTGAGATCTAAGGCTCACGGTTCAAAGCCAGCCCGGGAAGGAAAGTCCGTGAGACTCTTATCTCCAATAAACCACTAGAAAACTGGAAGTGAAGCTGTGGCTCAAGCGGTAGAGCACTCACCTTGAGCTGAAGAGCACAGGCATAGCGCCCAGGCCCAGTGTTCAAGCCCCATGACCGAGGGAAAAAAAAAAAAGATATTGTCCTTATTTGGATTGTGGAAATATTTTGTATGGACACAAAGGATGGACTTGCATTTTTGAAATTTAAGAAACTTAACCCGACCATTAGGACTTAAGAGAACAATTTGTACAGCCTTCCACAACTTCATGGAGGTAGTGATAAATACTTATCCTTTGGGCAATTTCAAATGCAGTTTCTTCTAAGTTGTTCTTCACGCCTGGTTTATATAATGGTTCAACAGAAGGAAATCCAGTGTATCTTTGCTATCTCAATTCTCAGCAGCAAGTTGTAAGGGGGTCAAGAGGCCTTTAGTTAGGGCATTGGTATCTGTATCATGATGAAGTAAGAAAGAAGCCAGTCTGGTATTATTCTGCATATATACACTGTGCAGGGGTGTCCAGCCATCTACAGTTATTGCATTTGCCACTTGAGCCACCAACTCATGGACAATGTCTAAGCGTCCACTGTCGGCTTCCAGATGAAGTGGGGTATACTCATCATCATCCCCTATTATTCACATGAGTGGCCTTTTTGAAAAGTAGTTTCCGCACTGTAGTAAGCTGAATATTTTCAGTAGCCCAATGAAGAAATTTACTTGGATCCTTCTCCATTTTTTGTCTTGCAATTGATACTATTCCTTACTTTTTCATCTTGTTCCTCATCTTTCTAAGAATTCACTAAGCAGAGACTTTGAGAGCCAGTGGGAATGAGGTTTCCATGTATTTCCCTAACAGTTCACATTGGTTGAACTGGTCAGAAATATCCGGTGAATTTTCTGCATATTTTTTCACCATGATTTATATTCTCTTTTTCTAATTTTACTATTCGAAATTATTCTAACTGGAGAGTAGGGAATTGATGGAGAACAGAGGAAAGATGTTCCTCCATATTCAAAGGTACAGACTGAAAATGAGAACCACTGATGTCTTCATGTGCAGCTTATTCTAGGAATGAGAAAATATGAAATAATGCCTTCTATATAAATGATTTGGAAAATGGCAGAGCAAAAAGTGAAATGATACAACCAAAAATATAAAAGCAAAATAAATTAGGATAATTATGGAGCAATCATATTATCTATGAGCACCATGAAATAGAGAAAGGAAGAGAGATACATATGTGCAATGACCTAGCTAGCCACAAAATCCATGCCTCTGATCAATTGATAGAGCAAACAAAATTGTATTTTTTTTAAAAAAGATTGAAATAGAATTTATGTATTTACTTGAAATTAGTAAATACATTTTTAGTAGCCTACATAAAGAGACATAGCTTTGACCAAATTACAGACAAGAATCTAAATCCTTGGTAATTCTAGTAACAGATCTGACTGAAATCAGTTGAATGACACTTTTCCTGTACAATGAAGAAATAGGTCCAAGCTAGTAAAGCAGCTAGAGAAGGCAGGCAGATTGTATCTGTGACAAAACTTTGTGTAAAATGGTTTTGAGGATTTCTTACTGGTGATCCACTTGCACTGGAAGCATGATTCTGAACTATTGCTTGCTGATTCTGAACTATTGCTTTGATCATTATATTCTCCAAGAAGAAAAAATGAGAATTGATAGTTTAGGACTACTAATACATTTTCACCTTCTCACTAAGCACCTTCAATCATCAAAATCACATGAAGACAATAGACAGACCTACTTTTTTAGATGAAAACAAGTGTCTTTAAAAAAAACAAGGAATTTATGTAGTCATGCATAGGACTTCTATTTTACTAATGCCTCATATGTTTTAATAATGTTAGGTAACAATAAATAATGGATCTATTAGAAAGCTCTTAAAGCTCATATGTTCAATAGTGAGTTCTCTTACACTGTATCATGGTATTTTTTGTTTATGGTCTTATGAAGAAATTTACATTACTAACTTGAATTTCTGACAGGACAGTATCATCACTGTACATCTTGCTTCTATACTCTCAGTTTTACATTACTATCTAAGTATGTGCATTAGATAACTATAGAGGAAAAAGTAGAAGCCACACTGATTGCTCATGTCTTTAATCCTAGTTAATCAGAAAGATGAAATCTGAGGATTGTGGTTTGAAAGCAGACCAAGAAAAAAAAGTCCATTAGATTCTGATTTGAAAGTGACCAGCAAAAGATAGAAATGGAGCTGTGGTACAAGCAATAAAATGCTAGCCTTGAGAAAACTGAAATAAAAAATAACAAATTCTGGCAAAAAGCTGTGTGTACAGTAGGAAATGCCCTGCTGTGTTAGGAGCCATTCCAGATGTGTGAGAGGCTCTGAGTTTTGTCTACAGTTGTTCGGAGACCAATATTGCCATCTTCCCGGGGGTTGGAATATTCATGTGCTCAAGGACTGCTGAGGCCTTGGACTACCCGTTGGTGTGTGTGTGTGTGTGTGTGTGTGGTGTGTGTGTGTGTGTGTGTGTGTGTGTGTATTTTTCCCTCATTTTTCTCTGTCCACTTGGTGAGTGCCTGTCTGCCTATTCCTAAATTCAGATGGTGCCGCTTCTCCATTGCAACCTTGCCTTTAGCCTCCTATCAGGATCTATAATGAGTCTTAAATTGTCAGAGTCCTAAATATTCCACTTTTCCTTTGGAGCCCAAGTTCAGCTATCCATATCTTTGTCCACCTCCAGAGGAGGTGTGTGTGTGTGTTTGCCAGGGCTTGAACTCAGAACCTAGGTGTTATCCTAGGTATCTTTAGCTTGTTTGCACAAGGTTGGTGCTGTACTACTTGAACTACGGTAGTTCAGCTTCCCATCTTTTTCGTGATTCTTTGGAGATAAGAGTTTGCCCAGGCTAGCTTTGAATCTTGATTGATCCATAGGTCTCAGCCTTGAGTAGCTAGGATTATAGGCATGAGCCACTGGCATCCAACTGCATGGATATCTTTTCCTACACTCTTCTGTTCTAACAGCTGTCTACTTGCCCTGGCCTAGATCTCTGACCTCCACATCAGCTTCCACCAGCCTCTGACTGTGAAGAACATAAAACTCAAACCTGATCCCATTCTTTTTCCTCAGGGGAGGAGGTTATGTTTCATCTGAAACCAGGGATAGGAGGGGTAGCTGTAGATGGGTGCTCAGCTGGAGAGAGGTAGTCTGTTTTAGCCAAGAAAGGAAGTGTGGCCAGATGCTAATAGCTCATGCTCTCATACTCCTAGCTCCTCAGGAGTCTGAGATCTGAGGATTGCCATTCAGAGGCAGCCCAGCTAGAAAAGACTGTGAGACTCTCTTCTGCAAATAACCACCCCAAAAGCTGGAAGAAAAGCTGTGGCTTAAGTGGAAGAGTGCTAGCCCTGAATGAAAAATGTGAGGGACAGAGCCCAGGACCTGAGATCAAACCCTAGAACCAAGGTGCTTATGCTTGCACACGCACGCACACACGGGCGCGCGCGCACACACACACACACACACAAACATACACAGGATGGTGGTAATGATGAGCTGAGCTAGAACTGGGGGCAGTCCTGAGGCATTGTCACAGTAAACTCTACAGGCATATCAAGTGTTTTCTCCCTAAATCCTTCTTGGGCTGAGGGGTCTGGGCCATGGAAGTAAGTTCCATGGAACCAGTCCCTCCATTTGTGCACTGGGCCACAGGACCAAGGAGAGGGCACTATGGATGCTCATTTGTAGTCAGCCGACGATTGCAGACCTTCCTGTGTCCCTGAGCACTGGTGAGAAAAGCAGGCCTCTGAGGCCTGGGACTCCAGGGACAGCTACTGCTACAAGCATCAGCCAGCCGGCTGTGGATTCCTGAGCCTACAAGTCTTTCATGAGCCCAACTCAACACTTGCCCAAGGTGTGCCTGACAAATTCACACTCTTGTGATACCTGCATGAATGGGCATTACCTGGTATGAAATCTTGCAGCTTCTGCCCCGCCTGGCTCAGAACTGTGGTCTGAGACGTCAATTTACTGCTCAGATCCACATTACATGCATGACAGATGCCATTCTAATTATCTCCATGCCCCATGGCTCCACCCTTCTCTGGTATTATGTCTTGCTTTGTAGACAATGGCCTCCAAACAGGCTGCTCTCAAGCCGCGTAGGACACCTAGACACTGGGAGACCCTTAGGGGCCCACTGGAAAGTACTCTGCCTAGAGCCACAGAGGTACTAGTAGGCCAGGGGTTGGTCATGGGGCTTGAACTCTGGGACTGGGCGTTGTCCCTAAACTCTTCAGCTTACCACTTGAGCTAAAGAGCCACTTCTGGTTTTATGGAGGTTCCTTGGAGATCAGAGTCTCTCGGACTTTCCTGCTTGGGCTGGCTTTGAACTGTGGTCCTCACATCTCAGTCTTCTGAGGACTAGTCTTTCACCACAGTGAAGTAGGAGCTCCTGAAAGCTTTTCTTTACTTTTTCTGTGCCATTACTGGGGCTTGAACTCAGGGTCTGGGCTCTGGTCTCTTAACATTTTCCCTCAAGGTTAGCACTTTACCACTTGAGCCACAGCTCCATTTCTGGCTTTTAGTAGTTCATTGGCAAGAAGAGTCTCACTAACTTTCCTCCCCTGAGCTGGCTTCACATAAGATCTCTATCTCAGTCTCCTGAGTAGCTTGCATTCAGGTCTTGGCATCTCTGCCACAGCCCACCCTTGGATCCTAGGACCCTAGTTCAAATCTTGAGGCTGGCAAAAAAAAGGAAAAGCATAAAACTGAGAAGTTCAAGAGGTGGTTTTTTACTTTTTTTTCCCTTTGTATTGTGACCATCCTGGATGTAAATGACAAGGCAAGAAAGAGTACATGACTTTGCATTGCTGATGTTTGGCAGACTATTAAAGAAGCCATAGCCAAAACTGGCAACTTAGGTCTGGAGGTCAAATCCTGGGATTGCCACTAATGAATGGCAGAGATTCTAAAAACCCATTCCCATGTACATCTATACAAATGGAATGTTATAAAAGTAACAAGTAAATTAGTAGTTAGTGTTTGATTATATTATAAAATTATTCACAACATTTATAATACAATGACTAATTTTCAATTAATACTTTATTATGTATTCAATCATGATCCTTACAAAAGGAAGGAATAATTTAATTCCCAGTAATCAGTAGTAATATCGTATATGCAATTTCATAGTATACAGACATCTCTCTCTTGTTTCATGCATCTAGAGCTATCCATCTATCTATCTATCTATCTATCTATCTATCTATCTATCTATCTATCTATCTATCTGTCTGTCTGTCTGTCTCTCTATCTATCTATATATCTGTAGAGATATGTATCTATATCTCTGTAGAGATATAGATAGATAGATAGAGATATATCTATATCTCTGTAGAAATATAGATAGATAGATAGAGATATATCTCTATCTCTATCTCTCTCTATCAGCCACTACTATGGCTTGTTCCCAGGTCCTCAGAACTGGCTGGAAGCTCAGTTTGCCAAAGGCTTTTGTTCTACAACTGACCCTTTCATGAATTGGGCATTGTGGGCTGTGAGTTCAAATCCCAGCATGGCCAAAATTCTATATGTGGTGTCAGAAGCCAATTTTGACACATTTTTTTCCTTGTCTGTGAAAGTTCTGGGTCTCAGTATGATGTATAATCTATATGCAAATAGATCCATGTGATAAGATATAATAAATGAAATAGATGCTATATATGTATTATCACTAAATAAAATAAAAACAAGGGTAATAAATGTCATAAGTTTTGAACCCATGCACGTAAATAGATCTCATAT
Organism: Dipodomys spectabilis; assembly: GCF_019054845.1. NCBI lineage: Eukaryota > Metazoa > Chordata > Mammalia > Rodentia > Heteromyidae > Dipodomys > Dipodomys spectabilis. Next base: position 41,641 of record NW_024871180.1, read on the forward strand.
ATAGATAATATTTTTTTCAGTACTGGGGCTTGAAATTGGGCCCTAAAATTCTTGCTGAAATTCTTGTCTTCAACGACGGTGAGCTTACTCTCCCCCATAGTACCACAGAGTTACCCAGACCCTGAGTTCAAATCCCAGGCCTGCCAGAAAAACAGTGCAAATTCCAAGCCAGGGCCTTAATATTTTTTTTGGCCATGCCTGGGGCTTGAACTCAGCTCGTGCAACTCTGTTTCAGTTCTGATCATCCTAGGCTGCTGTGCAGCTTCTGGACCCACAGCCCATCCTGAGATCCTAGGACCTGAGTTCAAACATTGGGACCATCAAAAAAAAAAGTAGAAGTGCTAGGAAGATTGCTCAGTAAACAGTGCTTGCCTTGCATATATAAGGCCCTGGGTTAGATTCCTCAGCACCATATAAGCAGAAAAACCTGGAAGTAGTCTTATGGCTCAACTGGTAGGGTGATAGCCTTGAGCTGAAGAGTTGAGGGAAAGCACCCAGACCCAGAGTTCTGGCCCCCAAACTGAAAACAAAGGAGAAGGATAAAACTGGGAAGTTCTAGAAGGCAGTTTTATATGTTTTTTTTTTCTTTGCATTGCAACCATTTTGGTTCTAAATGACAGGGCCTGGAAAGTGTACGTGACCTTGCCCTGCTGAAGTTTGGTGGGCTATCAGGGAAGCCATAGCCAAAATCAGCAACCTAGGCCTGGGTGTGAATCCCAAGACTGCCACCTATGAATGGCAGGAGATCCTAAGAAATGCATTTTGATATATATCCATACAAATGGAATGTTGCAAAGTAATAATTACATTAGTAGTGTATGATTATATGATAAAATTATACACAATAATTATAGTATATTGACTAATTTTCAATTAATACTTTATTATGTATTCAACCATAATACTTAAATAAAGGAAGGAATAATTTATTGATAATTCGTAGTAATATAGTATATATAATTAATTAATATACAGACATACCTGTCTTGTTTTATACATACATATATATATGTACTTATATATGTATGTGTATATATGTGTGTGTGTGTGTGTGTGTGTGTGTGTGTGTAACAATCTACATATCTATTTCTACACTTGACGTTCCTGGGGCTCTGTGGTAGAGTGCTCGCCTAGTATGTATGAAGCCCTGGGATCCATTCCACAATATCACATGCACAGAATTAACAGCAAGTAGTGCTGTCATTCAAGAAGTGGAGCACTGCTGTTGAGCATGAAAGCTTAAGGATTGTGTTTAGGCCCTTACTCAGACCCCAGGACTGGCACCAAAAACAAGTTAGAATATTCTGACTGCAAGTATAGAAGGCCAGGATTTCAAATACCTCATCACAGAGCAAGCTGCGAGTCTGAAGCCGATGGATGCCACCTAACATGACTTAGCCAGAGGTCAACAGCTGCAACCCAGCACCATGGAACCAGATGATGCTGGCTCACCCCTTGCTGCTTGGGGGATGATATCAGACACTGGTGGGTTGAAAACTCAGCCCTGACAGGAAGTCTGCGAGACTCTGAGCTGTGCCTCAAAATGGTAGAGCTCTAGCCTTGAGGAAAAGATCCTCGGACAGTACCTCCAAACTATGAGTGAAATCCCCGAGGCTGATGATACTCCCCACAAAAAAAACACCCCTCTAAACCGTAAGATGTTAACTTGTGTGGTTTGTGATGTGTATGTGAAAGAGTGGTGATACTGATGAAAGCACCTTAAATCTAAAGACAGTTTATACTATACAGCTATGTGATGAAACCTTCCTGGGGTGCTCGGTCCTGAGTCTTTCACGGGGTGCTGGATCATTCATGGGGTACTGTGTGCTGAGTCATTCACAGGGTGCTATGTGCTGAGTCCTTCACGAGTTGTATTCTTTCATCTGGTCCTTATAAGAGCTACACAAGTAAGATGATTGTGCAGATGAGTAAGTTGAGGCTCAGATATGTCCCCAAGGCAGGGCCAAATTTATGTATATATTTAGCTCTAGTGACGTCTCCTGCAGACAATTGTTTTGGTTTAATTTTCACCATCATGAACCTTGAACTCACAGCCTAGGTGCTGAATTTCTTCTTGGGCTTATGGCTAAAGTTCTACCATGCTGAGCCAAGGACCTCCTTGCAGCAAAGTGTCAGGGCTTAGGTGTCTTTAGCTGAGGTCTATCATCCTGTCTGCTCAGGAAGCTGAAGATCTTGGTTCAAAGCAACTTCAGATCATGGTCCAAAGCCACCCTGGGCAGGAAATTCCTTGAGATGGTTATCTCCTAAAACCACCAGAAAGCCTGAAGGGGCCCTGTAGCTCAAGTGCTAGAGCGCTAGATTTGAGCTGAAGAGATGAGAGATAGCACCCAGGCCCAAACTTCAACTCCTCCAACTTACAAGAAAAGAAAGAAAGAAACCTGAAGTGGAGTGCTGGGAATTTTTCCTAGGGGTAGACTGCTTTGCATGTGTGAAACCCTGGGTTTGAATCCTCAGTACCACATCCATAGAAATGTTCCACATCCCTGAAATGGCACTGTGGCACTGTGGCTCAAGTAGTAGAGTGCTGTCCTTGTACAGGAGAAACTCAGATACAGTGGTTAGGTCCTGAATTCAAGCACCAGGACTGGTATATGCACACACACACACACACACACACACACACACACACACACACACACGGAGGCATCGTTGCCAATAATGAATCATTTCATTAGGTATAGCTCCCTAATTGTCTACCAGGAGCACTCTTGAATTAATGGTAGCAGTTTGTTTCAACATTGAAACATAATCTTATAAAGACAGAATGAGTGCAGGGAACTTGGCCTGCCCTGGGATGTGGCACAAATGAAGTTTTCCTGTCAAAACAGAGCACTGGGGAGAGAGAGAGCTTGGGGTAAAAAGAGGCCTTTTTCTCCTGACCTTCAGAGCCTGCCCACACTCATTCTCAGTAATTGGCCTGGATGAATTGTTTGTTACACAGCTGTACAGGAGTGAGGCCTTTTGTCTGCCTGTTCCAACAATGAAGCAGAGTTCCTCCAGCAGCCTTGGGTATGGAGAACCCCTCAGGCTACTCTGGGAACATTGAGGGTAACCCCGGAATATGCACTGTTTAGAAAGCACTGTCTGTGCTATGAAACCATTCTATTCAAAGCAAATTTCCTAGCTGGGTGCCTTTCTTCATAGAACCTCTGGATGTTCACTGATACAAATGCATGCATACATACTCAGACACATGGAGTTAATGGCTTTTTTGTAGCAGGTTCTGAGGCTTGAACTGTGAGCCTAGACATTTTCCCTGAGCTCCTTTTACTCAATGAACCATTTTATTGTGTCTTAAACCATGATTATGATAGCCTGGGATGCAGCTTCTATACCCACATATGATCCAGGGAACCTAGGACCCGAGTTCAACTCCCAGCACTGGCAAAAGTACATCAAACCAACAAAAATGGAGGAGGAAAAACCCAGGAAGTTTCACACAACAGTTTTACATTTGTTTCCTCAGCACTATTACCCTCCTTGGTATCAATGACTAGTCTTTTAATTGTATGTGACCTTGCATGACAAAAGCTGGAGGGGTATCAGTAAAGCCTGAGTCCAACCCAGATATGTAGGCCCTAAATTCGATCCTGGGACTGCACCTACACACTGCCGAAGATCTAGGAAACTTGTTCCTATGTATTGGAACACTAATAAAATGTTTGAAATGTACTAATTGAATTACTAATTAGTTAGTCATTCTAGTATAAGATTGTATGTAATAAATATAGGTCATTGATTAATTCTTCATTAACTGTTCTACCGTGATTAATTAATAGAGGCATAATTTTAGACCGAATAATTGGTAGTAAAAGAATATATTAAAAATAAGATATAGACATCACTCTTTATATAGGGTTATACACTAGAATCTACATAAATGTATATCTGTCTGTATATATTTATGGATGTATATACATATGTAAATACACACAAAAATGCACACACACACACTGCAATCTAAACATCTATCTGTTTATATATTGGCCATTCCTAGGGCTTGATCTCAGGTCCTCAATTTTGCCTGCCAACTTCACTTGCATCAGACTACTCTGCTAACATTTAACCATTCATGAAGTGAATTCATGAGTTCAAGTCACAGAACTGCCAAAAACTTAATCCTTTTGGACAAAATAATTGTCCCACTTGTTTTCCTTATCAATGAAAGTCCTGGGTCTCAGGAATGATCTAGAATACATAGGGAAATTTTTGTCTTATGTAATAGGATGCAAAAAATGGTACATATAATCATGCTCACTAAAATGCATAAAAAAATTAATAAAACACAAAATAAAATGAATACACTAACCTTAATATGCAGTAAATATGTGTATGTAAATATAAACCATCTGTTAAAAATGTATATGTATATTATTCTTTTAAGTGCTAGGAATTGAATTCAGGCCCTAGGAGCAGGCCTGGATTTCTTGTCTTCCAGCACGGTGAACTTCCCTATCCCCCACAGTGCTGCAGATTTACCCAGACCCTGAGTTCAATTCCCAGGCCTGGCAGAATAAAGGGCATGAATTTCAAGCCAAGGAGCCTCATAATATTTTAACTAATTTTAATGTATGAATATATGTACCTATTTATTTATTTTTATTTTGTCAAGCACAGAGCTTGAACTCAGGTCGTGGCAATTCTGCCTCAGCTTTGATCATTCTAGGCTCGGGTGCAGCCACTGGACCCACAGCCGAACTTGGGTTTCTGGGCCCCAGAGGCTGACAGGAAAAAAATAATAATGCGACATAGGAAAAAAAAAAGGCAACTTGCAGATGGTTGCCAGTTTTACATTTGTTTGCTTTGCAAGGTGACCATCCTGTGTGTGAATGACACATTTGAAAAATGTCGGTAACCTGGGTTCACTGAAGGCTGGCGGGCTACCAGGAAAGCCATAGGCCAACACGGCAACATAGGCCCTGTGTTGGAAGCCCCTTCCTGTCCTCTACCAATGGAGGGAGATCTTAAGAGTCTCATTCCTATTCATAGGAATACCGATGGAAGATTATGAATGGCAAGGTGGAATTGGTTGTTTCTGGATACTACTATACAATTAGACAGAGTGATTTTAGGAGGCCAATGGATATTAATGAGTTTTTTTAAACATTCAAAGAATATTATTACATGGATGCAATAGTTTCCAGACAGTGGATGATTTAATTAATAATTCATTATGTATGAAAAGAATAATATTAATTATATGGAAGTATACTAAATATCCAAGAATTGGTAGAAATGTGGTCAATATAACTGAAGAATGTATAGACATCTCTGGCACTCTATAAAGATCTATATTTTATTTTGTAATACTATCTGCTTGTCAATCTGTTCTTATTTTGTCCATCCGTGGGGCTCGATCTCAGGTGCTGGAAATGACTGTCAGCTAAATATGCTCCAGGCTGGCATGCTGACACTCAGCCTTGTAGGCTGTGAGTTCAGATGCCAGCACTGACAAAAATTGAATCGTGTAGTAAGAAGTCCATGGTGACTCATGTTTTCCTTTTCTGTGAAAGTCCTGCATGTCAGGTGTGAAGTTCCATACATAGGCAAATCTATATCCTATGTAATAAATATTTCATGTGTAATAACCATCAATAAAATAAATGGTAAATAAATGAATAAAGCAAAAATAAATGAATAACTATACTAAGTGCGATATGGGGGTCAGCATCTGGGGCTCTATCTCAGGGCCTAGGAAAGGCCTGGCAGCTGAATTGGCTATAGGTTGCTGTGCTGACCATCACTCATTCATGAATTGAACCTTCTAGGCCCTGAGTTTAGATCCCAGCACTGCCAAAAATGTAATTGTGGAGTTTAGAAGCTGAGTGTGACACACATTTTCTTTTTCTTTGAAAGTGCTCAGTGTTAGGTAGAATGTATAATTCAGATGCAAATCTATATGCTATGTAATAGGATGTCATAAATGGAAAAAATGACATAGGGGGAAGAATTGTCACTACAATTCTAATGACAGCTTGTTGAATAGAGCTATGTGCTGAGTCCTTCATAGGGTGCTCTGTGCTGAGTCCTTCATTGGGTGCTGGGCGCTGAGTCTTTCACAGAATGCTGTGTGCTGAGTCATGCAAAGAGTGCCATGTACTGTGTCCTTCACAGGGTGCATTCTTTCATCAGGTCCTTGTAAGAGTTCTACAACTGAGATGATTATGCAGACAAGAATATTAACTCTCAGATATGTCCCCATGGCAGGAAAAAAATATATTTCTGAAGAGTAATGAGTTGTCTCCTGCAGACAATTGTTTTGTTTTGTTTTTTCTCAGTCATGAACCTCGAACTAGGGGCCTGGGTGCTGCCCCTTACCTCTTGGCTCATGGTTAGCACTCCACCAAGTGGAACCAAGGATCACCTTGCAGCAGAGTTCACAGCCTAGGGGTCTATAGCTGAGGTTGTCATCCCGCCTTCTCAGGAAGCTGAGATTTGAGGATCTGGGTTCCAAACTATCCCAGGCACAAAAGGTACCATGAGCCTATTTTCTCCAATTGACCACTAAGAAACCTGAAGTTGAAGTTGGGTGTTTGTTGCTCATGCCTGTTATACTAACTACTCAGGAGGATAAGATACAAGGATCATGGGTAAAAGCTAGCCTGAGCTAGAAAGTCCTTGAGACACTTAGCTCTGATGGACCACCAGAAAAACTGAAATGGCGTTTTGGCTCAAGTGGTAGAGCACAAGACTTGAGCTAAAGAGCTCAGGGACAGCACCCAGGCCCAGATGTCAACTCCTACAATAACAACAACAAAAAGACAGAAACAAACTAACAAACCTGAAGTAAAGGGCTGAGAATGTGCCTTAGGAGTAAAGTGTTTTTCATATATGTAACCCTGGGTTTGATTTCTCAGGACATCACTAAAAAAAAAGCCTGAAGTAGCTCTGGCTCAAGTGGGAGAGGGCTATCCTTGTACAAGAGAAACTAGTTATAGTGCTCAGGTACAGTGCTCAGGTCCTCACTTCAACCTCAAGGAATGGTGTATGAGTCTGCGTGCATGTGCACGCACGCGCACACACACACACACACACACACACACACACACACACACACACACAGACTAGAATTGATGCTGTTACACAAAATGGTAAAACAACGGGCTTCTGTACTGAGCTCATGGTCAGCACCCCAGGCTTGTTTTCAAATCCAATACCTAGCCACCCAGGGCTCAACTAGGAGAGATCAAAGGTTTCAAAACCTGATGAGATTCACCAGCCCTTGATGACAGGAAGCTTTGATATCAGATTTGTGCTTGGATTTCCCAGGCTTCCAGAATGCTAGAGAGGAATCATAGGACCATCATCGCCGTCACTGAAACATTTCTTGAGGTTCAGTGCCCTAGTTTTCTGCAAGAAGGACTCCAGAATGTTATTGAACACTGTATCTGAACACCGGAATATAGTCTCACAAAGGCAGGATAAGTGCACAGGACTTGGCCTGCCATAGGAGGTGGCACAAATGAAGGCTCCCTGTCAGTGCTCTCCCCGAGCATTGGGGAGAGAGATAGTTTGGGGTACAAAGAGACCGTTTTCTCCTGACCTTCAGAGCCTGCCCAAAATCATCCTCACTATCTGACCCAGATGGAGTTGTTTGTTACACAGCTGTACAGGAGTGAGGGCTTTTGTCTGCCTGTCCATTCAATGAGAAAGACTTCTTCCAGCAGGCCTGGGATGCAGAGAAACCCTCAGTCTACCCTAGGAACAGTGATGGAAGCCCTGGATTGTACACTGTCATGAAAGCAGTCTCTGTTACGAGATCATTTTATTGAATACAAATTTCCTAGCTTGGTGCCATTCATCATAACTACTCTGGAGCTTCACCTATAGGAATACATCCATACATACCCAAAGACATGGAGGTACATGCTCTTTTTGAGTGGTCAGGTCCTGGGGTTGAGCTATGATCCTAAGCATTGTCTCTGAGCTCCTTTTGCTCAAGGGTAGTGCATTAACCTTTCTGTGATCTCTTAGAAATAGTAGTGTCATGAACTTTCCTATGCTGACTGGATTCAAACTCAGGTTCTCTACATCTCAGACTCCTGAGGAGCTGGTTTTAAAGTGAGAAGCCACTGGTACATTCTTTTTTTTCTTCTTCACTTTTTAATCTGGAAAATCTGACTTCTTAACAGGGTCATTCCAATGGTTTGAATTTATAGGTTAACTACCCAATATTCATCATAGCTGCTTTCTCTAGGAAGGATTTTCTCTCTTCATCTTCTCATCTGGTCACAGGTTTGTAGCCAAACGTGACAAATGAGTGTCACAGGATTTGGGAGCAAATGTCCACAGGACATGCCAGTACTGTCAATTAGCATTGAGCTGCAGTGAATTTTCCTACTCAGGATGAGAGGACTGAAAGCTAGAGTGATCCCCATACTGTCTGCATTGCTCCTTTTGCCTAGAAAATGATCTAATGATTATGAGTGTTGTGTGTCTCCAACCTTATGTATCTAGAACACACTAGAAGCATCTTCTTGTATCTCTTTTTCTCTAGTGCCTCTTGAAATTTAGATTAAGGGTTTGTGTGGAGGGGCTCCTCGGTGAATCCCTGAGGAAAGCCGCTTGAAGACTCTTTGGGAGATTGCCGTTCAAAGTCAGCCTGAGCAGGAAGTCTGTCTGACTCTTATCTCTTAAAACACCAGAAAACTAGAAGTGAAGCAGTGGGCCAGAGGAGAGCTCTAGCTTTGAGAGAGAAAGCTGAGCAGGAGACAGAGGCTAGACCAGGCAGGAAATCCTGGGAGGCAGTTATGTCCAATTAATGAACAGATGGCTGGAAGTGGATCTGTGGTGGTGGTAAAGCCTCAGCCTTGGGAAAAACAGCTGAGGAATGCAGTGGGCCCTGTGTTCAAGTCCTGGGATAGGCACAAAATTTTTTCAAAAAGAGAAGGCCAAGTTTATGTATCAGTGTCCTACCTAGTTATGTGTGTATATTACTTCCCTGAGTACAAACAGACCATATGCAATTCTTCTCCTTTTATTTACTGGTTTATTTTTCAGATATGCTCCTTGCGCATACTGCATCATTGCCTTCATTTCAGGCCGATGGCTTTTCTCTTCCAGGGTTCCAGGCCTGTGTCCTTATATGAAGCACACTGAAGCTCTCAGCAGCCTTTATTTACATTTTATTATGGGGTCAATGCAAGAATAGTCACAAATCAGGCAGGGGAAGAGAAGGTCAGGTTTCATAGAAGTAACCAGTATTCAGAAAATTAAACTTGGGGATGTAAAATGGCAGCATACTTATGTAAAAACTACCATTAAGGAAAAGATGAGGGGGCTGGGAATGTGGATTAGTGAGAGAGTGCTTGCCTAGCCTGCAAGAAGCCCTGGGTATGATTCCTTGGTAGCACACACACACACACACACACACACACACACACACACACACACAAAGACAGAATTGGTGCTGTGGCTCAAGTAGTAGAGTGCTAAAGAGAGTGTCCTGGCCTTGACTTCCACCCATGAACTGGCAAAGAGATACCTAGGTAGGTGGGTGGGTAGATAGATAGATAGATACATACATACATACGTACGTACGTACGTACGTACATACATACATACATACATTGATACATAGATACATAGATAGATACATAGATAAGAGATAGATAGGAGATGATAGATGAATCTGGGAAAGAAGGGAACAATTCCCAGTCATGAGGCCTTCTGCAGCATGCCAGGGCACCAGCATTGCCTTCACAAAACTACAGGGCAGGAAGACTGTCTGTTTCCCACTTCTCAGGGAGCAAAGGGCCCCAGAGTCAAAAGGGCAGAGCTCGGTTCTAACTCAGAGGCATGGAAACAGAAAAGAAAGGGCCCTGCCTCTCCCTGGATTGGGGATTTGCATTAATGATGTGGAGAATGAAGGAAGGAGAAAGGACTGGCAGAGGTAGAAGAAGGGCCTTCAAATCTGACAGATGGAGAGTGAAAAACACACTCACGAAGTCCAGAGAGCAGTGTTTTTCTACTCTGTTACTATGTCCCCCACTAAACTGGCTCTCTATTGTTAACCTAAAGATAGCCTGAGGCTCCCTTCACCTGAGGGAGGAAGGTTAATTAGTCATTGTTTGAAGAGGCTAAGAAAAGCTTGACAATAGTGTAACTCTAACAAATGTTTCAGGTTTCCCCCCATTGGTGGCTGTGCCTGGAATGATTGAAGTGGTTTTGCAGCTCACTTCCCTGTTGAATGTGTACATTCTGCCTCCTAATCCTGTAGGCCTGGTCTCTGCATCTAGCCTGGCTTTTGAAATTGTTTTCTGCCTTAATTACAGTGTTACACTGGAGTTCTTCCTGCTAACATGGCTAGGGCTTGGATCCTGAGAACTTCATTTGAACCCATGATGGGTCAATAATGTTTCTTGATTCTATAGCTCAAGAACTCTAAGAATATTTAGAGTCTAAGTACCATGGGAAACACAGGAAGCTCTAGAACATCTGACCTTTCAGAAATGGAAGTCTGAGTGTCATAGACTTTTCTGCCCTGGCTGTCTTCACCCTGTGATCCTGAAACCTCATCCTCCTAAACTAGGGCAACGGGCCTGAGCTACTGGTGCTCTGCTAGGTTCAGAATTGTAATAACATTGACAATACAAATCAACTGCTTATCACAAAGGGCTTTGGGAGCATATTAAACCTTTCAACACTGGACCTTTCAGAACCATGTAGGACACAAAGTTACAATGCTAGAGTCTGAGAGGCAGGGAATATGGATGTCCTACACTTGAACCTTGAGCTCTGACTCCTATTCTGGTGTAAATCAGTGTTGATTTCCCAAAGAATGTTCTCTTAATTAACAAATAGGAAAAGTACTTTGATTAATCCTCACTTTTTTCCAATTGTTTGTCTCTAACTCAAGTCTGGGCACTGTCCCTGAGCCAATAAGCTCATGGCGAACACTCTACCACTTGAGCCGCAGCACCACACAGGGTCTTTTTGTGCTTCACTGGAGATAAGAGTCTAACAGGCTTTCCTTGCCTAGACTTTGAACTCAGCTTCCTGAGAATCAGCTTCCTGAGAATCTAAGTTTCCAGGTGTGAGCAATGGCATCTGGCCTATTGTTTTTGATAGTCCTGGGGCTTGATCTTAGAGCCTGGGTACTGTCTCTGAACTTCGTTTTCTCAAGGATAGCCACTTGAGCCACTCCACAGCTTCTGGCTTTTTTTGAGTATGTAGCACTGAGGTTTCAATCCCTGGCATTCATGCATGCTGAGCGAGCTCTTTACCACTAAGCCACATTTCTATCTCCACCCTTACAATTTTATCCCTCACTTTCGTATCCTCAAGAAAAGGCTTCTGACCATAAATCATCTAAATAAATCCCAATAGGAAGATAAACATACTTGGGAGAGACTCTAAACATGTGAATACTGTGACAAATGCTTCCATTTAATTACGTATTGTTTCAACACTTAATAAAATAGTAATGAAAAATGAGTCAATGTCCCAAATTATTGTGTATAATTTTATAATAGATGTGCAAAATGTAATAAATATTGTGTTTATAATAAATACAATAATCAATAAATGAGTAAAACAAAAATAAAATACAAAATCAATAATAAAAATCGTAATATGAAATTAACATACATATGTAATTATATATAATACATTACACATGCATAGAAATACTTTTTCCATTGCAGAACCTTCATTCAGGTCCTGGGAATTCTAGCATGAATTTCTTTTCCTCAATGACAATGAGCTTCGCCTTCACCCATGGGGCAAAAGAGTTACCTGGACAGTGTGCTCAAATCATAGCAATGGCAGAAATACTTGCCCCAGTTCCAATTTTTTTAATGGAAGTATCTATGTTTATTCAGTTCCCTACTGAACATTAAAAAAAGACAGTGCAGAATTTTTTACAGCTATTCACACAACCTTCCTTTACCTCCAAAGTGCTTGTCGGAGAACTATATTGTTTCTGTGTTTTGTACTTTTTTATTGTAAAAATGTTGTACATTGGGGATACAGTTACAAGAGCAAGGTAATGAGTATATTTCCTATTGAACATTGTTGATTCCTCATTTGTTTTCAGCCTACCATTCCTTCCCTCCCATCTCCACAACTATTTTCCCCTAAGTCAGTGACTTAGTTTTTCATTTTTGTTTGGCATGGGATTTGAACTCAAGTAGTGGCAACTCTTCCCTGACATTACTACAGATTTACTAGGATCCTGAGTTCAAATCCCACACTAGGAAAGAAAACTAGTAGAAATTCCAAATCAGGAAGCTTTATTTTTTTTAATTTAGTTACTTACTTACTTAATTAATTAATTTGTTTATTCTTTTTGGGGGGCAACCATGGGGCTTGACCTCAGATCGTGGAAACTCTGCCTCAGCTTGGATCTCCCTAGGCTGGAGTGCAGTCTCCAGACACAGAGCCGATCGTGAGATCTTATGCCCAGAGGGCTTTCAGGAAGAAAAAAAAAGCTGGAAAGCACAAAAAGTGGCGAGCTGCAGAGGGCTGGGTTTTTTCAATTGTTCTCTTTGCACAGTGACCATCCTGGGTCTGAATGACAAGGCTGCAAAGTGGACCTGACCTGCCATTGCTGATGGCTGGTGGGCTATCAGTGTCAACATAGGCCCTGGGTTCAAATCCCAGTCCTGACACCAATGGCAGGAGATCACAAGAGACTCATTCCTATAAATAGGAATGCTGATTGAAAGAGAAGTTCATGCATCTGTCTAATCTAAAATTGGATGCAATAATCCTAGAATGCTGATTGATCTTAATTAATAGTTTATTAAGCATGAAAAGAATAATATTCCTTCCGTGGTGGTATAATAAATACCTAGGAGTTGGTAGGAATGTAGTAGGTGTCATTCAATCATAGATAGAGGGCTGGCACTCTTTACCAATATGTATTTATTTGTATACCACTGTCTGCCTATTCATGTATCGCTGTTTTGGCCAAACATGGGAGTCAATCTCAGTGCCTGGAAACCACCTGACAGCTTCATTGGCTAGAGGCTGCCATGCTCAAACTCACTCATTTATGAATTGGGCATGCTAGGCCCTGAGTTCAGATCCTTGCACTGCCAGGCATGATGGAGAACACATCTAAAATCTAGATGCTATGTGATAGGATGTAAACAATATAATGAATGGTATAGGTGTCATCAGAGTCAATAAAATAAATGGTAAATAAATGAATAGAACAAGAAATAAAATGAATAACCACAACAAACACAGTATGGACTGAACATCTGTATAGAAGTATAAATCCTATATTTAAAATGTATATAAGGAGTATCTTTTCCAGGCCTGAGGCTTGAATTCAGTCCTACTATGAGGAGGGAATGTCGGAAGATCCTGAGATACTGGTGTCTGGTCCTAGAAAGGGTCATGGAATGCTATCGATCCCATCGTTGACTGAGTAGTTATTGCATTATGTGAGTAGGAAATTATAGGTATGGGGTATAGATTATTTGTAAAGAAGAGTTGATGCAGCATGACAATAATCATCACAGTCATGAAATGGAGCCATCAGGAAAGATCCAAGAATCAGTAGTCACTCGGTAGATTGGATTCCATCACAGGTCACCATCTCTACTACTCTATACAAATATGTACTTATTTGTATTCTACCCTCAGCTTATGAACGGATGACTATTGTGCCCCCCACTCTTCCCCCGTGGGGGGGGGGGGCTCAATCTTAGGTCCTGGGAATGGCCTAGCTCCTTCGTGGCTCACAGGCTGGTTTGCTCATGTGGAACCATTTACCAATTGGACCTGATAGAATCTGAGTTCTGATCCCACCCCTGCCAAAAGATTCATCTTCATGTCAGAAGTCAATTATTGCACCTGTTTTCCTTTCCTGTGCAAGTCCTGGGTCTCAGCTATGATGGAGAATGCGTGGGCCACCCTGTGGCCATGGGAATAAGTTGTTATCCATGTCAGTCCAGTTATACCTGTCATCATATACTCAAGAAAATACACAATACATACATGAATAGCACACAAAATAAAGAGAATAACTACACTCGATGCACGATGCAGTCGACTCATGGATGTGGATACATATCCCATGTTTAAATGATGCATTGAGGAATATTTTGGCCTCCCTGGGGCTCAATCTCAGTTACTGGGAACGGCCCAGCTCCTTAGCGGCTCACAGTCTGGTGTGATTACGTGGATCCATTGGGCATTTGGGCCTCCTAGGCTCTGAGTTCAATTCCCAGCACTGCCAAAAATTCACCCCGATGTGAGAAGCCAGTTGTTGCACCTGTTTTCCTATGCTGTGCAAGTTCTCGGTCTCACCTAGGATGGAAAATATATAGACAACTCTATGCTCATGGGAATAGGTTGTCATCCAGGTCACCAGCGTTATATCTGTCATTCTATACTCAAGAAAATACACAATACAGCCATGAATAAGACACAAAATAAAGAGAGTGACTACATCGAGCCCAAGATGATGCCCACCCATATTTGGAAATATAGATCTTCTGTTTAATTATGAATTTATGACTATATTGGCTCCCACCAGGACTCCATCTCAGGTCCCAGGAATGGCCTATCTCCTTAGTGGCTCACAGGCTGCTGTGCTCACCAGGACCCATTCACCAATTGGGCCTGCTAGGTCTTGAGTTCGAATTCCTGCACTGCCAAAAGATTCATTCTGATGTGAGAAACCCAAGGTTGCACATTTTTTCCTGTCCTGTGAATGTCCTGGGTCTCATCAAGGATGGAGAATGCTATATCAGCAACTCTATAGATATGGGTACAAGTTGTCATCCATGTCAGCACAGTTATATCTGTCACCATACTCAATAAAATACAAAATAACATCCATGAATAAGACACAAAATAAAAAGAATAACTACACTGAATGCAAGATGCATACCACACCTGTAGGTAAAGACAGGTACTATGCTTAAAAAAGGTGAGCTTGCTATTTTGTCTAGTGCTGGGGTGTTAAATCAGGCCCTGGACCAGGCCTGACATTCTCGTCTTCAAGGATGGTGAGCTTCCCCTTCCTACACAATGCAACAGAGCTACCCAGACCTGAGTTCATATCCCAGCACTGACAAAAGATTCATCCTTATGTCAGAAGCCAGCTGTTGCATATGTTTTCCTCTCCCATGAAAGTCCTAGGTCTCAAGTAGGATGGAGAATGCATAGGCAACCCTATAACCATGGGAATGGGTCATCATCCATCTCAGCACATTTAGTATGCTGATATTGTGTCACCATACTTAGTAAAATACACAATATCTCCATGAATTATAGACAAAAAAGGAGAATTGCACTGAATACAAGATGCTGTACACACATGTATGTCAATAAAGATTCTATGTTTAAATTATGAATTTATGACTACAGTGGACCATTGTGGGGATCAATGTCAGATCCTGGGAATGGCCTACCTCTTTAGTTGCTCACAGGTTGGTATGTTCACCTTGACTTATTGGCCAATTGATCCTGCTAGGCCCTGAAATCAGATCCCAGTACTACCAACACGTGGATCATGGAGTAAGAAGCTGAGTGTGAAACTTGTTTTCCTTTTCTCTGAGAATCCTTGGTGTCAGGCCTGATGGAAAACATTTCTACAAATCTAGATGCTCTGTGATAGGAAGTCATCAATGTAATAAACTGAATGGGTTTCATCATAGTAAAATCAATGGTAACTAAATGAATAAAACAAAAATACAAGGAACAACCACACCAAACATGTATGGACTGAACATCTATAGGTAAGTATAAATCCTATCTTTACAATGTTTATGAATAGTATGTTTTTTAGGGCTGGGGCTTGAATTCAGGACTAGTGAACAGGTCTGACTTTCTCATCTTCAAGTACAGTGATCTTCCCCTTCATCCACATTTCTGCAGATTTACCCAGATCCTGAGTTCAAATCTAAAGTCTGGAAGAATAAACAGTATGAATTGCCAGCCAGGGAGCTAATTTTTTTTTTAATTTTACTTTTCTCAGTACGGCGCTTGAACTCAAGTCATGGTAACTCTGCCTCAGCTTCTATCACCCTATACTGGGGTGCAGCCACTGGACTCATAGCTGATACTGGGATCCTAGACCCCCAGGCCTTTCAGGGAAAACAATGCACAGAAAAAATATGGTCTTTTTAAGTTTTCTTACTTTGCACGGTCACCCTCCTGGGGTACTTCACCTTGCATTGCTGAAGCCTGGCAGACTAACAGGGAAGCCATAAGCCCACGTGGCAACATAAGCCCTGATTTCGAATCCCTGTCCTGACACCAACCAATGACAGGAGATATTAAGAAACTGGTTCCCATCCATAGGAATAACAATGGAATGTTATCAATATCACGGTTGAATGAGTTGATCATGAATGATGCTCCTATAAAATTAGACTGCATCATTTCAGGAGGCTGATTCATTTTATTTATTATTTATGAAGCATTAAAAGAATATTATTACTTACAGGAGCACAATAATTTCATGGCACTGATTGATTTCATTAATAGTTTAAAGATGAAAACAATAACATTATTTACATGGAGGCATAATAAATACCCAGGAATTGCTAGGAATGTAGTCTATATAACTGAATAATGTATAGACATCTCTGGCACTCTATAAAGATATATATTTATTAACATACTACCATCTGCATGTCAATCTATTCTCATTTTGTTAACACCTGGGGCACGATCTCAGGTCCTGGGAACTGCCTGTTCACTCAATTTGCCCCAGGATATCGTGTTGACACTCACCCATTCATGAATTTGGCCTTGTAGGCCATGAGTTCAGATGCCAGCACTCCCAAACAGTGAATCATGAAGTAAGAAGCTGATGGTGACCCATGTTTTCCTTTTCTCTGAATGTCCTGGGTGTCAGGTATGAAGTGGAATACATATGCAGAATTATATCCTATGTAATCAATGTAATCAATGTTCTATGTGCCATAATAGTCAATAAAATAAATGGTCAATACATGAATAAAACAAAAAATAAAATAACTACACTGAACACAATATGGAGTCAACATATGTATACAAATATAAATCATATATATTTATTGTACATGAATAGGATGTTTTCTAATTGTGGTGATTGATTTCAGGCCTAAGGAACAGACTTGAATTTCTTGACTTCAAGGAGGCAAGCTTCCTCTTCTCACACAGTGCAACAGAGTTACCCAGACCATGAGTTCCAATCCCAGTCATGGCAAAAATAATGACACCTTTATACAGTCTGAGGCCCAATTCTTAGGTATTTCATTATACCTCCAGTTTATGAATGTGATTATTTAAATACTTCACAAAGTATAACTAAAATCGATCAGTGTCTTGTAATATAATTGTGCATAATTTTATCCTGGAATCATTCAATAACTGCGCATTAAATCATGACATATATCACATTCCATTGGTAATCATATCGATAGGAACAAGTTTCTTAGGATCTCCTGCCATTCAAACTGTGAGCTCTAGCTCCCACCACTTCAACCCAAGGATAGGGAACTCACGGGTCTGTCCAAGAACATCAGAAAGACCAATTATTAGGCAGGCACCAGTGGCTCTCAGCAATCCTCTTTGATACTTACAAGGCTGTGTTGTGAAGATCATGGTCAAAGTCACCCTAGGCAGGAAAGTCCTTGGGACTTCTGTCCAACATCAGTGTCAACAAAGCCAGAAGCCCTGTGGCTCCACTGTGGAGGGTGAGCCTTGAGCCAAAACAGCTCACAGACTGTGCCCAGATCCTGAGTTCAAAGTCCAGGAGTGGCAACAAACAGACATACACAACTATCAGTGCAGCCATACAGCTAAAGCAGGTCACCCTCTTGTCCCCAATTGAATTGGACAGAGTTCCATCAGAAAGGGCTGGGGGACCTGCTATCATCTTGACTCTGCCCATGATGCTGGCATCACAGGATTCCAGCCACACCTCCATTCTTTCATGTTTCTTTCTGACCAATGAGATACAAGAATGGTGGCCACGCCCATATTCCATGCTGCCCAGTAGCACCTAGATTCCCTCTGTTAGTTTATACCACTACCAGCAGTTGAGGAATGTAGAGGTGGCTGAGTGGTGAGCAAGAGACTCGATGTGACTT
The DNA here is from genome assembly GCF_019054845.1 of Dipodomys spectabilis. Classification (NCBI taxonomy): domain Eukaryota; kingdom Metazoa; phylum Chordata; class Mammalia; order Rodentia; family Heteromyidae; genus Dipodomys; species Dipodomys spectabilis. Next base: position 59,703 of record NW_024871180.1, read on the forward strand.
TGGAGTATAGTAGGAAATTGATGCGCCAGCCCACTCCCTGGCCTCCTCCTTACCTTCCGGAGGTGGTGCCAGTTTCAATCCTCAGACAATGGTGCGCTACCAGCTGACCTAAGGCCCCTACCAGGTCTCTGCCTCTGGTTCTCTGCTTTGGGCCCATATGTCCATAAGACTGCCACCATGGCTGCTTGCCCCACCTGGAGCAGACACCAACAGCTTCTTCCAGCAGCATAGGTGAGTGACTGCCCCAGCACCACTCCTACACATGTCAGACACCCCTCTGGGGTACCATGACCCCCTGCTTGTTTCTCCTCCCTGGCTCTGAGAAGCCACCTTTCTGTTTCGGGCATTTCTAAAATAGAGACTCAATATATGCTCAGGCTGGGCTGGATTGAGGTCCTCCTATCTGTGACAGGTATGCTCCACCAGACCTGTCCTCTGTAATTGGAATGGTAGACATGTAGTGATATGCTCAGTCATAGGTTTTGATGGATTATACCAAACTCTTAGTCCACAGCAGCCAATTCTTGACCACTGGTGAAGCTCTGGGTAAGGCCTCAACCATCGGACCTCAGTCTCCTCACAGGAGAGTTGTGAGGAAACAATGGATTTATACAGAGGGATCTCTGTAGCACGGCTAAGCACAGAGGGAGCAGCCTTCAGGTAAGGTTCTTAGCAATTCTGTGAGCATATGACCTGGAAAGGACTCAAGTGGGGCCAGTTATTAATCGTGCAACAGGTGGGAATTATGAAACAAAACATGGCTATCTTTCATCATTTCCCTATCCCCATAAGGAAGGGGATCCTTCATTCTGTTGAGTTTTGCAGCTAGGGAAAACGAGGCACAGACAAGCCAGGTGACCTACTTATGACCTCAAGTTCACAGGAAGCTCAGCCTGAGGTCTCTACCATGCTTCCTAGGACAATGGGTGCTATTCAGTCTACTTCTTGTGGTGGGAAGTCCACATATTGTTAGTCGTGGGGTTTGCACTCTAGGCCATGGGTGCCATCCCCAAGCTTCTCAGCTCAAGGCTAGTGCTCTACCACTTGAGCCAACAGAGCCTATTCCGGATTTCTGGTAGTTCTTTGGAGATAAGAGTCTCAGAGACGTTCCTGCCTGGGCTGGTATGAACCATGATCCTTATATCTCAGCTTCCTGTGTAGATAGGATTAGAGTTCTGAGCCACTGGCACCAGACTTACGTGTAATTCTGACTTTCTTTCTCTCTCTCACAGGAACTGGTTGAATGGGTGCTGGAGGAGGTGGCAAAGCATCCCCATGTGGCTGGAACCCAAGTTGGCTCTCTCATTCTGGAGCTGGTCTGGTCTGTGGGTCAGGAGCTGTCTCGCCTTGAGGAAAAAAAAAAAAAAAAGGTCAGGAATAATTCCGTATCCCTGAGTTTAAGCCTCTGGTCTGGCAAAAATAAAATTGGTTAGTAAATGCAAAATAAAGAACCCATACTTGGAATATAGAATTGTTCCTTCCATTCTGACACCTGACAATAGTCCCTAATTCATAGGCTTTACTTATATTAGGATACTGTGTTGAAAAAAAAGTTTTGTTCATTTGGTCACAGAAATTAATGCCAAGAATGTGCTTAGATGTCACGTGAAGATTAATTCTCGAAATTCAAAGATTCCGGGATTTTGTGTGGTGACTGCTAATCACAAAGAGAAGGGTAGTCTAAGTGATATTTGGAAATGTTTTTGGTCAGTCATGACACCAAAAAGGCAGAGTTGTGACAGAAGAGAAGGAATAAATGATAGTAACTAAGGTATAACAGAAACTTTTCTAGAGGACCATTTTTGGTTATTGAAGAACTAGTTATCAACTAGGCTTATTCCTCATTGCCTTTAGCATTCTAAATTTCTTAGGCTAGTTCTTAATTTCTGTGTGCTACATGTATCTCCTTCTATGCTATTTTTTCATACCTGATCTCCTTTGCTTTCTAAAAATCTCAGTCTTTTTGTATTTCTCTATGAAAATTTCCTGATACTAAATACACCTATGTAGAACACATGGGCAGCAAAGATGGTGCTGGGAGAGAGAGTGGGCAGAGCACAGTTGACCTTCCGATCAGTGCCTAACCAGCCAGTGAAGGCTTAGGTGCATGATAGGGTGTTACCTTGACAGTGATTGGTTCCTCTTCCTCCCTTGCCATGCCACCTGCCTTTTTTGACTTTAAAAAGGGCTGCTCTCTGTTTATAAACAGTGTTCTACCTGCTGTATTTGGCTTCCCGCTGTGTCTGATTGTCTCCTGGGCTGAGGGAGGCTGGGGAACAGGTGAGTGCCCCACTTACCTTTCCTCGGACCAGTCCGTCTTTCGTGGGACAGACGAAGACCCAACATCTGGCGCCCAACGTGGGGCACGAAAGGAAAAGATACCAGCTGAGGCTAAGCGGTCCCTCGGGGTAAGTGAAACCCTAAATATGGATAATGCTATATCACAGAAAAAGGAGGAGGAGGCAACATTAGGCCTAGAAGGAGTACAGGAGGACTTGGGAAGTGAGAAGGAAAAGGAATGTGTCAAATCCGATCGAGAACACACTGAAACATGCACTGTGGAAGTCAAAACGAGTAAAAGTTCCCCCCTCTGACCCAGCTGATACTGATGGTCCTAGGCCCCCTCCCCATTCCCCCAAATGGAGGGGAGGTATGGCGCCCTACAAGACCTGCAAGAGGGACTTGCAAGACCCAGACCCCTACCAACCTTCCATGGAGGGGCCGAGGGCTGGGAAAGTAACCTACTCGGAGACCTCCTCTGGAAAGGCAGGGCCACTCAAAGAGCCCAGACTCTAGGCCACAGGATTCGCTTCCCCAAGTTTATCTGGTCAATCTGGCACCAGGAGCTAACAGGCCCTTGGAATGGTATCCATGGGAAGCTAAGGATCTTAAAGAGTGCCGCAAGGCGGTGGCAGAGGATGGCCCAAACTCTCCTTGGCCCAGATCCTATTACAGGACATTGCTTATCACCCATGTGTCCCTAAGGACGGGATGGATGTGGCCAAAGTCGTTCTAACTAGTTCTCAGTTTATTAAATGGTGTGCTTTCTTTAAGGAGGAATGCAGAGTGGGAGCAGAGAGTAACTGGCCGGCTCAACCCACAATACCTATTACTTATGTCATGTTAGCAGGTACGGGGGAAGCCTACTCCACCGGCATCCAACAGGCCGAAATACCTGGCCTGTACCATGACCAGGTGAGGCAGGCAGGACTTGCCGCATGGTACAAACTGGATTGATGGGCCTACTGAGTCCCCCATGGCAGGAGTGAGACAAAAACTGGGTGAGCCTCTACTTGATTTCATAGACCGAGTCCAACAGAGCATTCACTGCAAGCTATGGGCAGGGAACCTCCGAGATCAGTTTGTAAAGCTGCTGGTCTGGGAAGGGATGAATGCACACCACCGCATGGCCTGCACAGGATTGAGAGAGAGTTCCCTGAGCAGATGGGTGGTGGCCTCACAGGATGGGGGAATGCAACAGCACCAGTCCCAATCACTAGCTTTAGCTTTACAGGCTCAGACATCTGCAATGACTGAAGCTATTACTCAGGCGCTGGCAGCCCAGGGCCAAGGAACCCCAAGAGCATAGGGGAGAGGGACTTGTTTTAAATGTGGGCAGGAGGGGCACTTTAAGAGGGATTGTTTACAACAATCCCCCGCCAACTGGCCCATGGGCAAACCGCCCTCTATACCCTGCCCTAGGGGCAGGGAGGGATACAAGTTTGATTTAGATGGGAAGCCTTTAAATTTGGGGAGGGGCATCCTCTAGCCCTGTTAACTCAAGGAGTAACCCCCTCTGCTGTGAGGCCCAGGCAGCCTCGTGGCAGGGCAGCCTAGGCCGATTGGACCGTCCCCCTGGTGGATGGACTCCACCCTAAAATGAGTATTCTCATATGCGGAAAGAGGTTTCACAGCTTAATTGACACTGGGGCAGACCGAACCATACTCAGGGAAGAGGAAGTGCCCTTGGACTGGAAGCTTGCACCTGGGCCCCAGACATTGGGGGTAGGGTGCAACTCCCAGTCCAAAGAAATGGTTGCCCTTATGACATCGACTAGCCGAGATGGAGAACAGGGAAAGATACACCCTTTACTGGCAGAGAACCTCACTGCCAATTTACTAGGGCAAGACATGCTAAGACAAATGGATGCCGTGATCACTACAGACCATCAAGCATCCTATGATGATATCCTGGATGGGGAAGAAGCACAAAGGCTTAAACAGGATCTAGAAGGAGTTAAGAAAAGGGATTTTTTTAAACTTTCATAATTACAGAGAAGAACATATGGGACCCGCTCAGGTGCACCGCCAATCCTAAAGGCCACTGCCCGCCGAGTACCTCCCATTAGGTGGAAGCCGGGAAGCCCAATCTGGGTGGAGCAGCGGCCATTGACCAAACCTAAACTTGAAGCCTTCCACCTTCTGGTGGAGGAACAAATAAACCTAGGGCATATTTGCCCTTCCATAAGTCCTTGGAGCACACCCATATTTGTTATTCAAAAAGCCTCCGGGCTTGGCTTATGCTCCAAGACCTACCTAAGGTAAATGAAAGGATGGAGCTAGTAGGAACACCCCTAAGAGGCATGCCCTGGACTCCTGCTATACCTTCAGAATATACCTTGGTTGTGATTGATATTAAAGATTTTTTTTTTCTATCCCTCTGCATCCAGATGACGGTGAGAAGTTTGCATTCTCTATACCTTCTCTTAATTTTTCCCAGCCTGATCAGAGGTTGGAATGGACAGTGCTGCCACAGGGAATGGCCAATAGCCCGGCCTTCTGCCAACAATACTTGGCCACAATTTTAGGGCCTGTACTGGGTTCAGATACCTCCCTTGCCTATGCCTAAATGGATGATATAATTCTGGGGCACCGAGACCCGAGCTGCCTAGAGGGCCTTCTGGCCCAGGTTCTTGCCATATTAAAAAAAGGGGTTTTTACCATAGCCCTTAATCAAATTCAAAAGGTAGCTCCTTTTAAGGTGCTTGGGACCCACTTTACCTTGACTCAGGCCAGCCCCCTTAAGCCTTTGCTGGATATTCCAGCCTTTCTGACCTTAACCCAACTTCAGAGTCTTTTAGGGGAAATCAATTGGCTGTTGCCATGGGTTTCTGTTCCTAAAGATAGTCTTGTGCCCTTATTTGCCCTGTTAAAAGACAGGACGCCACAAGAAGTTATTACAATTACAGACAGCCATAGGGCAATATTTTTGCAGTTCCAAAAAGCCCTGGATAAATTTTCTCTAAAGAGGTATTCTATTAGTGAGACCATTTTTCCCTTTGGTTGTTTGCAGGTGTCACGTTAATTTCTGCAGTTTTAACTCAAAGTGGGGAGCCATTAGAGTGGGTTCATATTCCCCTGGGAGGCACACCTCAAGTGTACTCTCAAGCAGACCAACTTGCAGATGATATTGTGAAGGGAAGGACGCAAGCCCAAAGACATTATGGCCTTGACCCTCACTCCATTGTTTTTCCTTTTCGGATGGCATATGTTGAGTGGCTCACTCGAGGAAATGCTCGTCTTGCTTTCTCCTTAGAGGGGTTTCTAGGCCAAATTGACTGCCATTATGGGCCATCCAAATGGACTGTCATTTTATGGCGACTTCCCCTCAAAATGCCATCTCTATTTCCTTCTACGCCTATTCCTGGCACCCTCCATGTTTTTACTGATGGAGGTAAGGTAGGCTTTATGTATGCAGCCTTTGAGGAGCAACAAAAGACTCCGAGCCAACAAAGATTTCAACCTTGTCAAGGGTCAGCACAATATAAAGAAATGCTGGTCATAATTATGGCCCTTCAGGACATTCAAAAACCATTTAATTTGTATTCTGATAGCCTATAAAACAAAAAAGGGGGAGTTAGCCCCCATATACATTTACAGAGAGCTTTGTTTACCATTAACATTTTAAATTTTTCAAAAGAGGCAACTAAATCCAGATTTCAGAAGCACTGGGGACAACTAAACCCGAAGCCCCAAGTGAAAGTCAGGTGGAAGGACCCCCTGACACAACAATGGAGAGGACCTGACCCCCCAGTTACTATGGGCAGGGGATTTGGATGCGTTTATCCCATAGGGGAGACAGCCCCCATTTGGATCCCTGCCAGGAACCTTATATTTTTACCCATATCCTCTATACAAGAGGATGCCTAAGAATAAGCTAACCAATAAGGAAAGGAAAACGGCCATGGCCGAGGCTTGTGTTTTAAAGAGAAAAGCCAGAAAGACAATTAGTAACCATCCCCAAGGGCAACCAGCCCTTGAGAAGCTCTTGTGTTCTCTAACAATTGCAGATAGCGATACTCCAGCTGTTGGCTATCCTGACTCTCCCAATCCTGGGAACGGCCCTATGGAATCTGCATCAACCTCAACAGGTGACCTGGGCAGTGACCAACGCTGGCAATGCAGAAATCGTCAATAGCACCACAAAAGAAGCTGTCCCTTTGACCTGGTGGCCTGACCTTCATTTTGATCACCACCTTATAGACTTTAATATTTTTGTAGGAGTTAATTATTTTAATGTCACCTGTTTTAATTGTTCTTTTACTAATTGCTTATATAGTGGCATTGAATCCATACTTATTGTTAAACAACCACCTTTTGTTATGCTTCCAGTTTAGATCTTGTCCAACCCCACAGGCAAATAGCTGGATTAAAAAATCCCCACCTCTGGACTCTGAAGTGGCAAAGACTGCTATCCCATCCTTCACTAGTGTTAAAGGGCTAGTAGTGACATTTCCTGGCTTAGTAATGCTTTTGCTGATGGTTTTTTCTATGCCTTCCTTGCATTATATGTGCACTACAAAACTCTCATGAGCTTAGCCAGCCAGTTATCAAGCTCCAAATGAATGAATTTCCACCCCCCAAGAGGAATCGCAACCAGAGACGGGTAAGAGGGTGTGTCAGTCTGAGCAACCTAAGATAGGGCCTTCAGCTTCTCTCTGAAGAAGTTCCCGATGACGGGTAATGCAGACAAGGCGATCCACCCAACCTAAGACAGGTGGGTTCACTTCTTTAAACAAAGACGGGGGGGGGGGGGGGGAGATGATGTTGTGAGCCATTGGGAGCTGACAGTAAAGCTCAAAGGTCATCTTGACCCCTGTGCTAGCTTAAAGGCACGCACAAAGAACTGGCTTACTTAAGAGACACCAGGTGCCCAGGAATTAATTGAACTGCTTCGGACATTTCTAACTTTGGTGGGACTAATGTTTATTACTGTGCTAGGTGGGGATGTGAGGTAACTGGGACGGGCTCTTGGATCATGCACAAGGGCCCTCCCTATCCTTGTCTGTCGAATCTCGACCCCCAGACTTGCCTGGAACCCCCTGTGTAGCCAATGCTATCCCTACCAATGTAATCCTGTTAAAACAACCTTTACAGAGGAGGGAAAAGCATAACTAACTGGGAGTTGGGTCTGCCATTAAAACAAAAAAAAGCGGGAATCTGTAGAGCACATGGGCAGCAAAGATGGCACTGGGAGAGAGTAGAGTGGGCAGAGCCCAATTGACCTTCCGATCAGGGCCTAACCAGCCCGTGTAGGCTTAGGTGCATGATAGGGTGTGACCTTGACAGTGATTGGTTCCTCTTCCTCCCTTGCCATGCCACCCGCCCTTTTTGGCTTTAAAAAGGGCAGCTCTCTGTTAATAAACCAGATTTCTACCTGCTGGATTTGGCTCCCTGCTGTGTCTGATTGTCTCCTGGGCTGAGGGAGGCTGGGGAACAGGTGAGCACCACACTTACCTTTCCTCCACCCTGTCCATCTTTCGTGGGATGGATGAAGACCCAACACACCTATACAAATGGCAGAGGATGCTAATGTAAGGGTCCCATAGGTTGAGTCATTAATGTAACAAAATGGCAAAAAGAGGATATATTTATTGCTAATTCAAATTTTCTGAAAAGCTGCAATGTCATCATTTGGTTCAAATTTTCATTCTTTGGCTAAATAGTGTCATTCAGTGCACATAAATGCAAATATGAGCCAGGTCCTGGTGGTTCATGCCTGTAATCCTGACTACTCAGGAAGTTGGGATCTGAGGATTGTGGTTCACAGCCAGCCTGGTCAGGACAGTCCAAGAGATCCTTATCTTTAATTAACCTCCAGAAACCTGGAAGTGGTGCTTTAGCTAAAGTGGTAGATCACTCAACTTGAGCTGAAGAGCATAGGGATAGCACCCAGGATCAGAGTTCAAGCCCCACAACCAACAAAAAAAGTGAAATATGACTTTAAATTTTCCCCAAAGGAACAACAAGATCTTCCCAAGCAGAAAAAATAATTCTAAAATGATTCAGTACACCTACTTCTGATGAGTTACTTAAGGTATAGCTTTTTTTTTTCTGGACATAGTCTTTTTTTAAAAATTGTCAAATATTAGGTTTATAATAAACTTCTTCTAATATTTCTTGTTTCAAAAGAGAAATCTATACAGTTGATGTCACTTAGCTGTCTTAGCTGCCAACCCAGGCAGGAGAGTCTGTCAACCTCTTATCTCTAATTAAACACCAAAAAAACAGAAGTGGAATTTTGGCTCAAGCAGTAGTGTACTAGCTTTGGGGGCAGGTGTGCAGGAAAGACAATTGTTCAGGGACAGGCTCCAGCCTCTGGGTCAAGCCCCAGAACTAGCACAAACCAAACGAACAAACAAAGAAAAAAATCCCAGATATTTCTTTGAGACCCTCCTTAAAGGTGCACTAGTCTGAGAAGAGGCTACTTTTACTTATCATACTCACTGGATCCTGCTTTTTTGGAATCTTCATTGCTCTGGAGAACTCAGGACCAGACTAAAGGAATTGATCAATGGCTCCTGCAACAAGAGAATCATCTCAGGGGTGAAACATCCATCCATAAGACACTTTAAAACCTCCATGTCTTTGTTTCTTTGCTGTAGAACCCTTTTAAAACAATGTTATTTCCTTTTGTTCTATGCTGGACTTCACATGGCACATTATTTCTTTTTGTAATCCTCTCAACTAGAATTTTACAGAAAAGTTTTATATGAGTAGAGAACACAGTCAAAAAAGTCAGGGACAGAGTTTCCTTCAATCCTTGGGATTCTTTTCTTGTACAGTAAAAAGAAAGCACAAGTTAACATGAACTTTGTCATTCCTCTATGTTCATTTCCTTTCCTGGGATCAGTTTCCACATCCAGTAGCAGTTACCTCCAGTAACAATATATGGTGCTGCCTGAGTTATGATGAATGTTTTCTGGCTTCACTGAAATAACACAAGAACACCTTTGGACCTGAGGTAACACGTCTTTCAGAGATAACTTAGTAAAGAGAAAATATGAAATTTATGTTGCATATAAATACATTATCCATGAGTACATTGAGTTCAAACTTTGTAAGTTCTCTGTAAATTAAGGCAAATTTTAAATGGGAAGAAGGTTCTCAGATCATTCTTTTTTTGAGTGTATGTGTTGTGCATTATTTCCCAAGTGTACATGCATTAACAGTAAGGGAAACAATAGCAATAATAGGAGATAAAGAAGTTCTGTGTTTAAGTATAAGGGGTCAGTATACTATAAAAGACTCTACAAATAAGACAACATTGAAACAATAAAGCCAAGTCCAGTATTTCAATTTATGGGAGTGATATAGAGAAAACATTACTCCCAGGTGGCACACGAATTATGAGGGCACTCCCTTTCTAAATCATGCTTGCTAATAAATCAACTTTGTAGAAAGAAGAATGGAAGTATAATTCTGTTTCCAATGCAAGTCAGATATAAGAGCATGGACTTAACTGGAAAAAAACGTCCATCTCGAGAGAGCAGGGATTATACTAGCAATGAACTGGTGGCTAAGATGACATTTCTTTTTCTATCCTTTACTTATATATTTTTTTGTTGGTGGTCATCTTGGCAATTGAACTCTGGGCCTGGGCACTGTCCCTCTGCTATTCCACTCCAGGTTAATGCTCTACCACTTGAGCCACAGTGCTGCTTCCAGTTTTCTTCAGTTAATTGGAGAAAAGAGTCTCGGGGACTTTTCTACCTGGGCTGGCTTTGAACCCCAGTCCTCAGATCTCACCACCACCCAGCTTAGGATCACATTACTAACAGTGTACACTCAGCATATGTAATGTGTATGTTCATCTATCTTTATATGGATTCTTGAGTTAAAAATCTGGGCTGCAGTATAGACTTTACACTTATAAAAATGTTTGTAGTTTAAAAGTTGATTCTACGGGATAAATAAAACCTAAGAATGGAAAGGAGTCTGGGAAGTTCAGTTTACATCCAGCCTGGGCAGACCAGTTTTTGAGACACTATCTATAATTAACCAGCCAAAAGCTGGATTGGACAAATGGCTTAGGTGATGGAATATGAGTCATGAGCAAGAATGATGAATAAGAGCTTGTGGCTTTTGCATACATACATATTAAAATACACATACACAGAGAGACACTTATATGTGCACACACAAATACACAAATGAAGCAACTCTCAGAATATGTAGAAAAGTTAGAAAACAATAGAAAATATGTCCTGAGTAAGACTAGAATCAAGTGATAATTTTTAAAATTAGAAAGTCTTCAAGTGAACTTTCTTCAAAAAAGTTTGAGAATATTATCTATGTTGGGACCAGAAATAGTAAGAGAGTCAAGTAATCCTTATAAAGGGGATCAGATTCATGGAGGAATGAATCAGAGACCCCGCAGGTGCATTTGAAAATGTTCGTATCCTGTGTCAAAGGTTAGAACATCTTTGAAAATAGTACATGAACAGTCTGAGAAGTCTAGTGGATAGTATCACTGGAGAAGTTCAGAATTGCTAGTCTGTATCTAGATTAAATAAACCAAGAAACTATGCCAAGGCAGTGTGACACAAGGCTAGAATTCTAGCACTCAGACTAAGACAGGAGATTAGAGAGTGGAATTACATAGTGATAGCTTCCTTGGACCAGGTAATATAATTTTGTCTTAATAAAACAAACCAAACAAGAAAGGAGTGCACAGTTGGGAGTTTGGGCTAATTTTGTCACTATGATTTGAAAAGTCAAGTTTCCTATTGCAATGCAACTCATATATAATCCTCAGTTGTGTTTTAAATGCTCTCTTCATTACAAATGGCTCATTATTTCCATGCAAAATTCCCATCCAAAGTTATCATAATTCTGTTGGATTCCAAAGAATTAATGAAGGATTACAAAAGCTTAAGCCCAGAGAAAAAGCAAAGTTTGACTAATGTAGGACTTTGTAGATCTTGCTAAATTAGAATTTAGATTTAAATTAAATGTTTTTAATTTCATATTCTATAGGAAACTACAAAATTCTTTTTAATAGAGGGTTTAATTGACAAATTCACAAATGATTCTTGCATTCTATTTGCGTAGAATATTCTTTCAAGTGAGTTGTAATTAGAACTTAGTTAACAGATAATTCTAACAGTTCATGTATGAAATGATAATGTGAATAATATAGACAGAATTGCCAACAAATAGATTACATAAATTTATAAATTTAGAAAGACAGCAATTTTTGAGGCTGTGATATAACATGCTATAAAGAGAATAATTTTGTGACATCTTCTTTCTTCTACCTGCATGTAACACAGGAAGCAATTTCCTTAATTAGGTACCTTTGTGTACAATGAAAAAAAATGCTTAGGTTTGGGGTTTGTTTTAGTTTTTGTTTTATTGGTTTGTCCTACGGCTTGAACTCTGGGCCTGGACACTGTCTCTGAGCCTGTTTATGCTCAAGGCTCCTGCCCTCCCACTTCAATTTCAGTGCCACTTATGTCTGGCTTTTTCTGATAAGTTTATTGGACATAAGAATCTAGGGAACATTCCTGACTGGGTGGGCTTTGAACTGTACTCTTCCGATCTTAACATCCTGAATATCTATGATAGTTAAAAAAGAATAAATATAAATAATATTTGCAAGTATTTTGATCTCAAGAATACCACTGGTGGAAAAATGATACAGCCCATTTTATTGTGGTCTTCTTTCCAGAACACGGAGGGCAACACATTAGCAGAGGTGTAGTATTTTTTCACAAAAGAGATAAGGTATTCATGATGTGAATTAAGGGAATTTTAAGGTGCACACTACATGTTGGAAACTGTTGGGCTAGGATGACTTTATGGCATAAATCTTGGGATTGATGATCATAGAAATAATAGCTTAATCTGATAAACAATTGCTTACTCTTGAAGAATTAATTATTAAGATGCTTCATTGTTTTATCCTCTACCACAATGTGGCTATTTTTCTGTTGACTTCTCAATCTGTAACATCCCATTGGAAACTGCATTTATTGCAGAATTTCATAACATGCAAACAGATATGGAAAGTTCAGAATTTGAAAATGAGTAGTTATCAGTCATAGGAATTTTGAAGAACACATATATTCTCTCCTCTTAGCAATGCATTTTCTTTCAAAATTTATGGGTTTCTATAGAATTACAATGTTTTTGGTTTTGGTATGAGAAAGTAATAAACTTATTCTTTTTTCAAAATAATGGCAAGTATATTGTGAAAATATTGTCTAGTTGGATTCAAGTTGATGGTCCTCTGATTAAAAAGGGGTAATTAATTCAAATTAGATGCCAAATAGTGTTGATTTTTAAAAAGTTACTACACAAAGAATAATATGTACTATACCAATACAGTGAAATTATATTTTATGCAGCTTATTTTTTAAATTTAATTTTATTGTCAAAGTGATGTACAGTGGGGTTGCAGTAATTGTAAGGTAGTGAATACATAACTTTTCAAAATAGTTACCCTTCTCTCATTTTTCTCACAGTTTTCCTTCACACCCAAACCCCTCAAAAGTTGTAATGTACATTTTCAACATATTGTCTTGTCTCGCCATTTTGTTGTTCATCTTCCCTTCCCTAATTAAGGTAAAGGTATACACAATACACAGGGTATCAAAATCAAATACAGCAGGGGATAAACCATAAGGGAAAACCCCAAAGAAAATAGAAATCACATAGTATATTAAAAACAGCAACTGCAAATAATATCTGTTTCCATATCTTGGAGTTCATTTTGCTCAGCATCAGCTTATATGATCATATATATGCATTACAAAACCACTGGAAAATAATATTTTCACCGACACTTTATCATGACAACAATATGTTAAGTGTTTTTGATGGTAAAGGTGGAATTAAGATTGGTGAATTCGCAATTCTGCTAAAGGAATTTCAAAAAAGTTTAAAAATTGTGATAGGTAAATTTTAACTGTTCAAACTTTTTAACAACTTAGCTCATTAAGAAAATTTAAAATTGCCTGGGAAAATAGGCTTTCATGCAAAGAAATCCATGGAGACTAAGCTGAGAGGGAGCAATGTGGGTGAAGATGGCTCATTTTCACAGTAAACAAACAAACCCCACAAACCTTGCTATAAATCCTGTAGGTTCCCGTGAGAATTGTCCTTACCCAGAAAACATATTCTCACTGTGAAACAATGTTGTACTGGAATTTAAATTCAAATTTCTTTTTAAAAAGGCATCAAAATTTATGAATTGACCTTTAATTACCAAGCAGTAATTCTATGAAAAAAATTAATTTGGGTCAAAATATTTAGGGAGAAAGTGCCCTCCACAATGAAAGCAGGTATTGGGTATACACTTTTCTGATTAAAATACTTTCCACAATGTCTTTGCATGTGAAGCACTGAAACAAAGAAAAAAAATCTGGTTGGATATCTTAAACCAAGGATTTCTCATTTCTAAGTAGCTCACAAAATATAATATCCTTATTAACATGACATAGTGAAGACTTCTCTTATTACATAAGCCAAAAAGTTTTGGGATCAGAAAATAATTGAGCAAATAAGAAAACACATTCTTAGAAGCTCTGGCTAAGCGTATTAATTTCAGCAGTAGAGGGATTCCAAAACTTTTTGAAATAGATTGTGTTAATATTTTTGCTACCTAAAGTGATTTTACAGAGCCTATTTGGCTCACTACAATGCAGAACAGATTGAGTGAAGACATGAAAATAAATTCCACATCCAAATAAAAAAGTTTAAAAAGAGAAACCAAGATGATGTAGCAGTGGGGGATGCCTTATAGTCCTTCAGCTTCACTAGACTTGAAGCCAAGAAGCTGTGATTAATTGGAAATCAGGCAAGAGCTAAGAGGAGAACATAGAAGTAGGACAAAGAATTATTGTCCGTTGTAAGAGACACTGTCACAAGGTATGGATGATTTAACTCTATTCTTCTCCATACATCTTGTTGAGCAAATGCAAGACCAAGAGAAAAATAATCTATTGAAATAATTTTTTTTTTCTTGTCGGTCATGGGGCTTGAACTCTGGGCCTGGGCGCTGTCCCTCAGCTCTTCAGCTCAAGGCGAGTGCTCTACCACTTGAGCTACAGTGCCACTTCCGTCTATTGAAATAATTTTACAAAAAATATCTTCACTGTTCCTCATATGGTATCTAAGGGGAGTCTTTTTTTATTGTGAAAAAACTGTACAGAGGGGTTACAATTACATGGGCAAGATAATGAGTACATTTCTTATCAAGCATTGTAGCCTCCTCCTTTGTTTCCCCTTCCCATCCCTTCCCAGACTCCCCCCTCAGCCAAGCCTCCCCCCACCCCCCCCATCCCCCCACCAAAGTTGTAAAATTCATTTTCGACATGTCAACTTGTACTTCTCATTGTTGCAAAGGCCCAACTTGTATCTTTATTTAAACGACTTGTTTTTCCCTTCCCCTCCACAAATTATACCGACATCAAATACAGTGAAAGCAGGGGTTATACTGTGGGGGAGGGACATACAAAACAACAAAGAAATAATCTTATAAATGCATTGGAAACAAATGCATGAAATAAAAAAATTTAAATACATATCTTAGGGTTCATTTTCCTATCACCTTATCTGACCTTTTCTGCTTGACTCATACATATACTAACTATTGCAAATAAGGGAAACCATGGGACCTATGTTTCTTTGGGCTTGGCTTACTTCACTTCACATAATTTTTTCCAAGTCTAAGGAGAGTCTTAAGAGAGAAGATAAAAGTGGAGTATTCTTCGGTTTCTTCGAGGCATCTTGTTAGCAAAATATATCTTTGAGGTTAGAAGTTATTGAATCAAAAAGTGGTGGAGTCCTTATTTTTGTGGGCACTTTAAACACAAGAAGACTTTCACAGTAAAAGAAAAAGTATAGCTAAATATTTGTGATCACAGCTCCTTGGACTGTTTTTTCAGAGACAAAGTTTTACATTAGAGTTTGTCCTCATTAATATAGATGTTGGGTTTTCGTGGCAACCAAATGAAAGGGTAAAGTTTAATGCACTCTCTTGGACAAGATAACAGCATGATAGAAAAAAATGGTAAATAAAATTTAGTGAATTAGTTTGACTAATTACTTTGCCAGAACAAAAAGGAAAAATATAATTCAAAATCACTTGACTTAAAAGAATGATGAAAGAGTAGTGAAGAGAGATGAGAGAAAATATAGAGGAGTGTTCTGTCTCCAGTATTGTAATGGGTTCTTGATCTTGTTTCTTCCAATCTATCTTCACAAGCTATCAAGTGTGGCTTAGGACTGGAGTATCCAGTGCAGAGAAAGAGAACTCAGAGAAGAAAATATTTGCAGCAGATGCAGGTGATTTATAACCTTAGACAATCTATTTAAATCTGTTCAAAATTCTCTGCTACCCCAAACTTCCCTCTTTGAACAGATTTGTTTGCTTTTCCCAAGACTACCCTTCATTAAATATTTAAAATTTTGAGAGGTCATATTTATTCTATCTAGAGGTTGCTGTTTGCTTGTGATTTTTGTGTGTTTTTGTTTTTTGTTCTGTTTTTAACTGAATTTCAAAATGTTGTGCAAGTGTATTACAATAAATATGTCTATCTAATTTTCCAATGCTCCTGGGTCAGAGTGACTCCTTCTATCATTCTCAACCAACCCCTTCTCCAAGATTTATTTCAGATTTACCACTTCTTTTGTCACATGTGTACATTGAGTATTCTAGGTGTACTTGCCCCTTGTTCCATTTTTCATTCATTCTATGTTTTTACTATTATTCCTTTCTGGTTTCAACTTCCTAATAGTCATTCTGTTAAACTATCTGTTAATACTTTGAAAGGTTTATATACATTCCATGGAGTTTCAATCCTGCATATACTTGAACGTATGTCAGCTTATATTTCCATATTTCATTCATCTGCAATAACAATTTGCAAGACTGGAGATGTGATAATATTCTCATTCATTTGGAAGATTAATATTTAGTCAACAAGAAAGTTTAAAAATGCCTCAGAATATATTCCTAGCTACCAGTTTTTATGAATGGATTTGTACAAAGTTTTGTGATTATTTTATTTGACATGGGATAATATTTTCTACTACCTATAAGTTTTGGAAAAGGAAGAAAACTAAAATTTACTATTATAGAGGAATATGATTGAAATAGAAGACAGATTTTATATTTGTCACATCTCTGATGAGTACCCATATTCAAGATTTAAAGTCTTATTTCATACTATGTTAGACAGATAGGGAAAACATAAAACAACATATGATAAGGCAACTATTTGTGACTTTTTAAAATGTACCTTATTAAGTGATGAAATTTACTTTATTAGCTAGTGTTTGGGTTTGAATTATGGGAGGTTGATCTATTTAACATATTTCTGGAAGGCACCTACTGAACAAAACAAATATTGGGGGGTACTATTTCTACACTTTAATGAATGGTTGAACGTGTTTGGCTTTAGTGCTGGGTAAATAATTCAACTCTATTGTAACTTGCTCCCTACACTTGTAAAACTTGTAATGTCACTAAGTATCATTTACTTGTCAAATGTTATTTTGGTGAATGTGATTTTAAAAAGTTTTGAAAAAGAATATATTTTCAGGAGATTAAAGGTAGGTTATCATTGCCTTGAGAATGATAGCATTTTTAAACTACAGAACCAAGATTTACTGTAGTATCAGTAGTTTGAAGCATTAAGGATCTTCTCAATTAATGTTTTTCTGAATTATGATTGACCTGTAAGTAAAGTTTTCCTAGCCTTGGTAGACCAATTATGGATCTATCGTTCCCAGAACAATTTTTAGGCCTACTTATACTGGACTGAAATCTTTCAGCAATCATTAGGAGAGGGGTATTAAAAATAATTTTGTGACATTTGTGATCTTGTTCACTCATATGGGCTGGGCATCTGTAAATTTAAAGTTGTAATTACTGTACTTTCTCTCAGATATTGTGATCTCATCTTTCATTTTAAGTTGTTTTGCATTTCACAATTGCTTACTGCTGCGGTCCTGAAATACTATAGGAAATGAGAAATTGAGATGGATTTTCAATTACTTTCTGTTGGCATGTTGCATGGGCCTAGGTGAGAAATCTTGCCCTTATTATCTGATGATGCGGATAACTGGGACCTGGGATCCTAGGACCCTTGGGTCCTGCAGAAGAATAATACCTTGTAGACATCATATCAGCAAAATTTGTGTATAATCATTAGGAATGCTTCAGAAATATGGAGAAAATCAGTTTGGGACCAGTGAGTTAAAACAATAAACAGAGTAGCAGCGTAAAATCCCTTATAGATTAGAGGAAAACTATTTTTTTTTTGCAATGTGAATTCAGAAGACCAAGAACATTAGAATGTATCACAAGTTTATACCAAAGATATTGCATTGATATTTTTATATTCTAATATGTATTCTAAACCTAATTATTTATATTCCAATTCCATTTATTGGAATAAATACCTATTTATTTGTCAAATTATCAATTAATTCTAGTAAGTTTCACTGTGTGAACTAAAATATCAGCACATATAAATATAAAATGTATAACTATATATAAGAAAAAGGCACACGTTTTGCAATATTCTGTTGTGGTTAGAGTATCAAATTATTTAAAGTATTTAATGTATTATTTCATTATCTCTACCTCAGTGTTTGGTAGAGTTGGACCTAAAGCTTTACCATTTGAAGATTTACAGCCTAGTGGCAAGAGGAAACACTTTGATTAAAACATTAACATTTTAAGGCCTAATATCGAGGAGAGACATATAGACTTCTCTTGTAACTCTGAAAATATTTGGTGATAGAAATGCAGTAGTGTAAATTCCTGCCTGGTTGGATGGTAGACTGGCCAGGACATTAGTTAATCGTGCATATGAACAAATTTTTCATCTTCTTGGCTTTAGATACTTTTGAAATATTAGGTATAATAACCAATTATATTTTGATAAAATACCTTCTTGCCTAAACATTTCTATCTGAACTGTTCCTGTCTCTATGATCCCTTGTAATTAAGATTAGTTTTGTTCCAGTAAGAAAATCTATGCTGTCAGGGTAAGATATTCTGGTTCGTCTGTTCCTAAATGGAAGACAGGTAAAGGGTCAGGTAGACATTTGTGCCAATAAGATCTCATATAGGAATTTTTAAGCTGCAGAAGTTTAGAAGTAGCTCTTAAGCAAGGCTTACTTTGAATCCTTAGCTCCACAAAGCTAACTCAGCTGATAAATAAGTCCTTGAAAAGCCATCACCTTTGGACCTAGCTTTAAATTCTTCAAAGTATGATGAAATCTAAAATGAAAAAGACTTAAAATATTCATTGACAAAAAAATTGCAAATGTGAGCAATCGAACAAACAATATAAGTTTTTTTCCAATATACACAGAATTTTAGAGAAGTAATATCAATAGCATTTTTAGGAACAATAAGTTTTCCTAGTTACAAATAGTCAACCAAGGATATATGCCTGTATAAAGATTGCATCATTAACTACTTAAATTTAGAGGATACTACATGCTTCAACAGCAAATCTACCCTAATTGCAATACAAAGTTTAACACAGCACTTGCAGAACGATGATAGGAAAATTTGTGTAGTATTCCATATTCAGATGCAAGAAATGAAAAACAGTTATTAAAAATTGATTACAAAAATACAGTTGTAACGATACATGTAATTCATTGAATTGAAAATTAGTTTGACATCAGTGTATTAAATCATCACCTTAGAAAGGCCTTTACATAGCATAACCTTTACAAAACTTTTGAAATTAGATAACATTTTCAATTTATCCCAAAGAAATAAAATACTATAAGGACCTAGGGGGAAAAAAAGAATCTTAAACTATTTCTATATCTAATGCTATCTGAAATGACACATTTATTAATGAACCTATATATTATGAAACAATGTAGAATTAAAAGTATTATATCTAGGAGAGAATGAAATAGATTATGGATATTATACAAACAGAATACAGATTACTTTAAAATATCCTTTTTCAGACAAGCAACAAAAATATCTTTAGTTTCTGTATTACTCATTTCAACAGATAAGTTAAAATTATTTCTGATTATAAAAATCACAAACTTTGCAGAAATCATTATAGATGTATACAAACAAATCTTGAATACATTTTGACATCGAAGTTAGGCAATTCACTTGGAAGAATAGCATGGAATCCATGAATATTTAAAGTAAGATATTAATGTGGTTTTGTATTGTGAAAATATTTTGTATGGACACAAAGATGGATAGGCATTTTTGAAATTTAAGAAACTTAACCAAACCATTATGACTTAGGAGAAAAATTTTTGCAGCCTTCCACAACTTCAAAGAGGTGATACATACTTAACCTTTTGGCAATATCAAATGCAGCTTCTTCCAAGTTGTTCTTGACCTGGTTTGATATAATATTTCAATAGAAGCAGATCCAGCATACCTTTGTTATTTCTATTCCCAGCAGCAAGATGCAAGGTTGTCAAGACTTCTTTAGTTTGGGCATTGGTATCTGCATCATGATGCAGTAAGAAAGAAGCCACTCTGGTATTATTCCACATATAAGCACTATGTCTAAGTATCTACTGTAGGCTTCTGGATGAAGAGAGCTATACTCATCATCATCCCTAGTATTCATATGAGTGGCCCTTTTGGAAAGTAGTCTCTGCACTGTAGTAAGCCGATTATTTTCAACAGCCCAATGAAGAAATTTGCTTGGACACTTCTCTATTTTTTTCTAGCAAATGATACCATTCCTCACTTTTTCATCTAGTTCCTTGTCTTCATCAGAATTTCCTAACTAGAGACTTTGAGTACCAGTGGGAATGAGGTGTACATGTATTCCCCAATAGTTCACGTTGGTTGAAGTAGTCAGAAAAATCCAGTGAATTTTCTACTTCTGTTTTTTCACCATGATTTTTTTCTCTTTTTCCATTTTTACTATTTGAAATTATTCTAACTGGAGAATAGGGAATGGATAGAGAGCAGAAGAAATAAATCCAAAAACAATCTTCACAGAAGCAAATTCTCAGAGCTATTTCATGACTTTGCAAAGGATAAAGTGGCTGAAGTTAGTATAAATTTAGAAGTATGAAAATGGGAGGGGGGACCAAGATGGCAACAGGGCAGTAGGGAAACGTCACAGCTCTCCCCAACCAAAAAGAGAGTTAGAGTTCCTAAGCTTAACCTCCCCAAGAGACCGACAAAAACAAAAAGATGAACACCCAGAGAAATACAGGAGGTGGAAAATAACAAAAAAGAAAGAGAGAAAAAGAATTTCAGAACAGAGAAGCACGAAGACTCCACCTCCAGTGCTTACTGGTGGCAAGCAGCGCAGCAGGGGCTGCTGGAGTCCCAGAGAAAAAGGAGGCTGCCTGCAGATCACCCACGCAGAAGGACTTAAGAAAAGAAGAAACAAAGAACTTCCACTCCTCTGGTCGAACCACTATTAAATAACCCCATGCTGCTGACCACATGTATGGTGTATATGTGTACACCATTATATGTTACAGACCGTGATAGACAATTTGCTCCAGGAAAGCTACAATGAGTTTGTGACTTTAAATGAGCATCATCATCCCAAAATACTGTGAAAATTGGCAAATTTTGTAATCACTTAATTACAAAAAAAAAAAAAAAAAAAACCAGAAAACTACAAGTGGAGCTATGGCTCAAGTGGTAGAGCATGAGCCTTGAGCTGAATTGCTCAGGGACAGTTGCCAGGCCTAGAGCTCAAGTCCCACGACTGACAAAAAAAAAAGAGAGAGAGAGATCTTTCATGTGATGGATTCTAACATATTTATAAAATTATGTTTTTATTGCTTTGTATGTCCCTCCCCCATGGTATAACCCCTGTTTTCACTATATATGAAGTTGATGTATGTGGAGGAGAAGGGAAAAAACAAATCGTTAAAACAGAGATACGGGGAGGACCCATTTGAACAATGAGATGTACAAGTCTTTATGTCGAAAAAAGAACTTTAAAACTTTGGTTGGGGGGACGGTGGGGAGGATACGAAGGGATGGGAAGGGGAAACAAAGGTAATGTGCTCATTATCTTACCCATGTAATTGTTACTCCTCTGTGCAGTATTTTCACAATAAAAAGAAGTATGAAAATGACCAAAATGTAAAAAGATATTCATATATTTCATTATATAACCCAAACCAGAAAGCAAATGTTGTTTAGATGATTTCTTAAAACATAGTCTTTCAGAAGCTGGGAAGGGGGCTCAGTGGTAGAGTGTTTGCCTTGCATGCATGAGGTCCTGGGTTTGATTCCTCAGCACCATAGAAGAAGAAAAAGACAAAAGTGGTGCTGTGGCTCAAGTGGTAGCACCATCTTTGAGCTGAAAAGCTGAGGGACAGCACTCAGGCTCCAGAGTTCAAGCCCCACAAAAACAAAAACCAAACCAAAAAACTAAACAAAACACAGCTCTCACATTTGTAGCCTCAATTCTGTAAAGACACTGCTTCAGCCTAGGACTAAGATTTTAAGTGTATACATTTATCAACACTTCTGATTCAGATTTCTACTTGAGAAAATTTTAAATCAATATTTTGTTCTTAATTTTTCTCTTTGTACATTCACATGCATCAATAAAAAATGGTGTGGACATCCCAGTAACATTCTCAAAGTACCTCCTGATGATGAGTTATGAAAAGTTGTATTCTATTACAAAAAGGAAAACAATGCTACAAATAAAGAAAACCAATAATTAATTATTAATGTTTAATAAAATAAAAACCAAACACCAGTGTTTCCAGTTTTTGAAGTGTTCTACATATTAGATTTTACTATTTACTCATATTCCTGTACATTTAAAACTGGCTAAGATTATGATTTCACAAGAGTTTTGTAGGCTACGGGTAGCCTTTAAAGTTACCCACTAAGGTTACTCTTTCTTTATGGCTCATCTCATCATTTGTATATGGCTTATATCATCATTTGTTTCTCACTAACATGTAAAAGAAGCCCTCAAGTTTTAACAGAAACTGTGTAGTTAAAATCTTAACTCTTCTCTCTGTTTCTTTACACAGACTTTGTAACTTCTCATAGTAAAGTTTCTATAAACTCTGAAATGTACATACTTAGTAGGATATGTCTGCTACCATAAATCTTAAATACTTTATGGAAAAGTTTTATGACCTGCCAGACAGTCTTAATTTTGGCATATATAAGCAAATTCCCAAAATTAAACATATTTAAAACAATAAAATTTTTAACAAACCTTAGCACTTGCTACAGTGCTCATTATGACAGGTGCCATGTATAGAATAATTGAATTTCTACTCTTACACATCTCTTGAACAACAAATATCTGGAATTATTTTGTTTTTGACATATCTAACTTAACTTTATTCTTAAATGTGTGCTTACATAAGAAATATATGGTTCTAAAATTTCACGACAAGTCTTTTGAACTTATTTTTGTTGAATTTTCTAGTTTAGGAAAATCAATTCCACTTTATGTATAAAAAATGTTCTGTGCTCAGTTTGGCAACACATACACTAAAATTGAAAAAATACAGAGAGAATTAGCATGACCCCTACGCAAAGATGACATGCAAATTGCTGAAGATTTCCACATTTTTACAACAACAGATGCTGGAGGGTATGTGGACAGAAGGGAACCCTACTCCATTCTTGGTGGGAGTGAAAACTTGTTCAAGCACCTGGAAAGAAGTATGGTGGTTCCTCAAAAGATTCTACATAGAGCTCCCCTATGACCCAGCAATCTCACTTTTGGGCATTCATCCAAATGATCAAACAAGACCATACTATAACTACCAGCACAGCTATGTGTATTGCAGCATTATTTACCATAGCTAAGATAGGGAACCAAACCCGATGCCCCTCAGAAAATGAATGAATCAAGAAATTTTGGTGTGTGTGTGTGTGTGTGTGTATATGTATTTTCCTCTCTATCTATCTATCTATCTTTCTATCTATCTATCTAACTACACATACATATATATGTATATATATTTGTATATATGTATATTTATATACATAAATATAAATATAGATTGGAATGTA
This sequence comes from Dipodomys spectabilis, assembly GCF_019054845.1. NCBI lineage: Eukaryota > Metazoa > Chordata > Mammalia > Rodentia > Heteromyidae > Dipodomys > Dipodomys spectabilis. The sequence goes on from NW_024871180.1 coordinate 82,969, forward strand.
TATATATGTAAGGTATCCCTTACTTGCAATAAATAATATAAGCAGAAAACTGGGATAAGCAGAAAAGATCAAAAGCTATATGCATATTACTAAATAAGATGATGTTAAGCTAAATGAACCCCAAGATAAGGACAGAAGTGTTTTTTTTTTATTCTTTCTTACTGTTGTTTCTAACATATTTATAATGTACAATGTGATTTTTTTTGTTTTTTATTTGGTCCTCCCGCACAGTATAAACCCTGTTTTCACTGGATTTGATGTTGGTGCACCTACATCCTGAAAATACACTTCTCTAATTTGGGGAAGGAAAGGGAAAAATCAAAATGCTTAAATAGAGATAAAAGTTGAGCCATTGTAACAATGAGATGCACAAGACAACATGTTGGGGGGTGTGGGGGTGTGGGGATGAGAAGTGTACTTGTGGAGGTGGAGGGGAAGGGATGGTGGGGGGAAAAACAAAGGAGGAGGTAACAATGCTTGATAAGAAATGCACTCATGACTTTGCTCATGTAACTTTAACCCCTCTGTACAGTACTTTTACAATAAAAATCATTAGAAAATGTTCTGAGATGGAAGAGTTTATTTTATTTTACCCATATAATATTGTTAACAAAGAAATTAATGGGGGAGAGGATTGGGTGGGGGGCCGGGGGGAGGCTGGGAAGGGATGGGAAGGGGAAACAAAGGAGGAGGCTACAATACTTGATAAGAAATGTGCTCATTATCTTGCCCATGTAATTGTAACCCCTCTGTACAGTATTTTCACAATTAAACACACACACACACACACACACACACACACACACACACACACACACAAAAAGAAATTAATGGAAAAGACTGACACAAAGATATTTTGAGTAAGTGTGTGAGTGTGTGTGTGTGTGTGTGTGTGTGTGTGTGTGTGTGTGTGTGCATGCCTGCATGTTGGTGTGCTCAGAGTTTTAACTCAGGGCTTCATGGTCTCGCTAAGCCTTTTCTCTCTACATTGGTGAGCTACTATATGAGCTACATCTCCATTCCTGGAGCTTTGCTAGTTTATTTAAATTTTGGAAAAATAATCTTAGGAATTTTTTGGCCTGATTGGCTTCCAACTCTTATCCATAATTCTCAGGGTCCTGAGTAGATATGCAGAGTAAACAGGATTACACGTGTGACCAACCATCACAATGCTTTCAGAATAATTTTAAAAGTAGAAAAAAATTTACTTCACGGGGGGACTGTTTTATCATTTCCTACTTTTAAAGCATTTTGGAGTGATTATATGTGAATTTATTTCATGTTGAGATTCTTAAGAGAGTAAGTGATAGTATTTAAAAGTTTTAGTACTTTTTTAAAAGAATACTGGAACTGTGGGACAGAAGAAATTTGCCTCTCTTTGGACCTCAATTTATAAGCTCAGCTCTGTGCACGATAACCCAATGTCACCAACACAATCTGTGTTGAAGACAAAATGTGACAGAAAACAATTACCATGGGCAATAATTGCTATGCTATTATTTATTGGACAATATGAATATTGAATTGAGAGTGTAAGAGAATGGAGATATTTCAACTACCGTTTTTGTATTGCTGAAAGGCTTTTGGAAACTTTGACTCATTTCCTTCCTCACTGTGTGTCTTTGGGCCATGCACTTAGTGACTTTAATTACAATTTTTCTCAACTCTAAAATGGTAATAACATTAGCATCATAGCAAATGTTTTCTTAAGAACTAAGGGACATAAAACTTGTGAAATACTTAACATAAATTACTAATGAACTTTGAGTTTAGCCAGCAGTTTTTTTTACTACTAAACAGAATGTGTTATGTATTACAGAAATCAATACATGTACTGAGCCACCAGAAGTAACGTTATCTATTGACTATGCTGTGCTTCCAAGGAAGCCAGGTGGATAACTTCTCATGCTGTAAATCAAATTGCTTATCTTATGTCTTGATAGTGCTAAACTATCAGGGTCAGAATAATGAAGGAATTGTAGACTGAGCTAAGGTCCATATGAAAATGTTCAAAATTGATAAAGCCTAAAAGTAACTAAGCAGTATATTGTGTTTTTCATTATTTAAGTTAAATTGCAAAGAAAGGGAAGACCTAGAAGAATGAATTCTCTTTTTGATAACCTATCATAGGTCCTTAGCAGGATGAACTCTTTCCTCATTCTTGTAGAGGCATCATCAGATGAGAGGAACTCTATTTTTTTGGTTGCGTCTTTCCATTTATTCTTCAGTTTGAAATCTGAACTACATGAGACTGAAAGAAACCAAGGAAAATTAGACACACAGGCTTTGGAAAAAGCAATCAGAGTAAAATAAACTAAATACATATAGCCTTGTAAAAGGCTTCACTAAATTGAGTTATATAGTCTCAAGCATAAGCAAAAATGATTTAAGCAATATCATGTTATTGAAAATTGAAAAATGTTAGGTGTTGCTCAATTTTTTCCTTTCTACTACCTGGAATGTATTATTGATTTTGTATAGAGAGATTAAAGATGAGATTAACAAGGAACTTGATTAAAAATCGATAAAAGTTCTGAATAGACATATTTTCCAATATGCCCTGAAAATCACCAGTGGCTTTAAAAAGTTGTGTTTAATATCACTTCTATGCTGGCTTAATGCTGTGTGAACAGAAGTCATTAGAGAAATGCAATTCAAAATTACTATGATACTACTACATAACTATTATAACTGTTATCAAAAATATTCGAAGGAACTTGGTGTGGTGGTAAAGGCTTGTAATTCCAAGCATTTGGGAGTAAGAGGATTTCAGCTTAAGGCCAGCCTGGGATACTGCACATAGTAAAAACATGCCCTTTAAAAAAAACTTAAAAGGTAATAATGTTGGTGAGAGTGTGGAGCAAAGGAAATTTTCTACACTCTTGGTCAAAATATAGGTTAGTATTCTCGTTGTAGAAAGTAGTATGCAATTTTCTAAAGAAATGCAAAGCTGAAATATCATCTGACCCACCAATCATATGATTAATTCTTTCTGGGTAACTCGTAAATATAACTGTAGCTCACTGTTATTCACATTATTCACAACAGGCAAGATATAAATCAAAGTTATGTGTTCAACTACAGACTAATAAAGCAACTGTGGCACATGCACAAGTATAATTTTCTGTTTCATCTTTAAAATAGCAAGAGATTTCTCCCATTAGCCACAACTTACAATGACCTAAAAGATGTAATCTAAATTATGTAAAATGTTGCTTTCTGATCTTTGTAAAACCACACACACACACACACACACACACACACACACACACACACACACCAACCTAAGCAAGAGAGAAATTTTTCAAAAAGTAAAGCAACTGATATTGCTGGGGCATTTAGGTCACAATATAGATGATAGTGGATATACAGGATGACCAAGTATAGAGTTGTAATGTATAACGTGAGGATACAGGGGACAACACTGGCCTTACATAGGAATGAAGCTAAATATGTAGGAGTTGGTCTTCCTTGTAGGGGTTTCTCTTTTAGGTGTTCTTCCTTCAGTAATGGATGAGATAAACGTAATTCTTTACATATACTTGCCTGTTTGCAGAAATAATAACAAACAATATAGCAATAATGTTTTATGCTCAACATGGAACAAAATGCCAAATTAATGTACATGAAATTATCCTTGATATAAACTAATTATTATTAATAAGGGAACCCATGGGACCTATGTTTCTTTAAGTCTGGCATCACTTGATGTGATTTTTTTCGACGATCTCCTATTTCCTTACAAATGAGGTGGTATCATTCTTTCTGATGGAAGCATAGTATTCCATGTGTATGTATGTGTGTATGTGTGTGTGTGTAACATTTTCTTGATCTATTCATCTACTGACGAGCATCTGGATTGATTCCATATCTTAGCTGTGGTAAATAATATTGTGATAAACATAATTGTGCTGGTAGATTTAGTGTGGCCTTGTTTGTGATCACTTGGGTAATGCCCAGATGTGGGATTACTGGGTAATAGGGGATCATGATTGTGTACATCAAGGATAATATTAGTAGATGAGCAGAAGAGGTCAATTGCTATGTAGATATGATCATATAAGGTGATTCCAAGTGAAATGAACTCTAACACATGTTCTTCGTTGTTGTTGTTCTAATGTACTATGTGATTTCTTTTTAACTTTTTGTTTTTCCCCACTTATGATTTATCCCCTGCAGACACTATATTTGATTTTGATACCCTGAGTAGTGTAAATATGTTGAGCTGAACTAGGCAAGGGAAAGGGAAAAAACAAAATGGTGAGACAAAGGAAAAAGGGGGAACCTAGGTAACAGTGATACTCACAAGACAATATGTAGGAAATGATCTTGGTGTGGGCATTGGGAGGGAAGAGGGAGAAAAATGAGGGACTGGGTTACAAGTTAGAAAAGAAATAAATCTATTATCTTACTTACATAACTATAACCCTGCTTTAAATTACCTTGACAATAAAATATAAATAAAAAATAGAATAAAATATTCAAGAGCAGCAATACAGGAGATGGGAGTGGGGGAAATACTGTACTATACAAAGAAGACTACAACAGCTGTGGAGAACAGGAATTTTACTTTATCATAGGAAGTAATGAACTGGCGTACAGATTTTCAGCCTCATGTCAATCACTAAAAAGGGAAAACAAAATGCACAATCAGCAAACCAATAAAATAGAAAACTAAACAAGGTGGAGAGATGACTTGGACGAAGAGAAACAAATGACACAACTAGGAAACAAATAAAAAGCTGGTAAGTTTTAAAAATATTACCCATAATTCTAATAAATGTTTTTTGCATCACAATTTGTTAGAACTATACTTCAAATCACAGTTTAATAGTATATCATTTTAATAATAGGTTACTCATTATTGATTTCTTAATATTGAATGCTTAATATATAATTTTAATTTCAGCAGCTATAGAAAAGAAGAAAGTGAAGCTAATTTTAATGATATATTTTATGAATTGTAAAATTGAGAAGCATTAGAATTTAAATAATATATATTATTGTTTCATTTCTGTGAATTAATGTAGTAGTTCAAAGTGTATTCTATACCTAGCACTCATCTTAACATCAAATAATAGATTATTCCACAATACACTTGGTTTTAGGTGGAAGGATTCAGCACTGTGGTAAAATTCACACCACACAGTACACGAGAGTATGACTTCTCTCATCTAGCTTAAATGGTGGAAATTTGATTTCTGCATGCATGTTAAATACGTGTCTAGGTGATATCTATTAAATTATATACATGAGGAGTATTTCAGATGATAATTAAAAGTCATACTCATTAATTAAATTATTATTTTACAAAATAAATATTTATGGAGACTAAATTTCTGAGTAGATGATGGGTTATGTGTGCCAGATTATACATATTGAGGCTTATTTTATATTCCTGACATTGTTTCTACAGTTAGATTTAATTTTCCATAAGGGGTTAAGTGTATTATGTTGGATATATGAAAGTAAACTGAATGTTTATTCCATTAATCCTTTGCAACTTGTCTAATCCCAATATAAATTACCCATGTGCTTGAAGTAATGAAAATAACAACAGATATAAGCAACAGATATGAATCAGTCTTAGTAGACAAGTATTTTCACCTTTATTTTTATAGTTGATCCTCTTTTACACTACAGAATATTATTGGGAAAATGTGCTCCAGGCTGACCACAATTGCAGAATATTATGGTTTGATCTATCATAAGAAAAGAAAGGAAGGGGAACATTCCTTCCAAAATTATCCTCCCAGGGATGTGATCAGTTTTATGGTGGTAAGTTGGAAATGAACATTTTTCACAGTCAACCTTGAAAAGCCATCTTGATAGACTATTTCTGCAAGTGGTTACAGAGAATTATTCATGGATTTGCAAGGATGCCAGATTGCCTCATTTTGAGACAAATAAAACAGGAATTTAGCCAGCTGTTTTTGTATCTTTAGGAGAATAACACATTGACTGTACACCAGGGGATCACTGGGGCCCAGAGAAGCTAATACATTGAATAGTAATCCTAGACCTCTAAAAACAAAACAAAACAAACAAACAAAAAACTCCAGTGAGCACAGCCAGTCAGGGCTGCTATCACAGCCTACATTAAATCAGGCAAAAAACAAAAGCTGAAAGTCATTTAGCTGATAACTAATATATTTCTTATGAGGCAGACTGAAATGAGAGTCCCAAGAGTGGGTCAGAAAGACTGATTAAAGAGACTAAAATTGGTAATACAAAGATTGGAAAATAGAATTCCTTGTAGAACAAATAAATCATAGAATGACTGTGTGTGTAGGGACAAGACAGCAGACCAAATACCAGAAATGCACATTTTCTTAGAGGTCAGCTTAATGAAATATCAATGAAACTCTTTGAATTCTTAAATATTTGACCACATGTGGAAGAAAGCCAATTGCTAAAGAGAAAGAAAAAGTCATCACTCTGTTAGGAGGTCCAATGAAGTAATCAATCACAGATTTGTAATAAAAAGAGAAAATAATTATTTCAAATGAGCTTTTCATTTGTTTTGATGTAAGTGTTCTTGATTTAGGTGATAGAAATTACCATACAATTGATCCAGTCTCACAACTGAGTTGATATTGACTGCAGTATTCCCACATGAAGGAAAAGAGAAAATTTACAAATGTCTGATGAAATGAGTTGAGGATGAAGTGTTTTAATAGTGATAGTTGAGGTTTAGACACTGGTGAAGAGATGAGTTTTCTTTTATTAACCCCCACCCCATTTTTAAACTGATGACAGTGGATCACAGCTGTAATCCTAGATACTCAGGAAACTGAGATCTGAGGACTGCTGTTGAAAGCCAGCCTGGGCAGGAAAGTCCCTGAGACTCTTATCTCCATTAAACCACCAGAAAACCAGAAGTGGCACTGAGGTTCAAGAGGTACAGACCTCACCTTGAGTTGAAGAGCTCAGGAACAGTGCCCAAGCCCAGACTTCAAGCCCCTGGACCAACAACAATAAAAACAAATCTCCCTTTTCTTGGACTGCCTACATCTTTTCCTAACATTCAAAAAAGCCATTTTATCACCCACTACAGTTAAGTCCTATCCTAGCTGCTGCAAATAGGATGATTTGATATCTTATGTCAAAAGTTTCATATTTGAGGAAACAAATACCAGCAGTGGTAACTTTGCTTCCCATCCTTAAACTCTGAGACTGGGCCCTTAACATGTTTATGCTGGTAGCTTTAATGTGAGGTTGGTTGTTATTTATTGGATTACTGCCCATGAGAGGAATTAATGGGTCATAAGAGATCTATGTTTAGTCTTTTGAAGAAACTCTGTACTTCATTCAAGATAGGTTAAAACGTTTAATTCCCCACCAACAGTGTAATAGAGTTCCCATTTGGCTACATCCATGCCAGCATTTGCTATTTTTAGTTTTCCTCATAGTGGCCATTCTAAGTGGGACAAGGTAGAATCTGTCATGTTTACTTGTACATTTGTTGGCACCTTCTAACTACCATAAATTAATGAATCTATGAAACCTATATTGCTCTGAGTCTTCATTCCTTTCTCTTTGTAATTTTCCCAAGCCTTTCATTTTCCTTAAGACTGGTGAAAAGTCATCCTTTCTTGCCGCTGACCGGCTCTGTCGGGACAACGGAGGACACCTAGTGGAGGAACTGGAATAGGTGGGGAGATGGCAAACAGACAACTCACACACAAGAGGAGTGGATGCTGAGTGCGATTTAATGCAGGGGATAACAAAATTTTAAAGCAAAAGTCTCCATGAGAAAGGGCAAAAGGTTACACAATCTTGCTGCAGGGCTTCATTCTTGGGTGGTCACCAGCTGGTTGCCTGATAGGAACTTGTTTCCGGCTTTACCTCTATTTTTAAGAAATACAATGGGTTTCGATGTTTATCACCAATTAACCATTACTTTTTTCTATAGAGGCCTTAACTGTCCCATAAGATCTTTCCTGTTCCTTCTTTAATAGTAAGCACCAAGGAGGCCTAGATCTAGCAAGTCTCTTAGTAAATGAAAGAGAGTAACAGGAAGTTATTTCTCCTAAGTAGTTCTCCCAGCAATTGCCATACATTCTTTCTGTTCTAGCCACGCCTACAGCTTCTTGTAAATCTCTTACAAACAATTCTTTCTGCTGAAATGAAATCGTGAAACCCCCAATACTTTTATATTTACTTATGACTTGTCTACTAGCCTCCATAAGAGGGGCTTACAGGGTAGCACTTAACTCTGGTGAGTCAGTCATATTTTTAAGACACTCATCAGATGTTGGAGTTGTCAACACTCTTAAGAAAGAGCCTTGAATAAGGGAAAGTTGAGCATGAGTAAGTACAATGCGCAGCAGGAACAGTAAAAGATTAATAGGCACTCCTATACAGTGAAGAAAAGAAAAACAGGGACAGAAACACATCTTTCCCAGGGGCTTGCCAGCCTTTCCAAGAGGTAGGCCTCTTTGAAGCCCCATTCTCTGAGGTAGACTTCGGTGAAGTCCCATTCTCAGAGATAGGTCTCTGTGAAGCCCCATTCTCAGGTCTGAATGCAGGTTTTCTAAGCTAAGCAGACTCCACCGGAGTAGGCGTGGCACTTTCTGATGGGTGAATAGAATTCCATTGTGTGTGGGGTGTGTGTGTGTGTGTGTGTGTGTGTGTGTGTGTAAGATGACAATAGGCCCATGAGTTCCTTTCTAAGCCTTTTGTTTCAACTGTAATTTTGTAATTCCATATTAAATTTGGATTGCTTTCTCTACTGCATTGAAGAATATTGTTGGGATTTTGATAGGTATTGCATTGTCAATTGTTTGGGGGCAGTATTGCAGTTTTCACAATGTTAACTCTTCCAACAAGGAGCATTGAAAAGCTTTCCATTTCCTTGAATCTCCTTCAATTTCCTTTTTTGGAGTTTTAAAGTTTTCACAGTAGAGGTCCTTCACATTTTTAGTTAAATTAGTTCCTACTTTTATTGTTGTTGTTTTGTTTTGTTTAGGTTTGATTTGATATTGAGGCTAATACATATGAGGTGGTTTTTTGGATTTCAGCCTGTGTCTTCCCATTGTTGGTTACACAGAAAAAGTACTGATTCTTGTGGGTTTTATACCCTGCTACATTGCTGAAGGTTAGCATCACCTTTACTAACTTGAGGTAGGAAGCTATAGGGTCCTTTAAATACAGGATCATTTCATCTGTGAAAAGTGATAGTTTTACTTCTTCCCTATTTAAATTCCCTTTATGTTTTTCTCTTACCTATAGCCCTTCTAGAAAGTCCATTACTATTTTGAAGAATAATAGAGAGAGTGGACATCCTTTGCTCATCCCTAATTTTAGTATCTTCATGCTTCCACCATTAGGTACATGCTTATTATCTCTTTTTCATACACATACTTTAAAATTATATTGAGGAAATTTCCATGCGTTCCTAACTTCTCAGACATTTTAACCATAAAGTGCTATTTGAGCTTGTTAAAAGCTATTTCTACATCCCTATAGATGATCACGTGGTTCTTGTCCTTGCTTCTGCTGATGGTGTGCGTTATGTTTATTGACAAGTATATTGAATCCAATTGTATCCTAGGATGCATACTGTTTCATCATAGGATATGATTTTTTTGATAGTTGCTGAAATTGGTTGGTGAGAATTTTATTAAGAACTTTTGCATCAATGCTTATAAAAGTGCTGGGTTCATAGTTCTCTTTCTTTGGTGAGTCCCTATCTGATATGAGGAAGAATCTAATTCTAGCTTCATTGAATGTGTTTGATAATTCCATTTCCCTTTCTATTCCACTGAAGTGTTAGATCTGAGTATTGTAAGTTATATGCACGCCTTAATTTCATGGTAAATCCATTGAGTCCTATATTTTTCTGGTATGGAAAATTGTTTATTGACATTTAATTTTCATTTCTTCTTATGTATCATTTCTTGGTTCAATTCAACTATAGGAAAGCATCAATTTCTCCAAGATTCTCCAGGTGATTGGCATATGGTTTTCAAATCTCTCTTATCACATTCACAATTTTGCTAATTTATGTTGTGATGTCTCATTTTTTTCCAACTAATTTTATATATTTGGGTGGGTTCTTTTAGGAGCTCTTAGGAGCTGTGCCTCATCTACTCTTAATGTATTTACCTTGTTCTCTGGTAGGGAACATCTTATATTACGTTTCTTTTCTTCATGATCTTCTCTATGTAGGATACATTTGATTCACTTCTATCCTGCTGATCTGGTGGAGATAAATTGTTTCAAGTTTTCTTTGTCATGATTTTTTTTGGGGGTGGTGTGTTCATGGGACCTGAACTCTGGGCCTGGGTGCTGTCCTTCAGCTCTTCAGCTCAAGGCTAGCACTCTACCACTTGAGCCACAGCACTGATTCTGGCTTTTTTCTTTTTTCTTATGTGGTGCTGAGGAATTGAACCCAGGGCCTCAGGCACGCACGGCAAGTGCTCTACCAATTAGCCACCTTCCCAGCCCCATGAAATATTTTTATATATCCTTTAAATACAAAGGAGAGTTTGGCTTGGGATCATATTCATGGTTGGTAGTTGTTTGCCTTTAATGTTTGTCATCTATCATGCAAGCCTCTTTTTTCCTTTTTACCATATCAGCTAAGGAATCTGTATTTATTCTGACTGTATATCCTTTATAAATAATCAATCTTTTCTCTATGACACCTTTAAGAATCCTTTCCTTGATTGTAGGATACATGGGCAGCAAAGATGGCACTGAGATGGAGTTGAGTGGGCAGAGCCCAATTTACTGTAGAGCACATGGGCAGCAAAGATGGTGCTGAGAGGGAGTTGAGTGGGCAGAACCCAATTTGCTTTACATTCAGTGCGTAACCAGCCTGTGGAAGCTTAGGTGCATGATAGGGTGTGACCTTGACAGTGATTGGTTCCTCTTCCTCCCCTGCCATGCCTCCCACTCTTTTTTGCTTTAAAAAGGGCTTGCTCTGTTAATAAATGAGTTTCTTCCTGCCTGACTTGACTCCCTGCTGCATCTGATTATCTCCTGGGTTGAGGGAGGCTGGGGAATGGGCGAGCGTCAGCACTTACCTTTCCTCGGGCCCCATCCATCTTTCGTGGGATGGACAAAGTCCCGACATCTGGCGCCCAACGTGGGGCACAAAGGTAAAAGATACTTGCCGAGGCTAAGCAGTCTCTCAGGGTAAGTGAAACCCTTACTATGGGTAATGCTATCTCACAGAAGAAGGAGGAGGAGACAACATTAGGCCTAGAAAGAGTACAGGAGGACTTGGGAAGTGAGAAGGAAAAGGAATGGGTCAAATTCGACTGAGAACACACTGACACATGCACAGTGGAAGTCAAAATAAGGGTGAATGTTACTCCCTCTAACTCAGATGCTGCTGAGGGTTGTAGGCCCCCTCCCTATTCCCCCTATTAGAGGGGAGGCATGGTGCCTTATGCAACCTGCAAAAAGGACTTGCAAGACCTGTACCCCTACCAACCTTCCATGGATGGGCTGAGGGCTGGGGAAGTAGCCTACTCGGAGGCCGCCACTGGAAAGAAAGGGCCACCACCCAAGAGCCCGGACCCTAGGCCACAGAATTCATTTCCCCAAGCGTATCCAGTCAATCTGGCACCAGGAGCTAACAGGCCCTTGGAATGGTATCCATGGGAAGCTAAGGATCTTGAAGAACTCCGTAAGGCAGTGGCAGAGGATGGCCCAAACTCCTCGGGCCCAGACCCTATTACCAGACATTGCTTATCACCTGTGTGTCCCTAAGGACTGGCTGGATGTGGCCAAAGCTGTCCTTACTTGTTCTCAGTTATTAAATGTTGTGCTTTCTTTAAGGAGGAATGCAGAGTGTGAGCGGAGAATAACCAGCAGCCTCAACCAGCTATAGCTATTACTTACTCATGTTTACAGGGATGGGGGAAGGGTACTCCACTGGCATCCAACAGGCCGCAATACCTGGCCTGTACCATGACCAGGTGAGGCAGCAGGACTTGCTGCATGGTACAAACTGGATGATGTGCCTACTGAGTCCCCCATAGCAGGAGTGAGACAAAAACCAAGTGAGCCTCTACCTGATTTTATAGACCAAGTCCAACAGAGCATTCACTGGAAGCTGCCAGCAGGGAACCTCCAAGATCAGTTTGTAAACCTGCTTGTCTGGGAAGAGATGAATGCAAACCACTACATGGTCTGCACAGGATTGAGAGAGAGTTCCCTGGGCAGATGGGTGGTGGCCTCGCAGGATGTGGACATGCAACAGCACCAGTCCCAATCACTGTTTTAGCTTTAAAGGCTCAGACATCTGTAATGACTGAGGCTATTACCCAGGCACTGGCAGCCCAGGGCTAAAGAACCCCAAGACCATCGGGGAGAAGGACTTGTTTCAAATGTTGCCAGGAGGGGCACTTTAAGAGGGACTGTTCACAACAATCTCCTGCCAGCCAGCCTGGGAGCAAATTACCCCCTACACCCTGCCCCAGGGTCAGGGAGGGATACCATTGGAAAAAGAATGTGTATCCAAGTTTGATTTAGATGGAAAGCCTTTAAACTAGGGGAGGGGCATCCTCTAGCCCCATTAACTCAAGGAGGAATCCCCACTGCTGTGAGGCCCAGGCAGCCTCGTGGCAAAAAGACCTCAGCCCATAGGATCGTCCCCTTGGTAGAAGGACTCCACCCTACAAATGGATGTCATGTTCACTACAGACCATCAAGCATCCTATGATGATATCCTGGATGGATATGAAGCACAAAGTCTTAAACAGGATCTAGAGGGAGTTAAGAAAAAGGATTTTTTTAACTTTCATAACTACAGAGAAGAACAAAGGGGACTCGCTTGTGTGCACCCCCAATCCTAAAAGCCACTGCCCCCCCGAGTACCTCCCATTAGGTGGAAGCCGGGAAGCCCAATCTGGGTGGAGCAGTGGCCATTGAACAAACCTAAACTTGTAGCCCTCCACCTTCTGGTGGAGAAACTGATAAATCTTGGGCACATATGTCCTTCTATGAGTCCTTGGAACACATCCGTATTTGTTATTCAAAAAGCTTCAGGGGATTGGCTTATGCTCCAAGATGTAAGGTTAATGAAGGGATGGAGCTATTAGGAACGCCCCTAAAAGGCATGCCCTGGACTTCCTCTCTACCTTCAGAATATACCTTGGTTGTAATTTATATTTGTTGGGAGCCGACAGTAAAGCTCTAAGGTCATCTTGACCCCTGTGCTCACTTGGAGGCACGTACAAGGAGCTGGCTTACTTAAGAAACACTAGGTGGGCTGGGAAGTTGGCTCAGTGGTAGAGTGCTTGCCTAGCATGCCTGAGGCCCTGGGTTTGATTCCTCAGCACCATATAAGCAAAAAGAAAAAACCCAGAAGTGGCACTGTGGCTCAAGTGGTAGAGCGCTAGCCTTGAACTGAAGAGCTGAGGGACAGTGCCCAGGCCCAGAGTTCAGGCCCCACGACCGGACCAAAAGAAAAAAAAAATAAAAAAAAGAAACACTAGGTGCCCGGGATTGCTTTGCTTTGTCTGCAGAGTTTTTTTTACTCTCTATCAGTTGACTTTGTCTTGTTTTTACTGCACTCTGTTTTTCCTGAAATTTACCTTGTTTTTCTGGACTATTGTAACCTTATGTTACCTCTTGACTTCTAATAGTATATATTAGGGAAAGTTAAAAATAAACGGTGCTGCAGTCTTGAGCTGCAGACCTCCCAACCCCATCCTGTGTCTTATGTCTTTATTTTTCCGCATCCTTGCCCCCTAATTCAGGATTGCCTTTCGTTGCCGGCAGGCTCCAGCAGATATTAAAGATTGTTTTTTTTTCTGTCCCCCTGCATTCAGATGACTGCGAGAAGTTTGCTTTCTTCATCCCTTCTCTTAATTTTTCCCAGCCTGATTAGAGGTGTGAATGGACGGTGCTGCCACAGGGAATAGCCAATAGCCTGGCCTTCTGCCGACAATAGTTGGCCACACTTTTACGGCCTGTTCTGGGTTCAGATACCTCTCTTGCCTATGCCTACATGGATGATATAATTCTGGGGCCTCAAAACCCAAGCTGCCTGGAGGGCCTTCTGGCTCAGGTTCTTGCCATATTCAAAAAGTGGGGGGTTACCATAGCCCTTAATAAAATTCAAAAGGTACCTCCTTTGAAGGTGCTCAGGACTCACCTTACCTTGACTCAGGCCAACCCCCTTAAGCCTTTGCTGGATATTCCAGCCTCTCTAACCTTAACCCAACTTCAAAGATACAGACGGAAAATGAGGGCCAGTGGTGTCTTCATATGAAGCTTATTCTAAGAATGAGAAAATATGAAATAATGCCTTCTATGTAAGTGATTTGGGTAACTGGCAGAGCAAAAAGTGAAATGATGCAACAAAAAAATATAAAAACAAAATAAATTAGGATAATTATTGAGCAGTCATTTTATCTATGAGAACCATGAAAGGAAGAGGAGAGAGACAGATGTGCAATAACCTAGCTATCCACAAAATCCATGCCTCTGATCAATTTATAGAGTAAACAATTGTATATTATCTGAGTCAAGCAGAAAAGGTTAGATAAGGTGATGTTAGGGAAATGAACCCTAAGATATGTATTCAAATGATTTTTTTTTCATGTGATTGTTTCTAACACATTTGTAAGATTATTTCTTTGTTGCTTTGTATGTCCCTCCCTCACAGTGTAACCTCTGATTTCACTGTATTTGATGTCGGTATAATTTGTGGAGGGAAAGGGGAAAAACAAATCGTTTAAATAGGGATACAGGTGGACCTATTGCAACAATGAGATGTACAAGTCGTTATGTGGAAAATAAACTTTATAACTTTGGTGCAGCGCGGGGGAGGGTGGTGGCAGGGGAAGGATGGGAAGGGATGGGAAGGGGAAACAAAGGAGGAGGCTACAATGCTTGATAAATGTACTCATTATCTTGCCCATGTAATTGTAATCACTCTGTACAGTATTTTCACAGTTAAAAATAATAATAAAAGAGATGGAAATAGAATTTATTTATTTACTTGAAATTAGTAAATACATTTTTAAGTAGCCTATATAAAGAGACATAGCTGTGAGCAAATCGCAGACAAGAATCTAAATCCGATAATTCTAGTAACAGATATGACTGAAATCAGTTGAATCACACTTTTCCTGTAGAGTGAAGGAAAGCAGCTAGAGAAGGCATGTCGATTGTATCTGGGACAAAACTTTGTGGAAAATGGGATCAAGGATTACTTACTGGTGATCCACTTGCGCTGGATGCGTGATCTTAACAATTGCTTGCTGATTCTGAACTATTGCTTTAACCATTATATTTTCCAAGAAGAAAAGGTGAGATTTAATTGATAGCAAAGGACTACTAATACACTTTGACTTCTCAATAAGCACATTCAATCATCAAAATCACATGAAGACATAGACAGGCCTACTTTTTTAGACGAAAACAAGTGTCTTTTAGAAATCAAGGAATTTAAGTATGCCCACAAAATACTTCTACTTTACTACTGCATTATACACTTTTTTTTCCTAATGTTGGGTAACAAATAATGGATCTATTAGAAAGCTCTTAAAGCTCATATGTTCAATAGTGAGTTCTCTTATATTATATCATGATATTTTTTTGTTTATGGTCTTAAGAAGAAATTTACTAGCTTAAATTTCTGACAGGACAATATCATCACTGTACATCTTGCTTCTATAAAGTTTTAAATTACTATCTAAGTATTTGCATTAAATAACTACAGAGGAAAAAGTAGATGCCACATTGTTGGCTCATGTCTTTAATCCTAGATAATCAGAAAGATGAAATCTGAGGATTGTGGTTTGAAAGCAGACCAAGAAAAAAAACGTCCATTAGATTCTGATTTGAAAGTCACCAGCAAAAGTTAGAAATGGAGCTGTGGTACAAGCAGTAAAACTCCAGGCTTGAGAAAACTAAAACAAAAAAACAACAACAAATTCTGGGACAAAACCGGTCTCTGAGTTCAAGCCTGAGTATTAGCACCGAACAAATGAATTATTAAATAATTAAAATAAATTAAGTGGTCACATGTGGCGAGGCAAGTAAAATGTAACACCCATGGTGACTGGATTGTGCATTATTTTGTAATAAGGCAAATTATCATTTGTCCTAATCACCAATATTTTATTTGTACTTTTTTTGGTACTAAATCCTGAATTTGCATGCATGTATATGTGTGTGCATGTACACACGTGTGTATGTGTATATGTGTGCGTGTGCTGTTGCAATGTTGCTTGCCAATGTGGACAGAATGAGGCTGAAAAGAGCTAACTGTGTTGCCATGTTTTTATTTATCAGTGTTCTGTCATGTCATTTCAGTGGAACCACCCTTCTGTACATTTTATTTGTCAAATAATATCATCACAATATAAGCATTTACAACATTAAGTTAGATAAATGAGATCACTTTCAGCTCTTAGTATATATTAGGTTAGAAGATACAGATATAATTAGGTAGAAAGTTATTGCTGTAAGATGACTGTCAGTACAATATATGTATTTGACCTCTTAAATTGGTTATACTTTTAAGATATACTCAAGGAGTGCGTTTGACCGAATTGACCAAACGGGTATTACTCTCTGGTTATTCCTATGAAACACAAGGTTGATAAACTCTTTCCGGATTTCTGTTGAAAATAACTTTCTTTGTAAAATCATATCTATTCTCTCTAAGAGATAATCAACCCCATATTATGTTTGAATATCCCATCTAATTGACTGAAAATAAGTATTGTTAGATATTCCTTTCAAAAATGAACAAACAAAAAGCATGTGTCATCTTGAGATTATGGATGTATTTGAAGTTGTTTTGTACATGCACAAGGATCTTCACTAATGGTTCTTTTGTGGGAGTAACTATCACAACTTTAACAAATAAGGTTTTTTGAATATCTTTTCCAGTATACATAACATCCCAGAGAGGCTCTTGCAATTTCTGAAAGGCGTTTGAATATTTTGGTATTCTTTCAGTTCATTGACTATAGAGCTAAAATTTCTGAAATAAATATTGTTAAGATGTAAGTGAAAATGTAAGTGGGTATATAAGCTTTTCTATGCATCATTTTATGAAAACCCAGTTTTTATGAAAGTAAATGAAATAGAATAAAAGAATGTAAGTGAGTTTGTTCAGCTAATTATTATATAACTTTGTTTTCTATTAACACAGTCCTTTGATGTATGTGATGTAGTTAAATTATTTCCTTTGTGTCTCTCTACTTCAGTTAGTTTTGGAATCTTTGTAGTTATGAGTGAATTTTTAGGATAACTAAAGGTCTTTGAAAATGATTAGGATTAATCTTGGGTTTTGTGTCCTACTCCCAAGAAAATGAGTTATTTTCAAGTGTTAATATTTTATGATTGAATCTTCAATATCCAAGAAATTTTGAAAATATGCAGTAGTATTGATGTCTTTTTAAATCAATGGTATTCACAAGTTTGAGTGTCTTTAATTCGTGCTTAGGTCTTGGTGTCTATGATTTTTAACCTCTCATTCCTAACATTAATAAGGGGTCAAACTGCATTTTTAGGTATATGAAACTTAAAATATTTATCTGGGGTCAAAGCTGATTTTTATGTCAGTCTTGCTTTAATAGCATTTTAAAGTAGCACCTTTCTCTCAAAATGTTAGGTAAGAAAGCAATCAAAATACTTCTAATGGTAAACAAATTAGGTGAGGTACAATGTGGAAATGATTGGTGCATAAGTACTGTAGTCTGTTTCCATCAGGAATTGGGCAAGTCATTCTTTCAGTATGACTGTGTTAAACAGTGATGGGGGGGGTCTCCAGGCAGTGCAGTTTTGAGTCATGGGATAGAATATGATTTCTACAAGTTTGAGCTAGAAATAAAGAATGTTATAGTTTAACAGCTCCTTTCACCAGGGAGGTATAAATTGATTATGAACTTGGAGTTTTCATATTACATTTACTTATTTCCTTTTTGTTTTTATGGTTGGTCGTGGGGCTTGAACTCTAGGCTTGGGCACTGTCTCTGTGCTCTTCCTCTCAAGGCCAGCATTTTACCGCTTGAGCTACAATGCCACTTCTGGTTTACTAGTGGTTTATTAGAGATAAGAATCTCTCGGACTTTCCTGCCTGAGCTGGCTTTGAACAGCCATCCTCAGGTCTCAGCCTACTGAGTAGCTAGGATTACAGGCGTGAGCCACTGGCATCCGGCTCATTTACCTATTTTCTAACAAGGATAAAGTGAAATATTATTAGAGTGTGGACAGTAATTCTGGGAAAATTTCCTAGATTTAGTAGACTAAGTGCTGGTATTTTAGTCATAAAATAGAATGAAGTTATTTGATACAATGGGAATGGGCCGCAGGCTAGCATTTACCATGTGTGCAATGTTGTACTAGTAATTCCAACTCTGAAGACCTCAATATCATCATCTGAGCATTAGAAATAGATGTAGTTCTACTTCATGGGATTATTGTGAGGATTAAGTTAGATACTATAGGTAACGTACTTGGAAAAACAATCAATCAACATTTGATATTTTCTACCTGTTATTTTATCATGTGATGAATTCTAACATTGTGTTCTCTTAAAACGTGAGTCAAAATAATAGTTTCCTCCACAGAAATTTTCTTTGCAGGTATTTTCCTCATAATGACAGAAAAGTGACCAACACAATGAATATCAATACATCACATTCCATATCCTAAATGCTGGATGCATTGGATCATTTACACCATCCTGCACTATATAGACACTAAGATTTGAAGGACTGCAGGATCCAGGCAAGCTAAGGTAGGAAGCTAGAGACGTTGGTTTGCAACTCTGATGCCATTGATGATGGGAAGGATAAAAGGACAGATCAGGTGCATGTTCTTGTGGAAAGGAATCCCTATCCTAAAATTAGCCACTGATATTATGCCAACCTAGCAAGAACAATACCCAAAGTTGAAATACCCACAATTTCCCACAACCAAAATAAGTATATACATTAACATCCCAAAAC
Organism: Dipodomys spectabilis; assembly: GCF_019054845.1. Taxonomy (NCBI): domain Eukaryota; kingdom Metazoa; phylum Chordata; class Mammalia; order Rodentia; family Heteromyidae; genus Dipodomys; species Dipodomys spectabilis. The sequence goes on from NW_024871180.1 coordinate 101,901, forward strand.
TTAGTACAATCTGTTCTTTGTTTTAATATCATCTTTAACTGATTATCATATGATGTGACAGAATAATTCTTTATTAAACTTATGATATATTTAAAAAGACCTAGAAAATTAATTCTCACTTATTATGTGCAAACGAATGGAAAATTGCCTCATTTCTTACATATTTGACTACCACTAAAAATTCATATAATGATCATTATAGTAATATATTCTGATTTACTACTTAACTTTGTAACAGTTTTTAAACATTTTGCTTCTCTGCTGAAATTTATGTATTTATATATTATCCTCAAAATATATCCCTTGGGTAAGTGGGGCGGATTTTACAAAGTTTTTAACCAGTGGCTTCTAAGAATTCTTAATTGGAATATTATTGGTTCATTTTTTAATTTCAATTTAATTTTATTATGAAGGTAATGTAGAAGGGGTTACAGTTACATAAGTAAGGTAATGAGTACATTTCTCATGGAAGGAACATTGTTATCCCCTCCATCAATTTTATTTATACACTCAACAACTGTACTTTTTCTTTCTTTGTTCATGTATTTTTATTATTAAATTTGATATACAGATGGTTTGCAGTTACATATGTCAACTAAACAGTACAATCCGTTTTACTATGTAAATTTCAAATTTTGAACTTAATTACTTATTTTCTTTTGTTTCTTTACGGTAATTCTTTTTTCATGGTTGTAGGATTAGTTAATTTAATTTTGCATAATTTTAACACATGTAAATTATTCAGACATATATATTTTACTTTTAAAATATTTAATATGTGAATATCTAAAATTATTTTCTGAATTTTATATGGTTGGTGAATTTAAATAAATTTATTTTCTTATAGTGCTAAACATATTTTCCAGGTAACAAATACTTACTGTATTTCTAAGAAGCACATACTTTTAATAAGAAAGGCTTCATTACCTGTTCACATTTTGGTACTTGTATTTGGTATTTGTACTTGAATTAAAAAAAGGTTTGAGCTGGGCATGGTGATTTGTGGCTTCCATTTTTTAGCAATGGTAGGAACTGCGAATAGGGTTTGTAATTCGGGAGAGCCTGAGAAACTGATACCTAATTATAGAAATATCCACATTGAGATGATTAGAGATATAGCCATCCCTAGTGAGATATAGAGCAGCCTGTTATCATATTCTAAATCTTGAGTTAAAACACCAGTAGCATCAATCTTTTGTCAAAATAAAAGGATAAATATTTCAAAATGTTTCTTATTTAAAACTTGTTTGCAAAGGTTCTCATATCTTCTATTTCTTAATTTTCAATTAACTTCATCTATAAAAATCCAAGTATATTGTGTCTATTTTATTTCTACTAAATTTTTAAATAGTATGAGCTATATTATGATTTCATATATTAACATACTTTTACTATTTGTGATAATTTCCTCTGTTTAATATGATAATAACAATATTCCTAATGTGTGTATATGGTGTTTGTGTGTGTGTGTGTGTGTGTTTATGTTGTTTTTGTGTGTGTATGCTTTGTGTGTACTTTGTAATGCTTGGGAGATCACACCATTGTTTCACATATGCTAGGCCAAGGTTTAACCACTGAACTATACTGTGTAGTTATAATGTAGTGTTTTAAATTACGACTTTTAAATTTTCATGCCTAGTATGTTTTTTTCAAAATTATATATGCTAAAATGTGATCTATATTCTATCCATGTTAGCAATTTTTATTATTCTATTGTATTTAGAATATTTCCAATGCCTTTCCACTTCCAAACTCTTGCATTTGTTGTTGAGAAAGGTTTTACTTTTCTTCTTTTTTTGGCTTCATTCTTTTTCTCTTTAGAGATTACCTATTCTTTCTCTTATTTCTTTGGAAATTATTTTTCATATTCCTATTAATATTTCTTTACATTGTAAGTGGTCTATACAATGCTTTATTTTCTATTTTATTTTTTCCCATCTTCTCTGATTTTCAGTCCATACTATTAGGTGGATTAAAAAGAAAATTGATTCAGGACCCTTTGATTATTTTCCTCCTTCTCTTCTCTGAAGAGTTTCTGATTTTTGAAACACAATACCAATGACATACAGCTCTTATGTGGTCCATCATTCTATTCTATCCCCTCTCACTCTCTTCTGTAGTACAGCTCAAGTCATTATCATTCGGGTTTATTATGGTATAGTGCTATTCATATATCTAAATCTATATCTAAATTTTAACTCATTCCTAAGTTAATTTTAGTTGTTTCAAGCATTCTCTTAAGACTTTTTCTATATATAATATCTGGGGTCTTGTGTTTTCACAAAGTGCACAATATGAGTGACTATCAAACATCTAGATAACTCTGTAGAATATTGGTCCAGCTGTTCAATAAACCCATATGTAAATTCAAGGAATACAGGTCAGTCAGAACAATTTTGTAAAATGGTGTAGCTTGAGCCCCCATACTAGATTTGAATCTTATTACCATGTTTAGTGGTGAAGACAACATTGCACTACTATAAGGACAGACACATAGAAGAATGTAACAGATTTATCAAAAATAAATTCTTAGATTTATGGTCAATAGATTTTGAAAAGGATGCTATGACTTTATGAAATAAAAATAGAATCTTAAATGGGTGTATTGGCACTATTGCCTTTCTAGATCTTAGACTACTTCCTCAAAACTTAAACAAAAATTTAAAATAAAATGTGATTATCAAACTAAATGTGAGATGTAAAAACCTATAAAACATAAATGTAAAAATTAATGACATTGGATCAGTAAAGGTTTCTAAAAATTTGAAATGGAAAGCATTAGTGGCTAAAGAAAAGCAAGAATTAACTGGTTAAGATCAACTGATAAGTTTTCATAATTCTATGAAAGAAGTGAAAACATATCCAACAGATAGAGGGCACATATTTGTTAAAGCTACAATGATACTTAGTGTTAAGTACTTTTATATCTTCTAATTTTATATAATTTTTTCCCAAACAGGATATTTCTTTAAAGAATATATGTAAATTAATAGTGAATAGGAGGAGCATATGAAATAAGCTCCTCTTTAGTATCTAAGAAAAAATAAAATGAAAACTCACTAGTATTACCATAATATAAAAAGATGACACAAAATATAGTAATGCATTTGTGGAGAAATTTATATACTCCACATATTGGATTGATTTGTATAATTCTGCAATCATTTTAGCAAGCAAGTTGTCAAGTCTTCAAATGGTCAAAGAGAATTGTATAAGATCCAGCCATTACACTTTTATGTCTGTATTAAAGAGAATTTAAAAAAAAAACTTGTTTGGACAGAGAATGTAGTTTTTTGACAGTGCACTAGAGTAGTCTGTGTGAGACCCTGGAAATAATCCCCAAAAACGAATTTTGAAGAGACACACTAGAGAGGATATATGCTGGACAAATACTTGTAAGTGAATTTTATATCTATTTTAATGTATGTTCTAAAATTTACAGCATTTCTATTGGAAGAATCGCAAGTTTGTGAAAATTAGGCTTGGCAAAACTATGATTGTACAATTCACTTCCAAAGCACTAAAATGTATACTATAGATGGAGATCATATATGGCATGTGAATTACATGTCAGCCAAAAAAAAACTATTGTTAAAAATTCTTCACAAAAATTGCAGAATATCTGAAAAGATGTTTTCGGTGTTGGCTAAAAACTATTTGTAAACTACAACTTTTTAAACAAATATTTGATTTCTGTTTATTTTGAGTTTTTTGGTCTGTTTATTTTGAGTTTATGCAGAGATAACTCAATCAAAAAGTGTATGTGATAACTAGAATACCTGGGAATTGTGCATCACTTATAAGTAATTGATAACATTTTCTGGAAGAAACTTTTAGCAAATGACAGAAGACCCAAATCTGTGCATCTGCATTTTATGAAAGCCATATGTTACTTGCTGAATCCAATTGCTTTTCTCTACTTTCCTAGGGAAAAATTATTCTCAAGGTAAGAGCCATTAGCAGTAAAAAAGATACAAAATACATAATCATCATGATTTATTTGTGAAAATAACAAATTAAATAAAACAATTCCACTTAAACAACTCCAATATTAGTACCCATGAAGATGTTCCTGAATGTCAATATCCATTGAATTTTTGGAATTTTAATTCCTACGAATTAGGACAAACATAGCCTTAGCATAAACCTTGGACTAATTTTCTTAATTGTTTTGAAATTACAAAAGAATTGATACCATTAAGAAAATGATTCTTTCCTATGGAAATCACGTAAAAATATTTATCACTTATTATAATTCAAATACCAAATAAAAGTAATTTACGTAATCATTACAAATATCATTTTATTACTATTGTAAAATAGAATAAAAACCAGTCTCGATATATTATCATTATTCTTAATTCCTAATCATTACCTAAATATCTTAAACAATTTAAATAGTCATGTATTTAACATAGATGTAAATATTCTATACTTTTACTTAACATTTTCCAGGGGCATGTATACATGTTTCTAAGAAATGTTCACTGCAGTTAAAAGATGCTTTTGTGAAATTAATGTAATATATTGTGTTGCTGTTGTTGTTTTGTTGTTTATAAGGCCTCGGCATTGTCCCTAAGCCTTTTTATGCTCAGTTCCAGCACTCTACAACTTGAGGCACAGAGCTAATTCTTGTTTTTAGTGGTTAATTGGAAATAAGAATCTAACAAGTACTTTCCTGTCTGGGCTAGTTTCAAAAACAATTCTAAGATCTCATTACCCAGAACAGCTCCATTTATAGGTATGAGTCACTGGCACTTGGTTTGATGTATTTTTTAAATTTTAATTATATTTTAGGATTTCTGTTTCAGTATAATGTACATTTTTCTATACATAAATTTAGATATATAATTATACATATACATATGATGACAAATAATCTATAAAAATGTATGTCTTTCTATACAAACAAATGTGCATATATATATATATGTATATATATATATATATTTCTGAAGACAGACACCTTCTAAAACTTTGATGCTACTAATTTTTGACCTTTTTCACTTCTAAGATATACTGTCTATTTTTCCAAAACTTTCCTAGAATAAAATAACTAACCTTCAATAGAAAGTAGAGTTTATTATTTTCAAGGGAATTTTAGATATACACATGATATTGTAGTGATATTTGCAGTATATTACTTGAAATGATCCCGTTACAACTCTTAAATATTTGTGTGTAGTGCTGGGAGAGAGGAAGTTAATTCATACTGCTTAGGAATTTGTTCATAGGGAATTGTTCAGAAATTGTTCAAAGGGAAATATAGAAAGACAGATTTTTAGAAAGCAAAGGAGATCAGGTATGAAAGAAGGATATAAAACTTATCTCAGAGATATTAAGAACTAGCTGAAGAATTTTAGAATGCCAAAGGCGATGAAGAATAAGCCTAGTTGATAACTAGTTCGTCAAAAACTGAAAATGGTTCCCTAGAACTGTTTTTGGTATAACTTAGTTATTATTATCATTTATTCCTTCCATCTGGAGTTATTCCTTCTCTTCTGTCAAAACTATTAATTATGTTGTGCCTTTTTGGTGCCATGCTTGACAAAAACATTTCCAAAATCTCACTTAGACTACCCTTCTCATTGTGATTAGCATTGAACACTCAAAAGTTTGGAATCTTTGAATTTCCAGCATTATTTTTCAACTGATATCTAAACACATTCCTGTCATTACTTGCCGTGACCTATTAACAAAACTTTTTTTGCTCAACAAAGTTTTTTTTTTTAAATATAGTTAAAGTACATGAATTAAGGACTATTGTCAGGTATCAGTATGGAAGGAGCAATTATATATTCTATGGATGGGTTATTTTGCATTTACTAACAAAATGACTTATTTTGCCAGTCCTGGAGCTTCAACTCAGGGCCAGGGAACTGTTCTTGAGAGTTTTTTTTTTTTTTCTCAAAGATAGCACTCTACCACTTGAGCCACAGTACCACTTCCAGTGTTTCTTTTTCTGTGTATGTGGTACTAAGCAATGGATCCCAGGGTTTCATGCACGCTAGGCAATAACTGTACCACAAAGCCACATTTCCACAGCCCTAAATGAGTTTCTTAAGATGGCATTACTTTTTCATTCCGTTACTTTGTATTATAGTTTTGGCCAGGTGGTCGAAAAGAAGTGCAAAACAGTACTAAGTTTACTAAGCTGACATTCCTATCACATCACTAAAGAAGTACAGTGTTAAGACCTGCAGGACTCATAGGGTTGTTACATATGACATTATTATGTAAAACACCATTAACAGTCATCTCTAACATCCATAACATTCTGCTTCCACTTTCAAGGTCAAGAGCTAAATATCTAAGACTTTTTATTGATTGGGTGTGTTTCCTAGGAAGGAAGAAGGAGGATGTGGAAGGTGATGGTGGAAAAATACGTATATTGGCTTCCTGTCCACATTTTTTGCATTTTTAAAAAGTGCTACCGATGAAATCCCACATACATATAATTGACTATGCTATCTGCAGAAGATGCAGATAAATGAAGGCATTTATTCTGGTGGAGAGTCACAAATGTTAACAAAATCCATTTCTGGAAAAAATACTAGGTAAGAAAGTATAACGTATTGTATATAAAATGGTTTCTTCTCCTAGCAGAACAAAATGTAGTATTGAAATGACTAATCGAGGTTTCTTTGAGATTTTCTGCTGTCTCAGTATCAAAATATTCTCTAACTCCTGTAACATCCAAGCATAAACTCATGATTTGAGGATCTCAGTAATTTTAGAAACAAAGGTACATAATACTCCCTTCCTGCAGAGACATGTGATGGCAAGTATGATTGATTGTATTATAGTTCTCTTCTTTTTCCTCTTTATCACAAGTGTTGTATATCTTGGCATATTTCTCTGTCCTGCTTCCTGTAGGTGAGATTAACCTCTACTCTGCAATGTCAAGATGGGTCATGTGACTTACTTCAGCTTACAAAAATGAACCAGAAGTGGTCAAAGGGTATTTCTAGGGGAAGATTTCTATCACATTGTCTGTGTCTAACAGATGATTTATTTTCCCTTAGCCCTAAAAACAGCATATTTCTAAAGGGAGTCTTCTTTCAGCTTATATAGTGGAAGAATATAGCATGTGAAATAGAGGCAAAACTCAAATACAGCCACACACACACACACACACACACACACACACACACACACTCACACACACACACACACACACACACACACACACATATATATAAAACAGGCAGAACTAAGCTAATATTAGAATATGATATTAAGATGTTAGTTTCTTACCATTCTTGTATAGATTTATGATAGATGAGTATAGCACTAAACAAATATATAACATTTACTGTTTGATGCTATTATTTTTTTTGTTTTATATATAAGCATTCTCTCCTGTTTGATGCTATTCTTTTTTATATATAAATAAGCATTCTCTATGTGATCACTTGTGTGGTTATCTTTTTCTAAACATGTGTTTAATCATTATAGACCTCTGTATCTAATATCCACAATCATTATCCAGACCTAGTCATTGAGATGAGGAAGAACAAAATGTCTAGATTTCTCCTTTTTTCTTCTTCTACTTTTTCTAGTGTGAATTCTCATCCTTTCTCCAAATTCTCCTATTAATAAAGTAAGAATGCACATAGTAGATATCAAGCAAAAGGCTTCAAAGCCAGAATTTCATTCTTGCAAAAATGGGTGAAGTAAATCAGAGTAGCTTAAGGAAGTATAAAAATATGACTTTATTCCCTGTCTGGCTTCTACCATAGGGTGGGAACATGACTCTAAATATCTAATAAACCATTTGCCTTGGCTAATTTTTTAAATAGTTTTTAAAATAAATAGTAATTTTAAAAATGTTTTTAAATAATTTTAAAATAAATAGTATTTTGCTGTTTGAATAAGACCATTATTTTTTGAGTTGAGAGGCTAAATTTTATCAGAATCGAAATATAATGAAAAAAATGATTTTAAGATAAATAGCTGGTAGTTACCTTTTTAACGTGAAATACACACAGAGACATCTTTTTTCTTCTTTTTCTATCCACACTGATTCAAATTCAATAAGCAGTTCATGTAATTCAAATAGCTGTGTATCAGGAATAGATTAGACTACAAAAAGTTAGAAAAAGAGAACCAGTATTGGGTGGTGCATTCTTTAAAAATAACTGTCAAATAAGTATTAACTATAATTCCAAAATAATAGCAGGCAAATTCTCTTGAAAAGAGAAGATTTTAAACAGAATGTATCAAAAGTGACAGTGCCTGCACTGCTTCAGGAGATGTTCTCTGGGATTTAGAGTTTTTAGTACATGAGAATGTTTTAACCAAGATTATTTGCTTTCAGGGACTAAAATTTTTAGTTATATTTCATATAAGAAATATGTTGTTCAAATTTAATGAAAGGATAACAGCTTATAGTAGAAAGAATGCTACACACTCACTGTAGTAGGCAGCAAAATACCTTCCCAAAATATCTATCGTCCTGAAATATCTAATCCCTCAAATGTAGATTTGCATTTTATACATACATATATATATATATACATATATATATATATACAACATATATATATATATATATATATATATATATACAAGTTTGTAAAATAATCACCCTTCATTACCCAAGGAACGCAAATTTGAATAATTATCAGATGGGAAAATTATATTCAAATGGGTACTTAAAAGTCCCAGCTGTAGTTGGAAAGGGACATGATTCGGTAAGAACCCTCAGAAAGATGTAAAGATGCTACATTAGAAGATAAAGGAAAAGACAACAACCCAGATTCTGAAGTTTCTGGAAAGCGGAAGTAAGTGCATTTTTGCACTAGAATCATCTGAAAAGTATTTCAGCTCTCTCAGTGACTCAATTTTAATCTAGTGAGACGTCTTTTAGATTTCTGTCCTTTAGAACTGCAAAATGATAAATACGGATTATACAAGCCACTTAACTTGTAGAAATTTATTACAACAGATTTGACTGAGTAAACTAAGTCAACTACAGCCTTTTCCCTATGCAACTACAGGGACACCACATGTCCTAGTTTCTGAGAATAAGAAAAAGTTGCCACTGGCTTTGTACACATGTGTGGTGTACATACTACTAAGGGCCTTGCATTAATGAAGTCTTGAAATTATAAATAATATCTAAATAAAAAGCTCCCTATCTTTATTTCCACATTTGGGGATCATTAAGTACTAAAGTTATGCAGAAGACCAGGGTAAGAATATAGAAATGAAATCTGTCTCCTAATACTATAAAGATAATTTATGTCATTTTGAATTATACTCTTTAAAGTAATAAAAAATAAGGTAAAACAGAAACTCAATTTTTTATCCTTCCTAACTTTGCAACAGAAAATAGAAAATCCAGTAAAGATACAACAATCCCAGGATGGTATAGGATGTTATAGGATCACTAGATGTTGAAAAAGAAGATAACAAAAATGCGTCCCTTGGAACAATGGGAAACAAACTCCACACCGAAAGATTGTGATATAGCTAGAAAATAGTTTCCACTATTCTCTCTTTGATATTTTAGGTTTGTTTACCCAGCAACTTTCCTCTCTTAAGTAATGACTATTTATTAATACTCAAGGGTTTGCAGCATATATCCCAGCAACAAATAATGCTTCTAAATGTAAAAAAAGAATGATACTAAGAGTAACCAAGGGTATTGTGTTGCTATAGCTGATAAATAAGAATGATTTTTGTGAATAGTCAAACCATTTTGATTTTTTTTTCATACCTTTCCTCTTCTCCAACATGAGAAATCCTAGTCAAGATATGCAAAACATTAATAAAGGATTTTATATTTTTATTGTTCACACTAAAGCAAATACACTTTTCCTCTTTGCAAGCCTGATTTTGAAAGAGTCAGACCCTCACAATTATTTTTATAGACAAAAGTTTACCGCTTTGGCTTAGGTGTTTTCCTGCCTTTGGCCGTTGCTCTCCATTATTTTGGCGACTACATAGAAAAACAAGATAAATCCATTATGCTTATGTTGAATTGTTCAAAGTCAAAGTACCTCCAAACAAAGTTTTCTCTTCCCTTCTACACTGCTAGTTGAAGTTTAAATGATAACAAAAATGTCATACTTTAATGTACATTCTCATTGAAACCAGTGAAAACAGGAATGTCTGTGATTGCTTTTATAAAATGCTTTCAAGTATTTTCCTTGGCTATTTTCATTATTGCCTTTGTTCCATCCTCTAATCAGGAACACAGGGTTACACAAAAAGATCTTTCTTTCTTTTTTTTTTCTTGCTCACTATTATTTTTCTTTATTTTTCTTGTGCCTAAGGAATAGGATATTAGTCAAAAAAATAGATGTATAATTAAAGATTTTCATCACTTAAGAGATTGAAAAGCTCAGAAGACATTTTGCTATTACTGGAATGGTTCTTAAACTAAGTGAAATGCATGTAAATGTGACAGTTGTTCCAAACAATGATTATGGCTTATACTTTTCTCCTTCAATGAGATGAGTAACTCATGAAACCTCTGACAACGTTGGAGGGCATATCGATTTTAGGGCAGAAGAGTTAATGTTAGAAAGCCAAGGGAGATTCCTTAAACAGCACTGGCTATCACTTATCAGTTAATTATACTTATGACATATAAGTATACAAACATGTAAATATGAATTGAGTGAGAAATGTGTGATTTACACAATTGATTCAATGACAACTAAAACTAGAAAACACTTCCCTACATTTATGTAAACTATTATATCTAGTGAAGATTTAAAGTTTTAGAATACATTTTAACATTTACATCAAAATATTTGTTTATTTCTAATTTTTGTCGATCCTGTGGTTTGAAATCTGGGCCTGGACGCTTTCTCTCAGCTGTTCAGCTCAAAGCTAGTGCTCTACCACTTGAGCCACTGCCAGTTTTCTGGTGGCTCATTGGAGATAAGTGTCTCATGGACTTTCCTGCCTATGCTGGTTTTGAACCATGATTCTGAGCTGTGCGACTCCTTAGTAGCTAGGATTACAAATATGAACCACTGGCACTTAGCTACATAATTACTTTTTACACATTTATGAAGTATGGAGTGGTAATCCCATTCATTTATAACTTGTGTAATGATCAAACTATATCATATCTATTAGTTTCTGTATGTAACATTTCTTTTTAGTGAGGCTGCTCAACCTTATCTTTTGGCTGTGATGAAATGCCTATTTTTAGCTATAATCACTTTGTTTCTTATGGTATACAATTAATATATTAACTTTTAGTCATGGAAGTCTGCTAATTAAAGTTATATAAAACATGAATTGTAATGAGAAAGAAATTCATGACTCTATTACTTGTCTTAGGAAAACAATTGTGCCTCTTGTTTTCAATTATATTTCTGTGGGACTGTGTAGTATTTATTGATTTAACTGTTAAAATTGATAACAGTTACATTATATCAAGTTGATTCTAACTTGTATTTGAAAATTGCACACTTAAAATAAATATACTTCCACTTTCTTCTACCACATAATTAAAATAACAGTAAAGAAAAGATAGGTGTTACTGGGTCATGAGTAGAATCCTAGAAACTCAGGAGGTAAGACCTGAACATTTTGGTTCAATGTCAGTCCAAACAGAAAAAAAATGTGAAAATTTATCTTCAATTATCCAGCAAGAAGGAGAAGGTATGGATGTGGCTCAATGAATAGTGTCATCACCCATGAGCAAAAAATACAATGGAGACCATTAAACATTGAGTTCAAGCCTTAAAAATGGCATATGCGCAGAAGACAACAATAAAAAGTACTATGAGCATCAATAATGAAGAAAAATAGTAGAAAAGTTACTGAGATATGTTGTGTTAACATCTGGAGGACAGAAATCATTTGACAGAATTTTAATTCATGAGAGGGAAAAATCAAAGTCTCATTTGTACACTCTCATTGTACTCATTTGTGTTGAGACCTTGTTATTGGGAAACAAGTGAAAGAGTAGATTGGATTACCTGTCATAGTAGACATTGCCTGTGAATATGCACCATCCCATTCTGCAAAACTCTAAACTCTTGCTTTGTAATTTAAATACAACCTCATGTTAGAGATTGTTTGGTTCACATAGACAAGGGTCTTTATTTTGAGGTTTCAGACCAGAGCTTTTGCTTATAACCACTTTTGCTTTACCAGCTTCCCTTGCCTTACTTAGCTGACACCAAGCCAAGTCTTTGAACTAAACCCTACTGCCTTAATCACTCCCTTTCTCCAGCTACAACTCATTTCACATGCTATTTATGTCTTAGCATTACTTGTTTTCATTATAATCTCCACCAGAAAACTCGTATATTCATGTAAATCCACTGTAAATAACCTAGTTAGAAAAGGGAGTAAGTGCTCCCATAAATCTGTGCTACACTATGTCTTTTTTCTCCATGGCTTTTGAGTTTGACAAATGATTGATTTGGTTTGATGTAATTCCATTTATCCAGACTTACTTTGATTTGTTGTGCTTCGTGATCTTTGGAAGTTTTGGCCTATGCCAAGGGGCCCTCACGTTTCCCCTAACCCTTCCGGTAACATTTTCAAAGTATCTGACTTATATTGTGGTCTTTGATCCATTTGGAATCGATTCTGGTGCAGGGAGGTATATAAGGATCTAACTTCAGTTTTCTGTGTACAGACAACTCTACCAGCACAATTTTTTTAAAGAGGCTGTATTTCTTCCATCCTGTTTCTGGCTCTCTATCAAAGATTATGTACCTATAGGAATGGATTCATTTCTGGGTATTCGATTCTGTTGTATTGATGGAATTCTGTGCTTCTATTGGAAAGAATGTTACTACACCATTCATGAGGAAATAGAAAGACTGGGAAAAATGATGTTTAGTGAGATAAGCTAGATCTAATTAAATATATGCTGCATTGTTTTCCTCATTTGTAATAACTAGAATATGTCCATAAATATACAAGTTAATCCAGTAGTTAGTAAATGACAAATACATATAGTTGGACATGATTAACTAACAGCACTTTAAGCATTCACATGGTGAAAACAAGTGAAGCTATTCTGAGGAGAGGATCACAATGACTCAATATCTATGCGCATATGACCATATTGTAATGTACTCTAAAAATCAATCATGCATGTGAAATACATATATCTGTATATAATTTTAATAAGTGCCATAAAAATAGCCGACTTCCCTGTAATCTCGAAGCAAAATTCTAAGTTTAGAAGATAAATTGAGGAAAGTTTTTAAAACAAAAACTAAAATACATAGAAGAAAAAGCAGAAGAGAAAAGAAAAAAATAAGATGAAAAGTAGAGTAGCTATCTATTGAAAAATTCATAAACAATTTCCAGAACTATACAAGAGAGCTTGGGTAGAGCTCAGTTGTAGAACTAGACTAATATATACAAAGCCATGGGTTCAATCTCCAAGAAGGTATAATAAGTTAATAAATAGTAATAATAAAATAATTACAAATGCTTTCATGTTAAAGAGGCCTGAATCCTAAAACAGTATACAAATTACTCTCAATTCTTGTATATAATGACATGAAACTACAAGAATAAAGAGGTAATAGTTTTCCTTTTCTATCCTTTCCTTTAGTTTTCTGTTTTCTTCTTCTCTTTTTTCCTTTGGCACTACTGATGCTTGAAGCTGCTAAGGCTCTGACCGCTTTAGATTATTTTTCAGATAAGGTCTTACCTTTTGGCCAAGCCTTCCCTGAGCAATAATCTGTTACCTATGGCTTCCACAAATGTGAGGTATCAGGGAAATTACACTATATCTAGCTGTCTTTGCTTTTGTAGTTTCTCGCAATTTTTTTGGTCAGAGCTGTATCTGGATGTCAGTGTTCTACAGTTCTGCCTTCTAATTAGCAAGGTACATTTCATTCCATGTTTGGACTCAGATTATTTTACAATGTGTACACTCAATATTGACTTCTATTTTCTAGATATTAAATTCTACTGAGGTTAGTATGGATTTTTATGATGTTATAATAAAAACACAGAGAAATCCATTGGTTATTTTCCCAGTTTCTTCAAATATTTATAACTATGACATGAAAAGTAGGACATTAATATTTCACAAGCAACTTATGCAGACCAGTTGTTTTAATAATTTTGTGCACATATTAAGTCCAATAAAATTTTATCAACTCTATATTAATATATATTTATAGATACGTTTCTTTACCAAAAATGAGTCTGTCTCATGCTTCCCTTTTATAATTAAACCCACTACTTCTCTTTGTCTCATCCAAAAACAGTTTCATTCTGGCAACCAACACATTTTTTTTTTTCTCCAGCTTCTAGATCATGCAATAAATAAGCTTTTAGGATTGCCTTCAAATCTTTGGTAGATTATTGCCAGTTGTTGTATGCCTTAATATTGTATTCCCACGAGTTGCCTTTGGTTCTGTCATTATAGAATGTAGCACAATTCATTTCCCACTCACCTGAGGAAAGCCTGAACTGATTTCCATTTTTATGACTAGAGGAAATAATGCTGCTATAAACATCTGTGTTTTGGCTTTTGGGTGAATGTTACATTTCATTTCCATGAGCCAAAGCCGGAAGAGCTCCATTCCTGTGCTATACTGTGGGTGGTTGCATATTTCATATTATAAGAAACTGTCAAAATGTTTTCAGAAGTGGCTTTCCCATTTGACATTCCTGCCAGCATCCAGTTTCTCTGTTTCTTTATAGCACTTATTATGGACATTATTGTATTATGTGAAGTAATTCTCATACATGTTTTATGATGTAATTTTAGTTTTAATGTGCATTCATTTGATGACTGATGATGCTTTTCTTGTGCTTATTTTTCACAAGATGTACTTTGCTAGGTTCCAATTGATTTTTTTTTTGTCCAGTCGGGGGGCCTGAACTCTGTGCCTGGGCACTGTCCCACAGCTTTTCAGCTCAAGGCTAGCACTCTACCACTTGAGCCACAGGGCCACTTCCGGCTTTTTTTTGTTTTTGCTTATGTGGTGCTGAGGAATCGAACCCAGGGCTTCAGGCATGCAAGGCAAGCACTCTACCACTGAGCCACCTTCCCAGTCCTCCAATTGATTTTTTAACATTAGGTTTTGAGAGTTCTATGTAGAGTCTAGATTTGAGGCATTCTTCAGGTACAGAATTTGCAACTATTTTATCCTTGACTGTGGATACCCTTCATCATCATCATCATCAAAGTCGTCATCATCACTATTAGTATTACTACTATTAATTTTGTACGTGTATGTATGGTCCTGGGGATTGAACTCAGGGCCCCTGAGATTTGTTGCATTTGGTTAACAATTTACCATTTGAGTCATGCCTCACTTCTGGCTTTTTTGCTGATTAAGCAGAAATAAGATTCTCAAGAACTTTATTTTTTTTGGCTGCCTTCAAACAGAAATACTCAAATCACAACCTACCAATTTGCTAGGTTGATATATATGAGCACCCTGCTCCCAACTTTTATTCACTACTTGTATGACCTTTCATAGACTAAATTATTTTACAATTTTATTGATTACTACTATATAAAGTTTTCCTTTCGTATAATTTTAATGCCATATTTAAGTATGCTTCATCTCTAAAATTATCAAAACATCTTCCTTTGCTTTATATTTACATCTCTCTTTTTGTTTTATATGCCACCTTCAAAACCTGCTTTAAGATAATATTTGAATAAATTGTTATATTTAAGTCAACGTTCACTTTTTAATTCTCCCCAATACTGTATAATCTATCACACTTATTAAAGAGAATGTCATTCCACAAGTGTTTTACATTCTTATTAAATATTCCTTGATAATATGTATGTTCCTCTAATCTGGTGCCTTACACTCCCATTGAGCTGTATAATCTTTCCTATACAAATATAACAATTTTACACTAACAGCTTTAATATTGGAGAGAGAAATATATTCCAGTTTATTTTCCTTTGTCAATGAGTCAAAGAGTGTTGGTCAGGTGTTTTAAGAAATTGTCAAAAACTTATAAATAAAATTGTGAAGCTGTGCGCTGATGGATCATACTTATAATCCTAGCTGCATAGGAGGCTGAGATCTGAGGATTGTGGTTCAAAGCCAGCTGGAATGGGAATGTCTGTGAGACTTTTATCTCCAATTAACCACCAGAAATCCATTAGTGGCAAAGTTGCTCAATGGGTAGAGCACTCATTTTGAGCTGAAGAGGTGAGGTACAGTACCCAGGCCCACATTTCAAGCCCCAAGAATGACCAAAAAAGGGACGAGGAAGTGGGAGAAAATATGTATCCCCCAATCCACAAAAATTATATGTCTCCATTTATTCAGATTTTTGCCTTTATATTCAGCATGGTATGATTTTCAATGATGGTGGGTGAAATACATTTTGACGATGTGTGGAGATAGCACAAAGTCATTCACAGAAAACCATTGAAAAATAAGGGGCAATGGGAATGGAAAAAGACAGAAACAGGTTAATCAGGCCCTTGATCAATATATGAGTGTGCAAAATATTTCAATAAGATTTCTTCATGCAATTAATCGACACCAATTAATAAATATCTTCCAAAGGCATTGGTATTCAAGTATGACATAAAGGCTAAATACAGATTGCGTGGTGAATGAAACAAAGATAAGTGAGAAAATACATACTTATAGTAATTGTGCAAACAAACTAAGAAATTTGGTCAACATACTGAGGGCTCATGGCTCATTAGAATTAGAAGGCCATTGGTATCTAAGATAATACTAAAATGTTAGACTTGAGCCTATCTTTAAGACTGCTTAATGCTAAAGTAAAGTCAATAAAGGACATGTTTGGCAAATAAAGTAAAATTATAATTTAGAGACAAATGAAAATAATAATATACATATATGTCTATATACATGTATGTATACATCTGTATATTCATATATAGGTATACATATATATAGGTATTTGTATATATACACCTAAGAAGTATGAATATATGCATATGTACACATAGTGTTTATACATATACATATTAATGCCAATGAAAAACTTTAACCATCCTGAATAAGTTATCAAGAAGTCCAAATATATATCTCTGTAATATACCAACAACCAAAGAACATATGGAAAGATCATAACATACCTAGACATTGCGTACATATAGAGATTAGTGGAAATAGAAACAACAATATGATAGTACTGCACAACCACTATGTAGAAATTGGAGTCCTTACACATTGGTGTTTAGAACTTAAAATTATATAGTCAGTTTGTTAAACATACTGGAAATATTTAAGATATTACACATATACTTGCTCTTATTTTCCAGCATTTTGAATCATAATTTGATATCCAAAATAGATTTCAACACATGCCCAATGAGACACATGTACAAGAATATACATAGCAAAACCGTTTACAATAATTTATAATAAAATATTGAACTGATCATTGAGGACATTATACAATTATACACATGCATACAAAACAATATGCTCTATCCGTGAGAAAAATTTACTTGAACTTACTTGGGAAACACTAATATTATATGGGAGAAATGGATGAAATATACTGCATTTTGTAATTAAATGAGCTTTTTAAAATTGGCACATCTGTAGTGGTAGACTATGAAGTAATGGTTGGTCAATGGAGGGTAGGTTGAAATGATGACAGGAAGTGACTACTAATAAATATTGGAGTATTTTGAGAGGGTAATGACGATAAAATGTTCTAGAACTGAAGGTGATGTTCATAGTACAACTCTAACTTTCTAAGAATCATTGTACTTTATTGAAGTATTACAGATTGCATTTGCATTAACCTTACGAAAAATTTTAGAATAGTAGTGGGTGAATCTGAGTGGTAATTTAGGATTTAAAATCACAGAATTCTGTAATGAGTTTAGTATGTTGATGAATGAGACTATCAATAAAATATGATCTGTGACATATCCTCTAAATGACTATATATGATATTGCGAGTCAGTGAATATTCTACAAAATTATGTAAATTGAGGGATGAGATAGGATTGAGAAGGATGAGGGAAAATGATCATCAAGATGCACTGTACTGGGCTGGGAATTTGGCTTAGTGGTAGAATTAGTGGTAGTGTGAAGCCCTGGTTTGATTCCTCAGTACTACACAAACAAAAAAGCTGGAATTGGCACTGTGACACAAGTTGTAGAGTGCTAGTATGAGGAAAAGAAGCTCAAGGACATTGCCCATTGTCAAGACCCTAAGTTCAAGACCCAGGACTGTCCAAAAAAAGAAGGAAGCATTGTATTAAGACAGGCACTAGTGGCTCATGCCTGTAATCCAAGATACTCAGGAGGCTGAGGATTGAGGTTTGAAGCCAGCCAGGAAATTCTGTGAAATTCTTATCTCCAATCAAAACTCAGAACAATCTGAAAGTGCTGCCTTTCGTACAGTGATAGAGTTCTAGTGTTCATCCATAAGAGCTCAGGGGCAGCACCCAGGCCTACAGTTC
Organism: Dipodomys spectabilis; assembly: GCF_019054845.1. NCBI lineage: Eukaryota > Metazoa > Chordata > Mammalia > Rodentia > Heteromyidae > Dipodomys > Dipodomys spectabilis. The sequence goes on from NW_024871180.1 coordinate 120,283, forward strand.
AAACCTCAGGAGAGAAAAAAGGAAAACAAAATAACTCACTAAACACTATTTATAAACTGCATGGTCAAAGAGCAACCCCCAATCATGTACTTAAAGTTAATTAAAAATATTATTAGAATAAAATACAAGTCATTTTAGGGACCAAATATAGATAGAATTCAAAAGTTGTTTACAGGGGCAAAGTAAATTCTATATCACGCAGTTTGAGTTGAAATTTGTTCTTCAGTCTTATTAAATCATTCTTAAAATTGAAAATACTGCCAATTATAGGTCAATATCACTGAGGAACAGATTGAATTCTGCTGTCTTTTCATAGCAAATCATAGTGGTGAATTTTTTGGCTCTTGCTGATATATATCTGAAATTTTAAAGTAGATTTGCAATCATATAATATTAATTTAATCTATCATTTCATTAGGGTGATGTTGGTCAGATTTTTTTTCCAGTAAATCTTATCCCTTATGATAAATGAGAGCATGCTATGACAGTCTCCTATTAATATGACAAAATAGTTTATAAAATCAACTTAAAGGGAGGAAAGATTGATCTTGGCTTCTGATTTTATACATTTCATTTTATGTTTTTTATCCTCGTTGCTTTGGGTTGGTGGTGGAACAGTACCCCATGTCAGGAACATGCGATGAAGTATGTGTATTCATGGAAGCCAGGAAGTAAAGAAGAGGAGTAATAGGAGTGGGAGAGGGAGAAAAAGGAGGAGGGGGAGGGAGAGAGGGAGAAGGAAAAGGAGAAGGAGATAGAGAAGAAACAGAAGAAAAAGGGGGAAAGGTCTTTGATCTTATTGTCCTCTTTGATCACAAGTTCTCAGTGACCAAATCTCTACATTTGTGCCCACTTGAAAATGTTCACCACCTCTTTATGGTAACATAGTGAAAACTAATTATTAATCCCTATCCTTTATGAATTCAGATTCTATTTCTAGAATGGGGGGGGGGTAGATATTTCTGTACAATTGTGAAAACTACTGCTCCTAAATAGTTACTTGAATTAATCAGAGGAGCTATTTGACATGGAGTTGGTTTGGTTATACAATTGTTGGAGAGATGAATGAAATATTTAGAATGCAAATACATTTTATTTAACAGATAAGGAAGCTTCAAGATATTTCATTTTTGATTTTCAAAAATTACTATTTCATTCAACTCATAATGAGTTGAATTTTTCATTATTTTATGGCATTTTTTTCAAGTTTTTTGTCATCTATAATGAGGTTCATTCTTTCAAGTTGAAAGAAAAATGAATACTATAACTTATATGGAGAGTAGTTATAATATGGATTTCCTGCAATTCAATAAGTTATATTCAAATCTCTAGGAATAATTGGATATGTCATATATCTTGCTTTAGTTATCTCATATTGAGATTGATTCAATTTCTTAAAATCAGTGTTGACATAAAATACACAAAATTCAGTGTTTCTCTGAAATGACTTGGTACTTGAACCTCAGAAATACATGACCAGTAACTAAGATTTCTGCATACTCAAAAAATGTATGAATCTACATTTTTATGTCAAAAAAGATTAGGGTAAAAGCAATAGAAAATCATGTAGCCACAGTAGAAAAAATTTAAAGTTAATAACAAATTGTTTCTTTCAGCCTGACAGAGCCTATTGACTTTAGCTTACATGAGACATTTGATTAATGATCCTTTTGTAGCTTTTGAATAATAGAGTATTTCAATTTGTCCAAAGATTCTGTCATTTAAACCTTCGAGTGTATATTTTTTAATAAAAATGAAAATATTTTTCCACAGTGCAGGTTCAGATTTAGTAACTAAATAAATATCTAAATGTTAATTTGTTAAATTGACCTCTGGATTTCAAATAATTTTTTTTTTGGGTCCAGTCGTGGGGCCAGAACTCTGGGCCTGGGCGCTGTCCCTCAGCTCTTCAGCTCAAGACTAGCGCTCTACCACTTGAGCCACAGCGCCACTTCCGGCTTTTTTCTTTTTGCTTATGTGGTGCTGGGAATCGAACCCAGGGCCTCAGGCATGCAAGGCAAGCACTCTACCACTGAGCCACCTTCCCAGCCCTCAAATAATTTTTTATTCTCAGATATATTATGTGCTGAATATGTGTATCTCAATCTTCTAATCCTCCGTACACTGGAAGCTGGGATTCAAAGCCAGCCTTGGCAAGAAATTTTGTGAGACACATCTCAATCACACACACACACACACACACACACATAAATACACACACACACACACACACACACACAGAAAGCCAGAAGTGGAGTTGCGGATCAAATGTTAGGGCACTATCCTTGAGTGAATAAAAGTAAGGGATAGGCCTTGAGTACAAATAAAAAGAACAACACACATACAAACTCACACACACACACACACACACACACACACACACACACACACACACACGCACACACACATACAATATTATGTCTAAATTCTTTTTTAAGTAAATTGTTATATTTTATTGTGAAAATACTGTACAGAGGGGTTACAATTACATGGGCAAGATAATGAGTACATTTCTTGTCAAGCATTGTTGCCTCCTCCTTTGTTTCCCCTTTCCATCCCTTCCCATCCTCCCCCCAATCCCCACCCAATACTCCCCGCTCCTCCATCCCGCACCAAAGTTGTGAAGTTCATTTTCGACCTAATGACTTGTACATCCAATTGTTGCAGTGAGTCCACCTGTATCCCTAGTTACACGATTAATTCTTATTTTTGTTTGAAGAAATAAAAAATATCATGAAAAGTAATATTTGTTACATATACTTCAACTTTTGTGAAGTGGTTTTTAGTACAATATGTTTTAAGGTATTGCATAGGTCATTAAAATTAATGTCAATCTACTTAATAGTTATAATTCCTCATAACACCTTGGAGTGCAACATTTGGTATTGTTTCTATAGTCTTAAGAATTATTCTAAATAAAAGAAAGAAAGGAAGGGAGAATAGGAGAAAAAAATGAAGAAACAAAGAAACCAAGAAAGAAAAAAAGAAAAGGAAAGAAAGAAGAGAGAAAGATAGAGGTGGGCTGGAGGGAAGGAGGGCAGAAGCAAAGAAGAAAAGATAGGAAGGAAGGAGCACACAAATTCCCAGCTCCTCTGGGACACAGCAAAGGCAGTACTCAGTGGCAAGTTTATAGCTCTGAGTTCCTACATCAACAAATTAGAGAGATCTGAAACCAACAATTTAATGAGACACCTGAACCTCCTTGAAAAAGAGCAGCAAGATAAACCCCAATCCAGTAGACGGAAAGACATAATTAAAATTAAATCAGAATTAAATGAATTAGAATCCAAAAAAAACTATAGAAAGAATCAACAAAACAAAGAGTTAGTTTTTCGAAAAAAATAACAAAATTGACAAACCCTGAGCAAATCTTATCAGAAAAAGAAGAGAACACACCCAAATAAATAAACTCAGAGATGGGAATGGAAACATCACCACAGAAACAACCAAGATTCAGAACATTATAAGGGAATACTTCTCAAAACTTTATGCTAATAAGTTTGAGAACTTGGCAGAAATGGACCTTTTCCTAGTAAATATTGACATGTCGAAATTAAACCAAGATGAATTTAACCATCTTAACAGGCCCATCTTATCAAGCATTGAAATATAAACAGCAATAAGAGACTTCCCATCTAAGAACAGTCCAGGACCAGATGGTTTTACAGCAGAATTCTACAAGGCTTTCAAAGCAGAGCTCACACCAATACGCCTCAAACTCGACAATGAAATTGAAAGAGAAAGTTCACTACTAAACTCATTCTATGAAGCCATCATAACCCTCATCCCAAAACCAGGCGGGGACTCATCAAAGAAAGAGAACTATAGACCCATTTCTTTGATGAACATTGATGCAAAACTTCTCAACAAAATTTTGGCCAATCGACTTCAACAATTCATCCAAAAAATCAAACACCATGATCAAACAGGATTCATTTCAGGGACGAAAAGCTGGTTCGATATATGCAAATGAACTAATATTATTCATCACATCAATAGGAGCAAGGATAAGAACGACATGGTTATCTCAATAGATGTAGAAAAAGCATTCGACATGATCAAACACCCCTTTATGATGAAGGTTTTGGAAAAATTAGGAATCCATGGAACATTCCTCAATACAATAAAGGGTGTATATGACAAACCTACAGCCAGCATTATACTTAATGGTGAAAAACTAAAACCATTTCCTCTTAACTCAGGAACAAGACAAGGATGTCCAGTCTCTCCACTTCTTTTCAATCTAGTATTAGAATGTATAGATACAGCAACAAGACAAGATGTAAACATAAATGGGATCCAAATAGGGAAAGAAATAAATCTCTCCCTCTTTGCAGATGACATGATCTTGTATTTAAAGAATCCAATAGACTCTACTCCCAAATTACTCAAGCTGATTCAAAACTTTGGCAAAGTTGGAGGGTATATAACTAACCGCCCAAAAATCTCTGTATGCCAAGAATGAGAAAAGTGTGGCTGAAATTAGGAAAGCAACTCCATTTGTAATAGCTCCACAAAAAAAAAATCTAGGAATTAACTTAACCAAAGAAGTGTAGGACCTCTATGATGAAAACTTTAAAAACTTGAAAAAGGAATTCAAACAAGAAGTTAGAAAATGGCAAAACATCCATGCTCCTGGATTGGAAAGACTAACATCGTGAAAAAGGCAATACTTCCCAAAGATATCTACAAATTCAATGCAATACCTATCAAAATTCCAATCTCATTCTTCAAGGAAATAGAAGAGGCAATCCAAAAATTCATATGCAACAAAGAAAGACCCCGAATAGCAAAAACGCTCCTCAACGGAAAGAGCACAGCTGGAGGAATATCAATACCAAATTTCAAACTCTACTATAAAGCCATAGTAATCAAAACAGCTTGGTACTGGCACAAGAAGAGACCTCAGGACCAATGGAATATAATTGAAAACCAAGAAATTAACCTACAGACTTTTAGCCATCTAATTTTCGATAAGGGAACTAAAAAAATAGAATGGAAGAAAGACAGCCTCTTCAGTAAATGGTGCTGGCAAAATTGATTAACTACTTGTAGAAAACTAAAGCTATATCCTTATATATCACCCTGCACCAGAATCAACTCCAAATGGATCAAAGACCTCGGAGCCAAAGCAGACAATCTGAAAATATTACAGGTTGGTATAGGAGAAATCCTAGGTCTCCTTGGTGCAGGCTGAAATTTTCTGAATAGAGACCCGGAAACACAAGAAATCAAAGAAATGTTGGACAAATGGAATTGCATGAAGTTGTAGAGCTTCTGCATGGCAAAGGACATAGCTAGCAAGATCAATAGAAAGCCCACAGATTGGAAGAAGTTCTTCATTAGCCATAAAACGGAGAAGGGTCTCATATATAAAATATCCTTGGAACTCAAAAAATTAAATCCCCCAACAACAAATCCTCAAAGAAACAACTGCCCAATAAATAAGTGGGCTAAAGACTTAAAGAGAAACTTCTCTGAAGAAGAAAGAAGGATGGCCAATACACACATGAAGAAATGCTCCACCTCCCTAGCCATAAAAGAAATTCAAACCAAAACAACATTAAGATACCAATTCACCCCAGGTAGAATAGCAAAAACCAAGAACTCTAATAACAACAGATGCTGGAGGAGATATGGACAGAAGGGAACCTTACTTTATTGTTGGTGGGAGTGTAAACTTCTTCAACAATTTTGGAAAGTAGTATGGAGGTTCCTCAAAGACTCCACATAGAGCTCCCCAATCACCCAGCAATGCCACTTTTGGGCATTTACCCAAATGTTTGCAAGCAAGACCACACTGAAGCTACCAGCACAACTATGTTTAATGCAGCATTATTTACTATAGCTAAGATATGGAACCAACCAATCCAGATGCCCCTCAGTAGATTAATGGATCAAGAAAATGTGGTATATATACACAATGAAATTCTATGCCTCCATCAGAAAGAATGACATTGGCCCATTTGTTAGGGAATGGAAAGACTTGGAAAAAATTATATTAAGTGAAGTAAGCCAAGCCCAAAGAAACATAGGTCCCATGGTTTCCCTTATTTCTTTGTTGCTTTGTATGTCCCTCCCCCACAGTGTAACCCCTGCTTTCACTGTATTTGATGTCTATATAATTTGTAGAGTGGAAGGGGACAAACAAATCGTTTAAATAAGGATTCTGTTGGACCCGTTGCAACAACGAGAAGTACAAGTTGTCATGTCGAAAATGAACTTTACAACTTTGGTGGGGTGGGGGAAGCTTGGGTGGGGGGCGGCGGAAGGCTGGAAAGGGATGGGAAAGGGAAACAAAGGAGGAGGCAACAATGCTTGATAAGAAATGTACTCATTATCTTGCCCATGTAATTGTAACCCCTCTGTACAGTATTTTCATAATAAAATATTTTAAAAAAAGAAAAAAGAAAGGAAAGAAGGAAGGAAGGAAAGAAGGAAGGAAGGAAGGAAGGAAAAAATGAAGGAATGAAGGAAAGAAAAATGGAATGAATGAAGGAAGGGATAAAAACAATTTAATTTAAAAAATGTGCTATTTAGCCCAACATAAATTTCATGTAAGTTAACCCTTTAGTAAATGCAAGTTTGCAATTGTCACTTCTCTGCCTGTTCTCTATCCATGAATGAAACCAACAAATGTAGTATCAGAAATAACCACGATAATGTTTGCATCTGTAGTTAAATATGCACACAAATCGTTTTCTCGGGCTGGGAAGGTGGCTCAGTGGTAGAGCACTTGACTTGCATGCCTGAGGCCCTGGGTTTGATTCCTCAGCACCACATAAGCAAAACGAAAAAAGCCGGAAGTGGCGCTGTGACTCAAGTTGTAGAGCGCTAGCCTTGAGCTGAAGAGCTGAAGGACAGCGCCCTGGCCCAGAGTTCAGGCCCCATGACTGGACCGAAAAACAAACAAACAAACAAAAAAAATCATTTTCTCACTTTCTATACATTATCAAATAACTATTTACAAACAATTTACATTTAGTTATAAGTATTCTAAAAATTGATATAACCAAAGGCTGTCAATGTATTATATAATGTTAACACTAGTTTTTATAATGCTAATAATATTACAGTCTTCATGTTATATTAATTATAACAATTATATTTTGTATTTTATCAGAGAAATTATCATCCTCTAATTTTGGTGTCTGTGGGAGCCCTAATAGCAGACATTATTAAAATCAAAGGAGATCTGTATTGCTGAAAGCAATTAAATCAGTGGAGATTGTTCGAATACATCAGAAGGGCTTAGAAAGGTTGCACCATGTTTAAATGATTACCTCTGATGTAATTCAAGAGCCACTAAACAATCATGCTTCACTTTGCCATCACTATAATTATTCCATTTGTAAGAAGAATCATTCACATAATTGACATGATATAGGTTTGTCCTTAAGATATTATTTTCTATGAAATTATATCCAAATGATAAACTACACTGAGAGTTAAAGCAAAAGTTGCCAAATATATTGGACGATGTAACTCCTTCCAGATACTCATTTTGAAATTGTATTTCCCTGTCTGGTTACATTATAATCACCCTTTCAGAGATGACCCTGAAATAATGATCCTGATAAAAGAAGCCCAATAAAACGACCCTGCCATGTGAACATCCAGCAAATAAAGTATAATGAACCAGAAATTAGACGGCCATAAGACAAGGAATTCATTTGTATAACCATTTTTATAATCCATGTTCAAGCTTCTAGAGTATGGATAATATACTCCTGATGTTTTTAAGCCACTTACTTTGAGGTATTCTCTTATAACAGCCCAATGGTTGACAAAAAGCAAAGTAGTTTTGATTTAAATTTCAAATTTTCAGAAAAAAAGATTCATAATGTTTTATTATTTGAATTTTATTCTCCAAACCTCCAGGTTAAAAATATTTTTAAATGAGAAAAAATTGAGGGGCAACTCTCTATTCAACTATCATAATTTATTGACTATTTTAGTATCTTTAAGTAGTTGTACAAAGGAGTTGTCATTCACTGAAACAGTTTATGGATGCAGTGCATCTTGATGAATGTCACCTCTTTCAATACTCTCATCCACTCCTCCCAATTAACCCCAGTCTTTAGGTATCTAAATATTATGTTATGTATGGAATTACTTGCCATTTAACAAAGCAGTTTATGTGTACAATGCACTTGGAATTGTGTTACCACTTCAACATCTTCACTTTCATTTCACACTACCCCTTGCTTTGTATATTTCAATTCTGGGAAGTATGCAATGGTTTCTTGCCTGTATTCTATCCTTTACCGCTTCAATTTCCTACCCCTCTCACACTGCCCCTCACTGTCCACTCTTGCAGTACACATTTAATGGTATTTATTTTGTTGGGCTTTGACTTAATCTTTTAAGAGCATAATAGTATTTCCACTAACTATGGACTCTGACACTTCAGATAATTCATTTGTACCTGCTTGCATACCATCCAGTATGTTTAACCCCAACGGTATAACCCCCGCTTTCACTGCATTGGATGTTGGTATAACTTGTGGAGTGGAAGGGCAAAAACAAATCGTTTAACTAGGGATACAGGTGGACCCATTGCAACAATGAGATGTACAAGTTGTTATGTCGAAAAAGAACTTTACAACTTTGGTGTGGAGATCAGGTGGGGAGAAGGGAGGAAGTATGGGAAAGGATGAGAATGGGAAAAAAGGAGGCAATAACGCTTGATAAGAAATGAACTCATTATCTTGCCAATGTAATTGTAACTCCTCTGTACGGTATTTTCACAATAAAAATTTAATTAATTAATTAATTAAAAAATAATTTTACCTTTATAAGCCCCTGGTATCTACCACAAATGAGGAAAATCAGGCAACGTAAGTTTCTCTGGGTGCAATTAATTTCACTTAACATTATTATTTCTAAGTGTTTCATTTTCCTTAAGAATAGTGCAATATTATTCTTTCTGATGGATTAATGGAATTTGATTATTTGTGTATATATTTGTATGTATACGTGTATACATGCATACATATATACATACTTGTAAATAGGGATCAATAATTTTGTATATATATGTATATATGTACATATGTGCATATGTATCTGTGTGTGTGGGTGTGTGTAAGTTGCCTGATTTCACTCATTTGTTGTATTAGAATGTGCCTATAATTTTACAAGTAAACAAACTTGGATGGTAAAAGAGAAAACATTAGGCTTGGACAAGATAAATTATATGGGAGTCTAAAAATTTATACAGTGAGATCAAACGGAGGATGCCCTTGGGAGAGGATCACAAAGGCTCAATAGCTATATGAATATTATCATATAAAATAATATTTAGCAAAATGATCTCCAAGAAATGATTATAGTTTTATTATTTTGCTTTTCCTTCTGTCGTCTGTTGCTGTTTTGATTTTTGTACCTTTGGTCTTATATGTAAGTTTGTAAAGGGCTAGGGGAAACACAATTGGTGGGACAAAGAGTGAACGAATCTAGCAGTGCTACTCACTAAACACTACATTAAAAATGAACTATACTACCAGCATCCTTCAGTGAAGTTACTCCCTTTTTCCTTTTGTAATAATGAAAAACTGGGAAAGGTACTTTGAGATTATGTAAATATCTTATGTCTCATTAAACATTTACTCACTAATTATAAAAATTAAAATTAAAAAAATGAACTATACAACTTATGGGGGAGGAAGGTTGAAAGGGAAAATCTGGGAGAACATGACGGAAGAGGTGACACTGTTCAAAAGAAATGTGCCCAATATCTGATTATGGAATTGTAACCCTTCTGTACATAATCCTTTTTATTTTTTTAATTGCGAAAATACTGTACAGAAGGATTAAAATTACAGGGGCAAGATAATGAGTACATTTCTTATCAAGCCTTGTAGCCTCCTCCTTTGTTTCCCCTTCTCATCCCTTCCCATCCTCCCCCCACAAACTGAATCAATCTTCACCCCTCCAGCCCCTCACCCAATTTGTAAAGTTCATTTTTCGACATAACGATTTGTACATCTCACTGTTGCAATGGGTCCACCTGTATCCCTATTTAAACAATTTGTTTTTTCCTTCCCCTCCACAAATTATACCAACATCAAATACAGTGAAGGCAGGGGTTATACCATGGGGGAGAAACATACAAAGCAACAAAGAAATAATCTTATAAATATGTTGGAAACAATCGCAGAAAGAAAAAAAATTTTGAATACATATATTAGGGTTCAAAAATTAAAAATGAACTTCATAAGCAGGCCAGAGTAGGTATACAAACATTGGATAAAGTAGGCTTTAAATTAAAAATGTTATGAAAGTAAAAAGAGACAAAGAAGGACATTAAATATTGACAAAGGAAACCCTCCATCACGGGGATATAACAATTCTAAATAAGAATGCCCTGAATCCTAGGGCTTCCAAGTTGATCAAATACTACTTAACCTAAAAATACGCATGCATCCAAACACATTGTTTGTTGCTTGAGCACATCATTCTTAACTCTGGACAGGCCAACCAGGTAAAAACTTAGCAAAAATCTTCAGAGCTAAATAACTGCAATGACAAGCTATAACTAATAGATAGCTACAGAATATTTCACCTACCAGCATCACAAAATATATCTCTCTCAGCAGCCCATGGAATGTTCTCCAAAATATATATCTTAAATCACAAGGAAAATCTGTGAAAATTCCAAAATAAAAATGAAATTACTCTTTGTATCCTGTCAGACTACGATGGGACCAAATTAGATCTTGGCATGAAAAGGCATCACAGAAAATTCTGCAACTCGCAGAGACTGAATGACACATTGCTAAATCATCTGTGAGTCACTGAAGAGATATGGAGGGAAGTTCCAAAGTTTATGGAATTCAGTGGAAGTGAACACACAAAATACTACCTCCTCTGGGACACAACAGCACAGGCAATACTCAGAGGAAAATTTATAGCTTTGAGTATGTACAGCAATAAATTAGAACAATCTTGTATCACAGCACTAGGTCATTGAAAAAAAGGAACAAGCCAAACCAAAAATCAGAAGACAAATAATACAAATTAGATTAAAGAAGTAAATAAATCAGAGTCTAAAAAACCATACAAGCAATCATAATTGACTTTTATCTATTAGTATCTCAGAAATTTGCCCAATGAATGTCAATGTAGCTATTTTCAGAGATAGACTCAACCAGCTCAAACTAGTGAACAAAAAAATCTTCTAGAATTCTAAGAAGTAACATTCTGTTTGACTTAAAAAAATTCTCTGTTGTTATTATTAAGCTGATTCATAGAGGGATTACGATTACATGAGTCAAGTAATGAGTATATTTCCCTTTGTGAAATGTCTTTGGTTCCCTGACTTGTTCCTAGTCCCTCCCTCCTGTCCCCATCCATGTGTTAAATAGTTCACCTTCATAAATGTTCAATTAACTCCACTGTTGCAATTTTTCACCATTTTCCCTAAAGCTCTGTCCCCACCCCTCACCTTCCTGAAGACCTTCAATGAGTATACCGGCATAAGGTAAAGACAGAATCATCACAAACTATAAAGAACAATAAAAACAAAACAAAAAAGGAGACTTCTGTTTCCATGTTTTATAGTTTGTTTGAGTATGTATATCATGTTATATAAATATAATTGTTTTTTATCATAAAGTCAACTCAGGCACTAAAGTATGATGTTATAATGTTGCTTTCTATTTAATAATGCTTTTTATTTTAACATTAAAATTGTAAGTAAAACAATTCAAGTCCTAGTGAAATTTTCAGATTTAAAGTTAAATTTTCAAAATGTCTAATAGTTCCATTTTGGCAACCAAAATGAAAAACAGGGATGTTTTATGCTCAATAATGTCATTATTACATATGTACAAAAGTAAAATAAATGTAATATTAATTCAGTGGCAATAAGAAATCAAATATATATGCAATGAATCAATTCCATATATTAATAGATCTATTGATAAAATTAGTGAAACTAGTAAAGTTGTTTTTTCGACATAACATCTTGTACATTTCATTGTTGTGATGGGTCTGCCTGTATCACTTTTTAAACCATTTATTTTTACCCTTCCCCTAAACAAATTATACCAATGGGGAGATGGGAAGGAATGGGAAAGGGAAACAAAGGAAGAGGCAACAATGCTTGATAAGAAATGTACTTATTACCTTGCCAATGTAATTGTAACCCCTCTGTAGGGTATTTTCACAATAAAAAAATAATAAATAAATAAATAATAAAACCCAGGACTGGCAAAAGAAATTATTTTAAGAGAAAAAAATTAATAAAACTTGTTTTAAGTAGATTACTTAAGACATGAAGCAAGTGATAATTTTCTTTTCCAGGTGAAGTTGATATACAAATCAAAACCCAAAGATTCCAGAGTTCTGTGTGCTTAATACGTGTCAATTTACACATTTGCTTGATTCATCTCAACACTATATGAAGATAACTGAAAACAGGACTAGAATAAAAAACATCATTGAAAATGTTTATTTTGTGAATGAATATGTCTTTTTTATATATCTTTATTTAATTTGAAAAAATCTGGTAATTAATTTAAGTCATATCAACAATAATGAGAAATAAAGAGCCTCTAGCTCCTTAAAAGACAATCAATAAGACAAAAAAGAAACAACAAAGAAGACTATTGAACCTCATTTTGCACGTAGTCTTTGTATATTGTGGTGGCTTGTAACTGTAGGTTATGTGCCTATCCCATGAATATGGGCTCAAATCACTTCGGTTACTAGACGAAAATTTCAAAATCTAAAGCAGCTAACATAGCTGTGCAACTGTTGTGGGTTTCTCTACAGTAGCAGCTGGGCATAAACTGTACAAGGGAAATAATTTTAGTGCTTTGCAGGCAAGAATGTGATGAAAAGCATACTTTTATCTTCTTAGATGAAATAAGAAGACCACATTTTAAAAGCTTACTAAATGACCAGCCTTTTAAAGAACAGTGCCATTTTTAAGGCACTCTAGATAATTCAAGTCCTTCATTCCAACTACAAACATTGCTGCCATTCGCAAATCATTGCCAAGGTGAATTTCCAGTTCTTTTTGATAATTCAAATGGTTTAGGAGTAACATAAACAATAATTCAAATTGTTGAGAAAATATAATTTAGAATAAACGAACGAATCAGATTCAACTCCATAGCATAACCTTTAGGAAAAATGAACTAAGGAATATGGGGTATCCTTTGTAATGTAATATTAGACATTAGGGAAAAATGCCAGAAACAGACTCTGCAAGGAAAAAGAAGTCTTTGATAAGATATACAAAAGATTACCCAGGTAAAAGTAATTTTACCTACATGTTCTATTATGTAACATGTTTTTGTCTGCTAATCAGAGAGACTCAAAAATATTTTTAATTATGATATGAAAAATACATTGCCATAAATGAATTAAATCAGGGAGTTGATGGTATAGGAACTGGGTGATTCCGTTAAATATTCTCAGTATTTTAAATGATCTGGTATTTTTGGATGTGTGGAATTATGAATGTATTTTTTGTCTGGGCAGGAAAGATTGATTATTAGATGATTGTCTGTTACCCAATGTCAGGAGCCTAACCTGAGTCAGAGTGGTAAATATGTGTGTGTGTGTGTGTGTGTGTGTGTGTGCCTGGAAGCATGTATTTCGAAGGAAGAATCTTATTTTCCTCAAGGTATATACTTAACTGTGTTAGTTATACTACATTAATGCAGCAGATAAAAGTAATTAACATTGCTGGGAAGGTGGCTCAGTGCTAGAGCGCTTGCTTTGCATGTATGAGGCCCTGGGTTTGATTCCTCAGCACCACATAAGCAAAAAGAAAAAAGCCAGAGGTGGCGCTGTGGCTCAAGTGGTAGAGTGCTAGCTTTGAGCTGAAGACCTGAGGGACAGCGCCCAGACCCAGAGTTCAGGCCCCACGACCGGAGCCCCCCTCCAAAAAAATTAATTAATATTTTGGTCATACGTTTGTTTCTATGATTGCATGAATAAACTAAAAAGTTATGTTTGGGGTATGAGTTTTATGAAAGGTCAGCTGAAAGTCTAAACATTTGGAATCTTGAGAAAGCTATCAATGGCAATCATTTCAGTGTAGGTCAGTTTTAGGCAACACTTGCAAGGATACTTAATTCTATATGAAAATGCAACATTTATTGATTTTCCAAAGCTACACTATTCTCTAAATTTGTAGAAAAACAAGCTAAATTATGGAAACATAAAAATGTGATTATTTATTGCAGTTTTACACTTTAGTTTTGTCAAATCAAAATACCCTTTATTTCTACTGTATAGGAAGTAAAACCCTAAATATTACAATTTGTGCCATATTTCACATTGGGAAGCTTTTTCTATATTAATAAGATTATTTCTTTTGTTTCTGCTTTCCTATTCATAATTCTATTTCTCATAGTACTTTTCTAAGGACATTTTCTCTCTCACAATTTGGGGCTTGAACATAACTCATGCTCAGTTTGCTAACAGTAGTCAGTCTATCATTTAAACCATGCCCCAGCCCAGAAATTTTTGTAGTTAATTGGAGGCACAACCTCATGGACTGTCCTACCAAACTGAAAACCATTATCCCACAAGTCTCACCTTTCTTAATCACTACCATTATAGATGAGTCATGGGACCCAAGAGTCAATGACTTTTTATGTTTTATAGATTACACGTGTTTGCTAATAATTGTAATAATAAACTACCACAGATTGAGTAACATTAATACTGTAAATACATTTCCTCTGAGGTCATGGAACTAAAACTCCAAGATCAGTGTTTTCTTCTTCTGAGTCCTCTTTCCTTGTATTTTCAAGGCCTTCTGCTTCTCGTGGGAGAGCTTCCACTTAAATGCTACTTTTGAGATTCTGTTTCCAAATGCAGTCACTTTTTAAGGCATTGGGTTCTTTATCGTTAGCATGATTTCAGTGGGACAGTATTCAAAAGATAACATATTACTTAATGGATAGGAAAAAATCTCTAATAGGAAATTATTTGATTTGGGCATGAAAGTTATGGTAAATTTTTGTAAAAATAGCAAAAAGGGTAAAGATTTCATTAGAGCTTGTAAAATGAGTATGAAGTCTTGACCTTAGACATGCCTAATTCTTACCTTGTCATACTCTTAAGTGCCTACTGTTACTGGAGGATTAAACCCAAAACCCTATACTTGTGAAACAGCATGTCTGCTACTGCCATGCCTACAGATTGTAATTGGATTGCTTATTTTGAAGTAATATCACTATTCCTGGGCCTGCTTGGACTGTGGTCCTCCTAACACAAGCAAAACACTTTGCACCCAGCAAATGCTTAGAGTTTCTGGAACTTCTTTTTTTATCTGGGCTTGCCTGGAACTGGAATTTTCTAATCTCTGTTTTCCAAGCAGATAATATTACAGGTTTGAGCCACTTTATTCAGTAAAAGTATACAATTTCAAAACATCTTGATATTGCCTATATTTGTGCTTAACATATATTGCTAACCTTTATTTTCTCCCCCTTTACTTTAGTACTCTGAGTTGAAAACATTGACTTTCTTGATATGCATGGCTTTGTTTTGTATGGAATCCCCTCACAATCAAAAAAATCTCCCAAAAGTTTATGTCAAAAATCATGGAAAAGAAGGCTTCAGGTTGGAAAAAAAACATTGATCTTTAAGTTATAATTGCAGTATATTTATAGTGTTAGTCAATGCGTTCTGAAGTATGAGAAGAGAAAGAAGGCAGAAATGTGAAAGGTGTCAAGTCTCTGTAGAATTTCTGTAGTTTTCACTTCATGTTATCTTTCTTCCTTAAGGCTTGCTTTATTAAAGCCCTCTGGGGACTGGGACGGTGTCTCAATGGTAGAGTGCTTGCCATGCATACCTGAGGCCCTGGGTTTGATTCCTCAGCACCACATAAGTAAAAAGAAAAAAGCTAGAAGTGGTGCTGTGGCTCAAGTGGTAGAGCACTAGCATTGAGCTGAAGAGTTGAGGGACAGCACCAAGGCCCAGAGTTCAGGCCCCACGACTGGACCCAAAAAATAATATAAAATGAATAAAAATAATATAAAACCCTCTGGGTGGATATTGGTTTGACTGATTCGTAACCTTACCCAGGAAATGAAGCAGATTTTAGAAGGCAAATGGTTTGGTAAATAAAGAATGATGAAAATGAGCACAGATATTGTCACAGAATGAGCTGACAAGGTTCAATTGCTAAACAGCAAAACAAAGCAGTTTCAAGTCAGATAACCCAGATAGAAACATATATAGATAGATACATACACTTATACTTATACACATATGTGAAAAAGTAAATCTCCAGTAGAATATAGAAAAATTTGGTGTGACAAGTATTAAACTATATCAAACTGGTTGCAGGAAAGATACAGTAAAAAATCAATAGTTTAGCATAGATTTTGCATAGATTTGTAAAGGATGAAAATTCTTCCTTCATTTTATACTTTACAAATATCCTTAGTATGTTTTAAACTTTTTTTATATTTTATTTGGAGCATCTATACAATGCTGAGAATTGAAATTATATAAATTATGCAACATGTCTAGGCCAGCCTGAATAAGAACGTTCATTAGATTCTTATTTCCAATTAACCACAAGGAGAAATGGAGTTCCAGATCAGATTTTATGTAGAGCACTGGCCTTGAACACAAAAGCACCATCCAGGCCCTGAGTTTAAGCCATAAGATCTACAGAAACAAAAACACAAAATACAACATGGAGTTAGATATTTTATAATGAAGCACATTTTTATATACTCCACATTGTTAGAAAGACTAGAATTCTGTGTTAGCTTTATAACCTACCATAATAAGTGATAATGTCCATTTATTAAGCGGAAAGGCTTACTCAGATTTACAAGTTGGAAGGCTTCAGTGTATGTTCAGTTGGTTTTATTGCTTTGGGGGGCCGTGACAAGACAATGTCAAGGTGGGTAGTATGTCAAAGAGAAAAGTTTTTGACCTAGAATGGTTAAAAGATAAAAGAAGAAAGTAGATGAGAGTCCATGTTCTCATAGGTTTCACTCTGAAGAACATAATCTCCAGAAAAATTATTCAGATATTCTCCACAGCATGGGAGGAAGTGGAAAGTCATTTTTCTTTAACACATATGTCTTTCTGGGACATTCTAATTTCAAATGGCAACATCTTCACCAATGATAATGACTTGCCCAGGGGTTGAAGCAAATAGATATTGCTATAAATTCGAATCAGATCTCAGCAGACTAAATATTTTATGGAATTCCTATTGAAATGTTTTATTGAAGACTGGGTCTTCATATTTCACATGTGTATATCTGTGTGTACGTGTGTATGTCTGAAGGTGGCTCAGTGGTAGAGCGCATGCCTGCATGCATGTGGCCCTGGATTCGATTCCTCAGCACCACATAAGCAAAAAGAAAGCTGGAAGTGGTGCTGTGGATCAAGTGTTAGAGCCCTAGCCTTTAGTTGAAGAGCTGAGGGACAGCGCCCAGGCCCAGAATTCAGGCCCCACAACCGGACCCAAATTTTTTTTAATCTAGGGCTGGGAAGGTGGCTCAATGGTAGAGCACTTGCCTTGCACGCATGAGGCCTTGGGTTCAATTCCTCAGCACCACATAAGCAAAAAGAAAAAAGCCATAAGTGGTGCTGTGGCTCAAGTGGTAGAACACTAGCCTGGAGCTGAAGAGCTGAGGGACTGTGCCCAGGCCCAGAGTTCAGGCCCCATGACCATACACAATAGATAGATAGATAGATAGATAGATAGATAGATAGATAGATAGATAGATAGATAGATAGATAGATAGATAGATAGATAGATAGATAGATAGATAGATAGATAGATAGATAGATAGATAGATGGATAGATAGATAGATAGATAGTAGAACACTTTAGCCAGAAAATTGAAGGAGTATACATTATAGGATTTAATTTAAATATTTATTCACTGAAATGGATATTCTATATTCACAACTTAGAGCACTTTTAAACTATATAATTACAAACCTCATCTATTACCATCTTCCATGAAGACAGTCCTTGCTGAAAACAATCCAAATATGGTAAACCAGTTAAAATGTATGCCTTTGTCAAATGCTGTTGTTATAAAGCATGGAAGTGACAGAGCAGTTAATGCAATTCTACAAGGCCTTCAAAACAGAGCTCACACCAATTTTCCTCCAACTCTTCAATGAAATTGAAAGAGAAAATTCACCATCGAACTCATTCTAGGAAGCCATCATACCCCTCATTCGAGATCTATAGACCCATTTCTTTGAACACCGATGCAAAACTTCTCAAAAAATTTTGGCCTATAGACTTCAACAATTCATCCAAAAAATTCATACACCACGATCATACAGCATTCATTTCAGGGATGCAAAGCTGGTACAATATACCCAAATCAATTAATATAATTCATCACATCAATAAGAGCAAGCATAAGAACCACATGATTATCTCAATAGATACAGAAAAGGCATTTGACAAGATATAAAACCCATTTATGATCAAGGCTCTTCAAAAATTAGGAATCCAGGGAACATTCCTCAATACAATAAAGGCTGTATATGACAAACCTACAAACAGCATTATGCTTAATGGTGAAAAACTCAAGCCATGTCCTCTTAGGAACGACACAAGGATGTCCACTTTCTCCACTCCTCTTCAATTTAGTATTAGAATGCCTAGCTCTAGCAATAAAACAAGATGAAAACATTAAAGAGATCCAAATAGGGAAAGATGAAGTAAAACTCTCCAGATGACATGATCTTATATTTAAAGAATCCCAAAGCCTCCACTCACAAATAACTCATGCTCATTGAAAACTTTGGCAAAGTAGCAGGGTATAAAATTACCCTCATAAATCAATGGCTTTTCTTTATGTCAACAATGAGAAAAGTGTGGCTGAAATCAGGAAAGCAACTCCATTTGTAATAGCGCCACAAAAAAATGAAATACCTAGGAATCAACTTAACCAAAGAAGTGAAAGACCTCTATGATGAAAAACATGAAAAAGGAAATCAAAACAGAACTTAGAAACTGCCAAAAAATAAAAAAACAAAAAAAAATGCTCCTGTATTGAAACGATCAACATCGTGAAAATGGCAATACTTCCCAAGCTATCTACAAATTCAATACAATACCTATCAAAATTCCAACCTCCTTCTTCAAGGAAATAGAAGAGGCAATCCAAAAATTCATATGGAAACATAAAAGACCACAAATAGAAAAACGATCCTTAACAAACAGAACTTTACAACTTTGGTTGCGGGGAGGGGAGGGCTGGGTGGAGTGGCGGGGGGAGGTTGGGATGGAAGGGGAAACAAAGTAGGAGGCTAAAATTCTTGATAAGAAATGTACTCTTTATCATGCCCATGTAATTTTAACTCCTCTGTACAGTATTTTCACAATAACATAAAAATCTTAAAAATAAAAAGTCCCATAAAAAAAGAAAGTGGCAAAACCTCCCATGCTCCTGGATTGGAAGGATCAACATCATGAAACTGCCAATACTTCCCAAGGCTATCTAAAATTCAATGCAATACCTATCAACATTCCATCCTTGTTCTCCAAGCAAATAGAAGAGGCAATCCAAAATTTCATATGGAACAATCAAAGGCCACAAATAGAAAAACGATCCTTATCAGACAGAACAGTGCTGGAGGAATATCAATACCAAATTTCACACTTTACTACAAAGCCATAGTAATCAAAAGAGCTTGGTACAGGCACAAGAACAATCTTCAGGTCCAAGGGAATAGAATTGAAAACCTAGAAATGAACCCACAGAACTATAACCATCTAATCTTCAATAAGGGAGCTAAAAAAACAGAATGGAAGAAAGACAGCCTCTTCAGTAAATGGTGATATTAAAATTGGTTAATCACTTGTAGAAAACTAAGGCTAGACCTTATATATCACCCTGCATCAGAATCAACTCCAAATGGGTCAAAGTCCTGGAATCATATCAGACACACTTGGTCTCCTTGGCACAGGCCAAAATTTTCTTAATAGAGACTCAGAAACACAACACATCAAAGAAAGGTTGGACAAAATGGGATTTCATGAAATTGCAGAGCTTCTGCATGGCAGTGGATAAAGCTATCAAGATCAATAGAAAGCCCACGGATTGGAAGAAGATCTTCACTAGCCATACAACGGACAAAGGTCTCATAAATAAAATATACCTGGAACTCAAAAAATTAAATTACCCAACAACAAATTCTCAAAGGCACATCTGCCCAATAAATAAGTGGGCTAAAGACTTAAAGACAAACTTCTCTGAAGAAGAAAGAAAGATAGCCAATAGACACATGAAGAAATGCTCAACCTCCCTAGCCATAAATGAATTGCAAATGAAAAGAACATTGAGATACCACCTCACCCCAGTTAAAATGGCTATAAATAAGAACTCTAATAACAACAGAACCTGGAGGGGGTGTGGAGAGTAGGGAACCCTATTGTGTTGGTGGTGGGCGTGTAAACTTGTTCAACCACTGTGGAAAGTAGTATGGAGGTTCTTCAAAAGACTCAATTTCACTTTTGGGCACTTACCCAAATGATCACAAACATGACCATACTAAAGCTACCAGCACAAGTATGTTTATTGCAGCATTATATACCATAGCTAAGATATGGTACCAACCCATATACCCCTCAGTAAATGAATGGATAAAGAAAATGTGGTATATATACACAATGGAATTCTATACCTCGATCAGAAAGAATGCAATTGCCTCATTTTATTAGGAAATTGAAAGACTTGGGAAAAATTATATTAATTGAAGTAAGCCAGACCCAAAGAAATATAAGTATCATGTTTTCCCTTATTCACAATTACTAGTATATGTCTTGGACAAGCAGAAATGATCAGATAAGTTGATGTTAGGTGAAATGAACCCAAAGATAAGGAATCAAATTTTTTTTTCTCTTCCTATTGTTTTTAGCATATTTATAAGATGATTTCTTTGTTGCTTTGTATGTCCCTCCCCTGTGACATAACCCTTGTTTTCATTGTATTTGATGTTGGTATAATTTGTGGAGGAGAAGGGAAAAACAAGTTTTTTAATTAGGTATACAAGTGGTCCCATGCAGCAATCAGATATACAACAACTTATGTCGGAAAATGAATTTTACAACTTTGGCGCCTGGGTTGCTTTGGGGGGAAGATGGGAAGGAATGGTAAGGGGAAACAAAGGCAGGGGAAACAATGTTTGATAAGAAATGTAATCATTACCTTGCTCATGTAATTGTAACCCCTCTGTATGTATTTTCACAATGAAAAATCATGAAATAATAAAGTAAAAATCCATGTCAATTTTTTTTGGTGGTCGTGGAGCTTGAACTCTGGGCCTGGTCGCAGATTTCAATGAGCTCTTTAACTCATTGATACCACTGTACCACTTGAGCCACAGTGTGGTTTCTAGTTTTCAAGTGGGTTATTGGAGATAAGAGTCTCACAGACTTTTCTACCCAGGCTTGCTTTGAACCACTATCCTCGATCTCAGACTCCTGAGTAGTTAGGATTATAGACATGAGCCACCAAAGCCCAGATCCAAGTCAATGTTTAAGAAGCAAGCTTACTGAAACTTCTGGCTTTTTCCAATAAACAAACTTACTTTCTAGCATTAGTTTATAACTATGAGTTATTTTTAGATGTAACTGTGAACTTTTTAATAGAATCAAATATAATTTTTAATATTGCTCAGTATCTCACAAAATCCACTGTAATTGACTTTCCCCAAAGTTAATTATTACATACTATATTACTCACTATTATTACAGTCTATATTACATATAGTGTGAAGCGAAAATAGTTTGGACCATTTCACATAAATTAGTAGATGCTATTTTAGCATCATAAATTCACATCTGTGATTTTAAAAGATGGAAAGAAGTTTTTAGAGTTAAAATCAATTATAAATGTGTAGTGTGTCCCAATGAAAGCAAAAATTCTGAGTTCATACAGACAAAATTATTTTATTTCCACTAAAGACTTTGAAGTAATACTGTTTGAAATAGTGAGGCAATAAGAGTAAGAATTCAAATCATGTCAAACAATGTCTCTGTTATTCTACTACCCCCTCCACTAACAAGACCTATCTGGTCCCAGATGTCACAAAACTTCAAGTTTCTGTCTTAGAAATCTATTTCGAAAAGTTCTAAATCACTGATTCTTTTTGTACTTTCTGTTATATGAAAAAAAATATAGACACAAAACAATTGAAATAAAATGCACAGATATGTTGAAGTCACCACAGCTGGAAAAACAACCAAAAAAGTAGAACTCCCTCAGGAACAAAAACATGTGCTCAGTTATTTTTAAGCACAAAAACCTAAAATACATGTTACCCTTGACTAGAATCATAAAGATAACTGTGTCTCAGAAATACGGTTGTGTTCATTTGTAATTCAATTCATCTAGATGAACCTAATATAGCAAATCCCTTGAATGGATCAAATTGTTTAAAAGAAATGTGACTATAAGTGGAGTGAGATCTGCACATATTTAAGAGAATAAAATAACAAAAATCATGACATTTAAAAAAATTCAGAAATGCAATGAATGTCTAATAGTATCCATATTGAGACCTAAATCCTACTGATTTAACAAGAACAAAATATGCAAATAGTAGAATCTAAGCAGTGTACCCGAGTGTACATAATTTTAAACTACTCCAAATTACACTTTGTAGAAGATAGAATGTGGTTTATCTAAAAGAAAATATCAACCCATGATATAAATGACCTTAAAAATCTCATGAAAAGGGCTGGGAAGGTGGCTCAGTGGTAGAACACTTGCCTTGCATGCATGAGGCCCTGGTTTCAATTCCTCAGCACCACAAAAGCAAAAATAAAGAAGGCGGAAGTGGCGCTGTGGCCCAAGTGGTAGAGCACTAGCCTTGAGCTGAAGAGCTGAGAGACAGGGCCCAGGCCCAAAGTTCAGGCCCCATGACCGGACCCTAAACAAAAATCTAATGAAAAGAGAGTAGTAGATTCTGGAAAATAATAGTTTAATAAATGTTGGTCAAAAATCTTTCTACTACTGACAAAATTGCACACATATTTAGTTAGATCTAAAAAAGACCGAAGATACTCAAGCTCATTTGAAACTTTGGCAAAGCAGCAGGATACAACTGTAACATTATTATGGATGTTGACTCTGGCATGGAATTCATTTCCTCTTTGATCTGACAAATGAATATTTGAAAAAACCGAACTTCAACTAAATATCAAGACCTAACTAAACATATAACCAGAAAAGTCATCATGCAAGCCATGTTGCAACTGGGATAAAAGAAAAATCAGTCATACTGATTCTGTATTTATTGTAAATGTTGACTTTTTCATAAATTATTTCCTTTAGCTTGCATTTTTAAAACATTGCTTTAAGTGTATATCTTGGTAACTAATTTTGGATTCCTCCTTCAATATAATTCTGAGTATAATGTCTCACATCAATTCCTAACCCATGAAATGATTTGTTGATTACAAAACAAATGGTAATAACCACTGTCTATAATACACAAAATCTCATAAGCATGACACCAGTAAGCATTGGTTAACATTTGGTGTCATGGTCTCATGACTGATGAGGCCTATCTGCATGAGCATAATTGTACCTAGATTACTTAGCCTAAATTTAACAACTGTTAAAAAATGTTTATATCTTTTTTTGTCACCCATCAGAGATAAAACCTGAATATAAAGCCAAAGGAAAATGATAGGGTAAGAATTTAGCTTTTCTAAATATAAAGTAAACAAAATGCAGCACAGAGTAACTCTGGTGTAAAGTCAACCTATTTGTCCAAAACATTCTAAGCATTTCCTTACAATGTGTATTATTCTCAAGAAATGAATGGGTAATGTGAAAAGAGGACTAACCAAGCATTGTCTTCAAATATACATAAATTGGATTTACCTCTTTATTTTCCTATAAGCATTTTTGATAAAAAACAGTTTGAATAATTGATTTCCAGATCAAGTATAATATATCCTACTTGCATATACCAAAGTACATTCAGAAAATGGTATATAGCAATTAAGTATAGAAAGTCCGGGAAGAAAAAATCGCATTTCTATACTATGTGATCCCCAATTCTTCGGTATTTCATTCTGCCTCCATTTAATGAATGTGATTATTTAAATGCTTTATAAAGTATTAATTAAAATCGATCAGTGTCCTAGAATACAATTTTGTATAATTTTATCCTAGAATCATGCAAGAACTGCCCAATCAATCATGACATACATCACATTCCATTGGTATTCATATGGATAGGAATGAGTTTCTTAGGATCTCCTGCCATTTGGAAGTGGCAGGACCAGGATTCCAACTGTGGGCTCCAACTCCCACCACTTAAACCTGAGGATAGGGAACTCATGGGTGTGTCCAAGAACATCAGCAAAACCAATGATGAGGAAGGCACCAGTGGCTCCTCCTTGATACTTACAAGGCTGTGATAGGAGGATCATGGTCAAAGTCACTCTAAGCCAGAAAATCCTTGAGACCCTGTCCAACTTCAATGCCAACAAAGCCAGAAGTAGAGCCATGTGGCTCCAGTGGTAGAGGGCTAGCCTTGAGCAAAGACGCTCAGGGACTGTGCCAGATGCTGAGTTCAAGTTCCGAGACTGGCAACAAACAGACATACACAACAATTTGTGCAGCCATGGGGCTCAAGCAGGTCACCTGCTTGTCTCCAACTGAATTGGACAGAGTTCCCTGGGAAAGGGGCTGGGGGAACCACTGTCATCTTAACTCTGCCCATTCTGCCTGCATCACAGGATTCTGGCCACACCCCCATTATTTCATGATTCTTTCTGACCAATGGGATACAAGAATTGTGGCCAAGCCCACATTCCATGTTGCCTGGTATATGGATACACTGAGGTTGATATCTACATGGGGGAAATCATACCACAGGAGCTTCAGGCACCTGGCCCATCTGGCAGCTCAGTGCCAGACTGAGCTGGAGCTACAGCACCCAGCCCCATGAGCTGCCACCACAGCATTCATGATGATGGGAAGTGGGACACGTGGGAGTCCACAACCTGCCTGATGAGGTGGACTTCCAGAATCCACCAGGTGAGCTCCACCATCGATGCAGCCAGCTGTCAGCACACATCCAAACTATTGAGGAGTCCCTCGTGGCGTGTAAAGAGCAGATGTTAGTCCTGAATGAGCTGTTTTGGGAGAAAGACGAGTTTGTGTGCTGGTTGTCCCAGAAGAAGATGGAGAAGAGGAGAGTGCTGCAGGAGCTGCTGTCAGTCCTCACAGGGGAAGGCATGGACAGCGGGCTCCAGATGCCAGCACAAGCTGAGCCCCCCCCCCACCACCAATGCTGCTTCAGATGCATCAGGGCCTGTGGTGGATGAAATGAGGGAGGAGCAGAAAGGTTTTGAAGAATTGCAACTTGAAGACAGCGTGGAAACTGTCAGAGGATAGGTCAGGGTTCTCGTCACATAGAGGCCTCCCCCAAGGAGCAAGTCCTGCTGAAGATGCCCCAGAAACAGATCTGCCCACAGCTCAGGTGAGGAGTGCTCCCTCCCTTTCTTCTGTAGACTGATGCAGATAATGACTCTCCATGTGACATACTGACTCTCAAAAGCCTTGGCAGCGACCAGAAGTAGGTGGTCAGGTGGCCTTCTCTCAGGCCTCCATCTGCTGGGTATGGGAAAGTTAAACTGGGGGTTGGGTAAGGCAGAGGCTGCCAGGAGGTGGCCCAAGCTCAAGGGACATCTAATGGCTCATTGTTGGCCAGGGAAGAGGCCCATGTTATGCTTATCACAAAGAATACATTGTTTTCAAAGGGGAAAAAGCCTCCAACAAGGATTTATTCTTCCAGTCCTGGGGCTTGAACTAAGGGCCTGGCCACTGTCCCTGAACTCTTTTAGATCAAGGTTGGTGCTCGACCAGTTGGTCCCCACTTCCCCTTCCAGCTTTTTCTGTGGGGAATCAAGCACAGGGCTTCAGTCATGCTAGGCAACCACTCTAACACTGAGTCACATTCGCAGCTAGGATGATTCACCACTCCCAAACCCATATGGCCATTCCTCAGATAAATGGGAAGTAGAGGCTAGGATGAATATGAAGCACCTCTGCTTCACACCAAAATACTTCCCCGCCCCTATTCCCACATCCTTAGTTGAAGTTTCTCTTCTACCATTGAGGAACGAGGGAGGGAGTGTGGAGTCCTGAGAGAGGAGTATCAACAACAGTGGCTCCCTGAGCCCCACATCCTCCCCCACACAAGGAGTCCTCCAGATTCCAATCTTACCTGACTCAATGTGGAGTCTACACTGTCTTCTCACCACTGCAAGGCTCAGGATGAAATAAAAGTCAACCCTGGGCTCAGCCCACACCCAGGGTGGAAGCTCCTAATCCCAGACCTACTTCCACCGCTTACTGCCCGGAGTTAGGCCAGATCCACCCCTCACCACTATGTTGCCGGTGATGACCTTATGGATGGATTCCAGGAAGAAGGTCTATGGCAAAGAGCAGAAGCAGCAAGGTGAGCATGGCAGAAGGAGGTGGGGTGATTGCTCTGGGATCTTCCTCCTTGGAGCCCTCCCTTTCATCCAGAGCCATGCTGACCCAAAGCATGGACAAGGCCAGGGGTTGAGACAAGATGGACCAGCATGGGACTAAAGGAGGCACTGCTTTGTCGTGGAGCACTTGAAAATTCCAAATATATTTGGCCAATGCCAATCCCAAAGCCAACGTGCAAAGCTTCTCCTTGTTGTTGTTGGCCATGAACACCCTCCCTGAGCTCTTATTCTCAAGGCTGGTACTCTACCACTTGAGTCACAGGACGAGTTTTGTTTTCTGACGGTTCATCGAGGATAAGAGTCTTGCTTGGCACCATGATCCTCCAAATCTCAGCTTCATGATTAGCTAGGATGCCAGGCATGAGCCACCAGTGCCCAGTATGCGATGACTTTTGAAGGCATCTTGGAGGTTTTGTAAAGGAGCTCCAAAGGGCCTGGATAGACCATGACCAAATCAAGGAGCTGGGATCGGATAAGGATGACCTTCTCCCCATTCTGTTCACCAAAATTGAAGATGCCAGGTAGTGGTGTATGCATCAAACACCTAGGCCAGCAGCCACCAGGCTTAGTGGGGAAAAAGTAGAGAATACCCAAAGATTGCAGTGTAGAAATCTCTATTTGCATGCATGTGGGGTGTGTGTGTGTGTGTGTGTGTGTGTGTGTGTGTGTGTGTGTGTGTGTGTGTGTGTGTGTGTGTGTGATCTCAGGGCCTAGGCTCTATTCCTGAGTTTTCTTGCTCAAGGCTACTGCTCTGCCACTTGAGACACAGCCCCACTTGCTTTTCGATTGTTAATTGTAGGTAAGTGTCTCAAGGATTTTCCTGTCCAGGGTGACTTGGAAGCATGATGGAGACCTCAGGGAAGCAATAGTAAACACAACTCACAGGTACAATCCCTATGGTGGGCGACTCCTGCACCCTGGTGGCCAGATGCAGGATATGAGGTCCTGTGCCATTGTCCTCTAGAGTTCAATTTTGAGAAGTGACCAGGGCCGAGCTGACTTTTGCTCACCCTGGGTGCTGATGCCAGAGCAGGTCTGTTCCACCCTAGCCCAAGAGAGCTCCAAGAGGCCCAGATTCCCAGGGGCACAAAGAAGAGAGAGGTCAGCTCCAGGCTGAGCTAAGAGCCTTTGCCCACAGACAACCCAACTTGGCCTTCCTTATCACCATAAGACCTGTCAAAGAACAGCCCCCAAAAAACCAAAATTGGAGCTGTGCCTCCAAATGGTAGAGCTCTAGCATTGAACCAAAGAGCTCAGGGACAGGGCCCCTAAACTTTGAGTTCAAGCCCCCAGCTGACCCTCCCCCATAAAACACAGGCTGGCTAAATGTGAACTAGTAGGATTTGTGAAGTGTTTCTGAAGAATGGGTATACTGAAGAAAGCACCCTAATTCTAATGAAAGCGGAACCTGTGACATACAGCTATGTGCTGAGTCCTTCAAAGAGCACTATTTGCTGGGTCCTTCCCACATGGGGGTTTTGTGCTGAGTCCTCAAAAATGTGCTGTTTACTGAGTCATCCCAAAGGGTGCTATGTGCTGAGTCCCTGAGAAGAGTGGGCCGTGCTCGGTTTTTCGAAGGGTGCTGTGTGCTGAGTCTGTTACACAACGTACTGTATGCCAAGTCCTTCAAAAGGTGTGGTGTGCTAATTCATCCCAAAGGGTCCTGTTATGTGCTGAGCCCTTGAGAAGAGAGGGATGAGGTGAGTTTTTTTAGTGCTGTGTGCTGAATCCTTTACACAGGGTGCTCTGCAATGTCTTTCATATATTGCTGTGTGCTGAGTGCTTTCACAGTGTGGTATGTGCTGAAACCTTCAAAATTGTTCTATGTGCTGTGTTTTTGAAGGGTGCTGTGCATTGAGTGTTTTACACTGGGTACTTTGTAGTCAGCCCTCCAAAGGGCTGTGTGTGGAGTCTTAAAACAGGGTGCTATGTAATGAGCCCCTGGGAAAGAGTGCTATGTGCTGAGTTTTTCAAAGCATGCAATGTGCTGTGTCCTTTACACTGCAAGCTTTGGACTCCCTCCTTCAAAGGGTGCTGTATGCTAATTACTCTACACAGGGTACTATATGCTGTGTCATTCAAAAGGAGCTGTGTGCTGAGTCCTTTGCACGGGTACTTTGTGCTGTTTTTGGAAGTGTGCTGTGTGTTGAGTCATCCCAAAGGGTGCTATGTTCTGAGTCCTTGAGAGGTCATCCTCAACAATCACACACACACAAACACACACACAAACACACACGAGGGTCACCATGCACCTGCTTAGTATGTGGAGTGAAGGAGATGGAGGAATGTCTCCTCCAGCAGTGGGGCTGAGGAGAGATTCGATCCCTGGGCCAGGTACTGGGGTTGGGGGGGAGTGCTAAGTTGAGGTAAGGCTGCAATTGCCATGGCCTGGAAGCCTTAGAGCCCAGTCAGGGCTGTGATTGCGGCCAGGGGTAGGATGTGTGCCCTAGGGGGGAGGGGGGCCTAATGGAGGAGGAGTCGTGGCCCTGGGGTGCGCTGTGGTTGCAGCGATGGGGGAGAGCAGCTGCTCCTGCATGGTGGCCCAGGAGTGGAGTGGGGAGCAAAGAGAGAGAGAGCAGAGAAAAGAGCAAGCACAAGCAGGAGGGGAAGCCTTTTCAGTGGCTGGTGGCCGCTGCAATCAAAGCACAGTCCTGGACAGGAGCGTAGAGCACTCAGAGCCAGCAAGGCAGGCACATCACCTTGGCCAGCCCCACGGGGGCCCAGCGGCCATGGCTGCCCTGAATCGCATGGGGAGCATGGTGGCGGCTTTGGTTGTGGAGGCAGCAGAAGCAAGCAGCTGAGGAGGCGGTGGCAGCGGTGATGGTAGGCATGGCAGCTGGTGCAGCCTGCCTGCAGCTGCCTCTACCCCTCCCAGCAGCGCAGCATTTCAAACATGGCTCTGTGGGCTCAGATCAGTGCCCTCTCGCATTGTCCCAGCAGAGATGTCAGGTCCCTGGCTGACTTGCAACCCCGACCCGGTCCCGGCCCCTGGTCCTTGCACTCCGGGCCTGGGTGCACCCAGAGCCATTGCCTACAGCTTCTCCCACCAGCAGGCTTGAGTGGCCTCTCCATGGGCCCACATTTGGGGACTCCCACACACTGCGAACCCTCTCCCTCCTCCCTCCCTCGCAGACCCAGAGCGCCTCCTGCCTCCTCTCTCCAATCCTGCCCAGGCCTCTCCTGTGCCCAACAGTCCACCCTGACTCTGCCACAAATACACCCCAGGAGTGGGGGATGGGTGTCGACCCTGGGATCCCACCCCCATCCCTAGTGGCCAGTATCCAGGAAAAGGGCAGATGCAGGGATGGGTGCGGAGGGGGCACCAGAGAACCCTTGGCCTAGAGCAGTGGAAGCCACACAGCCACACCTGCACCCTTCCTCTCCCTGGTGGAAACCTTGTGGCTTTAGTCAGAGGTGGGAAGCAGCACCTCCACACCTGCCTTCTCGGGTTTTTTCCTTTTTGCTGGAGGTGATGGGTGTTGGATGCAGAAGATAGGCCTCCCTTGCTGTGTGAACCTTTGTCTTCTGTGTTAGGTTACGCTTTCACCTGAGGAGGGTCCCAGACAAGCCCACTAGGGAGGTGAGGGCACTGGGGGTCAGATAGAAGGTAACTATCTGGGAGGAACACACCCCCTCTGAAACACATACACCTGTCCTGTCCTTCCCCCACCCCAGCTGTGAACAGTACACACAGGGTGATCAAATTTCCCAGCTCTGCCAGCCTCTGCTGGTGCTCCTGGTCCATCTGGTCTCCTAGGCCTCCCCAGTCACCCAGAAGCATCTAGGCTGGAAGTAAGTGCAGGAACCAGCCAGCAACGATAGGAAGTCCTGATTTAGGGGGCGAGGATGGAAAAATAAAGACATAAGACAAAGGATGGGGTCCGGAGGTCTGCAGCTCAAGACTGCAGCCCCGTTTATTTTTAACTCTCCTTATTTATACTATTAGAAGTCAAGAGGTAACCTAAGGTCACCATAGTGCAGAAAAGCAAGAAAAGTCTTTAAGAAAAACAAGGGTGCAGAAAGAAACAAGAGAAGGTCAACTGCTAGAAAGTAAAGCAAATTCTACAGACATAGCAAGGCAAACCCGGACACCTGGTGTTTTTCTTGAAAGCCAATTCCTTGTACGTGCCTTCAAGTGAGCACAAGGGTCAAGATGACCTTGGAGCTTTACTGTCAGCTCCCAACAAGTAGGGAGTCCATCCATGTATGTAGCCTTTAGGATCCCATCAAATTCCCCAACAACGCTCCCACCCAAGGTCAGACAGCCCTCTGGATGCACCATGACCACCTGCTTTGTTTTCTGTCCCGGCTCTGAGGAGTCACCTGTCTCAGCATTCCTTCACACAGTGTCCTGGCGTAGGGTTTTGGTGAATGGGGAGTCAAGGGTGGTTGTTCCCAATGGGAAGGGTTTGGCCCTGGGGAAAGGGAGAGGCAGGGTGGTTCTGTGTTGTTAGAATGGTGTTCCCCTTGGGTGGGAGCCCCTGGTTCTTAAAAGGGAAACCCCATGCTTGAGCTTGTACATTGCCCAGATGAGGAACCAACAAACTCAGGAGAGGCACTGCTCTAAGTCTGTGTGTGTGTGTGTGTGTGTGTGTGTGTGTGTGTGTGTGTGTATGTGTGTGTGTGAGAGAGAGAGAGAGAGACAGACAGACAGACAGACAGACAGACAGACAGAGATCATCTTCCTCCTTGTACAGCCTGATTGTGCTTAGGTGAGTGATCAGTTGACATATTGCAGGTGCTGCATGGTGAGTGTTCTGTGACCAGTTTGGATTTGTGTGTGTGTGTGTGTGTGTGTGTGTGTGTGTGTGTGTGTGTGTGTGTTGGGAGAGCAGGGAGATGATAGAAATGAAAATATATTTAAGTCACCATATTTAAAAAGAGCAAAAGCATTTTATTTGTGTGTATGTGTGTATTTGTTGTTCTTTTTCATAATGCCCAGTATGAGCCCAGCCACAATTTTTGTTTTCTCCTTCACTGTTTCATGGCTCCTTTGGGGAAGGTTTCAGTATATATTCATTTCCACCTCTTTCCACCTCCCTCTTCCCCTTTCCTGTAGCCCACAGTAGCTGCTGGACCTGCGTGGGTCTCTCCTAGGAGGCCTGTGTGAACTGAGTGGACACCTATCATTCTGTCTTCAGCCAGAAGGCTTGTGAGGCTAGTGGGACCACAGCTCACTCATCCAGCCAGACATTCTGCTCTCATGTGTATAGTTGGAGCTAATTCAAGGGTTGAGAATGTGTCTGCCAAACATAATTAAGGAACAAGATAGGTGGGAGTAGGGCAGGGGCTGTGTAGCTAGGAGTGTCTGGGGAGTGGTGAACGATGTGACATGGCAAAAGGTTCACCACAACCGAGGATGAGAGGAGAACCTTACCCAGGGCATTGATGGTGTCTGTGGGCATCTGAGAAGGGGGATCTGGGCCCTCACTGGTGGCATGGGTTCCCTCCTGGGCCAGTGCATCCATGTGCATTCCTCCCTGGAGTCCTGCAGTCTCCAATCTGTGTCCCACCTGGCCATTTCCAGCTGGGCAGTGGTAGGTAAGTGTGTTTCCCTTCCTGGAGCTTGCTCAATATCAGGCTGTGACAGTTAGCTAGGGCTCTCTGAACGCCAATTTCTGTAACCTGCTCCAGACTGCCTGGAAGGAAAAGGGGACCACTGACTTTGGAACCCTTTAAGATTGATTGGGACAAGTGAAATGCCACCTTTTCCAGGTTTTTTTCTTGAAGCTGGCAATTTCCACTAATGCAACCAACAACCAAAAAGAAAATGCCAGAAATGGATGTGTACCTCAAGACATAGACTGGTGGCCTTGAATAAAAAGGCTCAGGGACAATACCCAGGCTCTGAGTTCAAGGCCAGGAATGAGACAAAGAAAGGAAACAGAGAGAGAGGAGGGAAAGACGAAGGGGAAAAAAGGAAAGGAAGGAAGAAGAGAGCATGCAAACCTTGGTTTGGAGTCCCTGGATCAAAGGAGCCAACCATTCACAATCTCTGTGAGTAACATTTCAGAGCCTGAAGCCAGTATGTAGGACTAAGCCACTGAGCCTTCAGCAACTTCATGACATCTAGGAGCTCTGTGGAAACCAACAGCAGGGGGAAGCAGCCTGGGGAAACACTAGGGCTCAGGGTGGGTCACCAGGTTTCAGTCATCTGGGCCCCAGCAAGTTTATTTTCTGGTCAGATAATAAGAAATTGTCTAAGGGCTAGGGAGGTGTTGGGTGTTGGGGTAAGGGAGTGTCAAGGGCAGGGCAAAGGATAAGCAGGAAGATGAAAAGGGAGGATGATCCCAGGTCAGGTGGGTCAGGACATTGGGGCCATGACCTTGCAAGACAACATAGACCACCAGTTATACAGTCTTTGACCCAGCCACACTTCTATTAAGAGTCCTAGCACCTTGGGTTCACCATTGACTGCCTGGCTGTCGTCCACTTCAGGGTGCCTGTGGAGTACACCCTTGGGGACTGGGACTTACGATGGCTCAATCTGAAGATGACACCTCCGATGTTCATTCCTACACCAGAGACAGAGGTAAGTGGACCACTGGCACAGGACGGCCAGGGAATGAGGACAGAAGTAGGGACCTGAGTTACTTCGAGGCTTCCTCTAGGGGGCGTAAGGACCACGTGTCTGCCACTCTCAGAGGCAGAGGTGGGTCTCTTTGCTGGCTCAGACTTTAGTCTACATGGCAGATCTGGGATTCATAGAGGGCTGACTGAAGGTGGGGCAGGGTTGGGTAGAGGCTGGTGGGAAAACAAAAGGCAATGGGGTCTGAGCAGGGTTGTTTCTTTGAGGAAATTCACAACCAAAGAACATTGCTGCGATGGATCAGCCCTTTTCTCCTTCCTGAGAGAGAGGGACCTAGAGCCCTCCAGTCTGAGTCCCTTGGCTGAGAAATCCTTTCATATTCACATCCTGTGGTTGGATAACTAGAACTCATCTTGCTGCTCAGTGTCAAGGCAGGACAGTGAGAGATCCTGAGTCGTTGATAAGATCAGGGGATCCTCAGTGTGAGATTGTACTTGAACGTCCTAACTTGGTGCATGGTCAGTCCCATCTAAGACTGCCATGATGTAGGACATAGAATATAGAGAATCAGAGCAGGATGGGGTCTGTTCTGGGAGGCTTGAGTATTTTGTGTGAGCTTTGAGCTCCCGTGTGCTCACCTGCTTTCCTTTCTTGGGTGGGTCTTTGCGAGAAAAAACTTGAAACTAGGGATTGGGTCTTGTCCCTTGTCTTTGATGCTCAAAGGTAGTACTCTACCATTTGAACAAAAGCTCCACTTCCAAATTTTTTGGGTGTTTAATTGGAGATAAAGAGTTCTCATGGACTTTGTTGCCAAGGGTGGCATCCAACTGCAGTCCTCAGATCTCAGTTTTCTGAGGGGATAGAATGAAAGGGATAGAAAAGTATCTTTGGCCGGGTGCCAGTATCTCATGGCTGTCATCCTAGGTACTCAGGAGCTGAGATCTGAGGATCACAGTTCAAAGCTATCAAAAAAGACCTTGAGACTCTTATCTCCAACGAGCCACCAGAAAACTGGAAGTGGTGCTGTGGCTCAAGTAGTAGAGTGCTTGCCTTGAGCTGAAGAGCTCAGGGACAGCACCCAGGCCCAGAGTTCAAGCCCCACAATGGAAAAAAAGAAAAAAAAGCAAAATTCTATGACTGCAAAGGATGGTAGAGGTGTGTGGGGTGGGGGGTGTGGGGGTGCTGTGGTTGGGAGACCAGGCTTCACTGAAGGATCTAGAGGAGTGACCAGTTGGTAGTGTCTAGAGGGGGACTAGTTGGAAATTCTACAGAACGAAACACCATAAACCATGTGCCAATAGCTCATGCCTCTCATTCTGGCTACTAGGGAGGCTGAGATCCAGAGGATCTTGTTTCCCCAGCACAGGCAGGAAAGTCCCATGACCGTCTCATCTCCAATCTGCAACCAGGAGTGACACCATGGCTCAAATGGTAGAGCACTGGCCTTGAGCAAAATTCATCATCAGGGACAGTACCCAAGTCCTGAGTTCAAGCTCCTCAACCAAAAAAAAAAAAAATAACAAGAAAGAAAGACACCCCTTGCCTGCAAGAGATGGTGAAGGAATGGGGTTGCTGTGATTGGGAGACCAGCTGCTGGACTTAGTGTACAGACATTTCTAGGAATTCCCCAGTTTTGCCCGTGTAAAGTTACACCATGGTGGGCGTTGTCTTACCAAGAACTCCAGAAGTCGTGGCCTTTCTTAGGCAGGGAGTGGGTGAATGGGAACAGGAGGGGGAGGGTAGTGTCAATTATATTCTCTCCATCCATGGAAGAAAATTTTTGCATGCTGGTGTCAAAGTTTGAAGTGAAGGGTTGCATGTGGTTTGTGGCCTGACAAGTTGGGTTTCCCCTGGGTGTAAGAAGTTCGCTGAAACCAGGTGCTGCCAGTGGCTCACAACTGTCATCCCAGGTACTCAGGAGACTGAGATCTGAGGATTGCATTTCAAAGCCAGCTTGGGCAGGAAAATCTGTGAGACTTTATCTCCAGTGAACCACCAGAAAACTGGAAGTGGCGCTGTGGCTTCAGTGGTAGAGCATGCACCTTCAAATGAAGAGCTGAAGAACTGTGCAAAAGTCCAAAGTTCAAACCCCATGACCAACAACCAAAAATAAGGTAGGTGCGTTTACTACATATTGGTGTGTAGAGCAGGAAATGGCATGCTGTGTCATGAGCCGTTCCAGACATGTGAGAGGCTCTCAGTTTTGTCTACAGTTGGTCTGAGGATGGCAGTGCCATCTTCTCAAGGGTTGGGATGTTCAGGTGCTCAGGAACTGCTGAGGCCTTGGGCTACTCATGTGGTGTGTGTGTGTGTGTGTGTGTGTGTGTGTGTGTGTGTGTGTGTGTATTTTTCCTTCATCTTTCTCTGTCCCCTTTCTGGGTTCCTGTCTGCCTCTCTCTGACCTCAGATGGTGCCCCTACTCTGCAGCAACCTTGCCTTTAGCCCCCTATCAGGGTCTACAATATGTCTTAAATTGCCAGAGACTTGCATATTCCAGCTTTTCTTTGGGACCCAAGTCCAGTTGTCCATATCTTTGGCAACCTCCAGGGGATTCTGGGTTAGCAGGGCTGGCTGGCACAGGTTCTCCCCTGCCACAGGGTGGGGGGGGTGGGGGCTCAGTCATGCAATGTCTTGTCCTTTTCCTCTGCTGGGCCTCTGGCTTCATGTCCCTCCCTGGAGGCAAACAGTGGAGTGGGAGAAAGGTGGTTGCCAGTGGCTCTGGCCAACTCGAACCTGATAGCTGACTGAAAGCTAGCCAAGCAAGGAGGATCCAGGGCTACATGTGAGGTGAGGCCAAGGTGGCTTGGAAGTATCCGTCGGTGTCTAGGAAATGTCAATGTACTTTACCACAAGAAAGTCTGTCTTTTGGCCCCAGCTGGGCCTCTGTAGGTCCTTTAGACAATTCCAGATGCCAGATGCCCAGAATACAGAGGCACAGACTTTAGATTCCTGGGCCAGGGAACTGGGGGATGAGAGACTGGTATGGCCAATACCTCAATGTTCTGGGGCATTGGCCTTGATGTTGCGATGCACCTCTTGTGTATGTTCACTTCTTAATCCAGTGCTGGCCACACACTGGCCACTTGTGGAAGTGCTGTGGAAGTGGCAGGAGCGGAAGTGAGATATAGGATGACCAAAATCTGGATTTATGGTCTGTGGGGATGGGGATGGAAAGGGTGTCCATTAAGAAAAAACATCTCAGAGCTGGAACTCAGGGCCTAGCCACTGTCACTCAGCTAATACTCTACCACTTGAGCCACAGCTCACCTTTCATCTTTTTTAGTAGTTTAGTGGAGAGAAGAGTCTCATGGACTTTCCTGCCAGGGCTGGCTTCAAGTTGCCATCGTAAGAGCTCATTCTCTTGAGTAGCTGGGATTGATGGTATGAGCCATTGGCAACTGCTAAGGATGTTACCGTGTGTACGTGTATGTTTGTGCTGGTGTGTGTGTGTGTGTGTGTGTTTACGAATCTTGAACTCAGAGCCTAGGTGGTATCCTTTAGCTTTTTCGCACAAGGTTGGTGCTGTACCACTTGAAATATGGTAACTCCGCTTCCCAGCTTTTTGGTGATTCATTGGAGAGAAGAGTGCCCAGGCTAGCTTTGAATCTTGATTGATCCTCAGGTGTCACTCTTGAGTAGCTAGGATTAAAGGCATAAGCCACTGGCATCCAGGTACAAGGATGTCTTCTCATACTCTCTTCTGTTCTAACACATTGTCTACTTGCCCTGGCCTAGATCCTCTGACCTTCACATCAGCTCCCAGAAGCCGCTGACTGTGTGGAGAACATAAAGCTCAAACTTGATCCTATTTCTTTGTCCTCAGGGGAGGGAATGTTTCCTCTGAAGCCTGGGGTAGAAGGGGTAGCTGCAGATGGGTTCTGGGCTGGGAGAGAGGTACTCTGTTTTAGCCAAGAAGGGAGGTGTGGCCAGATGCCAATAGCTGAAGCTGTCCTATTCCTAGCTCCTGGGGAGGCTGAGATATGAGGATTACCATGCAGAGCCAGTCTAGCTAAAAGAGTCTGTGAGACTCTCTTCTGCAAATAAGCAACCAAAAGCTGTAAGAAAAGCTCTGGCTCAAGTGGTAGAGTGGTAGCCTTGAATGAAAAAACTGAGGGACAGAGCCCAGGCCCTGAGTTTAAGCCCTAGCAAGAAGATGCATGGGTGCCCGTGCATGCACACACATGCTCACACACACACACACACACACACACACACACACACACACATCCCCCCCCCACACACACACAAAGAGGAAGGTGGTAATGATGAGCTGAGCTAGAACTGGGGACAGTCCTGAGGCAGAGTCACAGTAAACTCTCAAGGCAGATCAAGTGGTTTCTCCCTAAGTCCTTCTTGGGCTGAGTGGGTCTGGGCCATGGCAGTAAGTTCCATGGAATCTGCCCCTCCATCCGTGCATGGTGCCATAGGACCGAGGGAAGGACACTATGGGTGCTCCTTTGTAGTCAGTCCACAATTGCAAACTTTTATCTATCCCCAAGCACTGGAGAGGAAAGCAGGGCTCCAAGCCCTGGGACTCCTGGCATAGCGACTGCTACAAACATCAGCCAGCCGGCTGTGGATTCCTGAGCCTACAAGTCTGTCACGAGCCCAACTAAACACCTGCCCAAAGTGTGCCTATAGATTCGCACTCTTGTGATACCCACGTGAGTGGGCATTACCTGCTATGCCATCTTGTAGCTCCTGCCCCTCCTGGCCCAGAACTATGATCTGAGATGTCAGTTTACTGCTCAGATGCAAACTGCACCCATGACTGATGCCATTCTGATGACCCGGTTGATAACCACCATGCCCCAAGGCTGGACCCTTCTCTGATACTCTGGCCTATTCCATACACAAAGGCCGCCAAAGAGGCTGTTCTGAAGACACCTAGACATTGGGTGGCCCGACCCTCAGGGGCCCATTGGAAAGTAGTCTGCCTAGAACCACAGAGTGAGGTCCAAGCAGGTGTTTGTCACGGGGCTCGAACTCTGGGCCTGGAGACTGTCCCTCAGCTCTTCAGCTTACCACTTGAGCCACAGAGCTTCTTCTGGTTTTCTGGTGGTACCTTGGAGATCAGAGTCTCCTGGATTTTCTTGCCTGGGCTGGCTTTGAACCACGATCCTCAGATCTCAGCCTCCTGAGGACCTAGGAGGACATGTGTGAGCCACATGCGCTTAGCTGATCTGGCCTTTCACCACAGTGGGCTAGGAGCTTCTGAAAGCTTTTCTTTATTTTTTTCTCTGCCAGTACTGGGGCTTGAACTCAGAGTCTGGGCCCTGGTCTCTTAATTTTTTCTCAAGTCTGGCACTTTACCACTTGAGCCACATTTCCATTTCTGGCTTTTGGTAGTTCATTGGCAAGAAAAGAGTCCCACTACCTTTCTTCCCCTGAGCTGGCTTTGACCCACGATATCTGATCTCAGTCTCCTGAGTAGCTAGGATTTACAGGGGTTAAGCCACTGGTGACATTGGGATAGAAACTTTTGTTAAAGAAGAGTTCTTCCCTGCATTTGCCCTGACTCCTCCATGCAAAGGAGGCCTCTAAGGGTCAGGAGCTGTTAAAAATAAGCTTCCAGCCACTGGAAATGGCTGGGGTCCGTGGTGAAAAGCCAGGCTAATATTTCCCCTGGGCCCCATTCTGGGACCCCACCCTCTGCCCTACCTGTGACTCAAGTACAAACTTGACCCAGTCTTGAATGTCCTGCCAGACTTGTCTGAAGCCACAGAACCTTCATTCCACCCACACCACCTGCTCTAAACCACACCTCAGGAACTTTACCCATGCTGTACCTTCTGTCTGAGGATCTCTGTCCTGTTCCACATCTTAGAACTCCTGTGGAATTTTGGCACTGGTTATATCACCTCCTGGAGCAAGTCTTTCCTTCCCTTTTCCCTCTTTTTTTTAATATTGAATTGCTACTGATGGAACTTGTGAAGACTGACTGGCAAATGGTCTATCTTGGTGTGTGTTTGTGTCAGTCTGGGGGTTTGAATTCATGGCCTTGACAGTATCCCTGAGATTTGTGCTCAAGGATAGCACTCTAGTACTTGAACCACAGTTATACTTCTGCCTTTTTGGGTGTTTAATTGGAGAAAAGTGTCTCATATAGTCTTTCCTACTTGTAATTTTGACCCTCAGATCTAAGCCTCCTGAGTAGCTAAGATTACAGGACACCTGACCTCTACCTCTTACTTCTAACCTCGGCCCTCCTCTGAGTCCTAGAAGAATATGTCTCACCAGGGTCCGGTTTTTGCCAGTCTTGGGGCTTAAACTCAAGGTCTGGGCATGTTCTTGAGCTTCTTTTGCTCAAGACTAGTACTCTATCACTTAAGTCACAGTACCAATTTTGGCTTTTTCTTTTTCTGTGGCACTGAGGAATTGAACCTAATCATGGAAGGGTGCTAGTTAAAGTTACATAAAACATGAATTATAATGTGAATGAAATTCATGGTTCCATTACTTGCTCTAAGAAAACAATTATGCCTTTTGTTTTCAATTATATTTCTTTGAGAATGTGTAACATTCATAGATTTCACTGTTAAAATTGATAATAATTATATTATATCAAGTTGATTCAAACTTGTATTTGAAAATTGCACACTTAACACAAATATACTTCCACTTTCTTTAACACATAATAAAAATAACAGTATAGCAAAGCTTGGTGTTAGCCGTTCATTTGTAGAATCCTAGAAACTCAGGAGGCTAAGACCTGAATATTTTAGTTAAATGTCAGTGCAAACAGAGAAAAATGTGAAAAATTATCTCCAATTGTCCAGTAAGGTGAGGATGTGGCTCAAGGAATAGAGTGTCATCAGCCATCAGCAAAAAATGTAAGGGAGACCATTAAACATTGAGTTCAAGCCCTAACTATGGCACATACACATAAGACAACAACAAAAAAGTAGGATGAGCATCAATAATGAAGACAAAATAGGAAAGATCATGAGAAATGTGTAAACATCTTGCAGACAGAAATCATTCGACAGAATTTTGATTCATGAGAGGGAAAAGTCACAGACTCATTTGTACAATCTTATTGTAGTCATTTGTGTTGAAACTTGGCTATGGGTAACTTGTGAAAGAACAGACTAGACTACCTGACAGTGCAGACATTGCCTGTGACTATGCACCATCCCACTCTGCAAAAATCTAAAATAGTGCTTGTTAATTTTTTTTAAAAAAAAACACGTTAGAGACTGGTCCACACAGACTGGGGCCCTTATTTTGAGGCTTCAGACCAGTGCTTTTGTTGATAAACAGTCATATTTAATCCTCTTCCTTTGTGCAGCTATACCTTACTTAGCTGGCACCAACCCAAGGCATTGAACTAGACCCCTGCCTAAATCCCTCCTTTTTTTCAGCTACAACTCATTTCACATGTTATCTACGTTTTAACATTGTCTTCCTATTCTCCACAAGAAAACTCTTATACTCATGTAAACCCACTACACATAATCTAGGTAGATAAGGGAGTAAGGGTTTAGCATTGGCTGAGGCTCTCATCTGTAGGTTTGCTCCCTAATAAATCTGTGCTACACTATCTCTTTTTTCTTCATGGCTTTTGAGTCTGACAAATGATTGATTTGGTTTGATGTAATCCCATTTATCCAAATTTACTTTGGAAGTTTTGACCTGTGCCAAGGAGACCTTGTGTTTCCCCTAACTCTTCCTGTAACATTCTCAAGTTATCCCGACTTACATTGAGGTCTTCGATCCACTTGGGATCAATTCTGGTGCAGGGGTATATATAAGGATATAACTAAAGTTTTCTGTGTACAGACAATTCTTTCAGCACAATTTTTGGAAGAGGCTGTCTTTCTTCCATCCTGGGTTTCTGACTTACTTATCAAAAATTATGTGCCTATAGGAGTAGCTTTATTTATGGGCCTTCAATTCTGTTGTATTGATGAAATTCTGGGCTTCCTTTGGAAAGAATGGCATTACCCATTCCTGAGGAAATGGAAAGACTGGAAAAAAAATGATATTAAGTGAAATAAGCCAGATCCAATTAAATATATGCTGCAAGGTTTTCCTCATTTGAAATAGCTGCACTATGTCCATAAATCTACAAGTTAATCCAATAGATAGTAAAAGACAAATAATTCCTCTTGGACATGATTAACTAACAGCACTCTAAACATTCACATGGCAAGAAGAAGGGAAGCTATTCTTAGGAGAGGATAACAATGGCTCAAAATATATGTGCATATGACCAGATAAATGTTGCTGTTGCCATGAACTCTAAGAATCAACCATACATGTGAAGTGCATATATCTGTATATAATTTTAAAAGATGTCATAGAAACAACCTACTTCTCTGTAAACTCAACAGCAAGATTCTAAGTTTAGAAGATAAAATTGAGGAAAGTTTTCAACACAAACTAAAATGCACAGTGGAAAAGGTGGGAGAGAAAAGAGAAGATGAAAAGTAGAATAGCTAACTATTGAAGAATTCATAAACAATTTCCAAACTATACAAGAGAGCTGGGGTACAGTTCAGTTGTAGAAACAGACTAATATATACAAAGCCATGGGTTCAATCTCCAAGAAGGCCTAATAATAAGTTAATAAATAGTAGTAATACAATAGTTACTTGAAATATATACTTTCATATTAGAGAGGCCTGAGTCCTCAAAAAGTAAACAAAATATTTTCAATTCTTGTACCCACTGACATAAAACTGCAAGAATGAAAAGGAAATAGTTTCCTTTTCTATCCTTTCTTTTCCTTTTCTGTTTTCTTTTTTTCTTTTTTCCTTTGGCACTACTGGTGCTTGAATTTGCTCAGCCTCTAACCACTTTAGATTATTTTTCTGGCCAAGCCTTTCTTGAGCAATGATCTTTTACCTATGATTTCCACAAACGTGAGAAAACAGGGAAATTACACTATATCTAGCTTACTTTGGTTTTGTAATTTCTCACTATATTTTTGTCAAAACTGGCCCTGATATCAGATTTCTAAATCTCTGCCTTCTAATTAGCAGGGTATATTTCATCTGAAGCTTGGACCCAAACTATTTTTCAATGTAAACATTCAATATTGACTTCTGTTTTCTAGATATCAATAAATTCTATTGAGGTTCGTATGGATCTTTATGAAGTTATAAGAAGAACACAGAGGTATCCTTGGAAAAATTTTCCCAATTTCTTTAAATATTTATAGTATGACATCACAAGTAGGACATTAATATTTCACAA
>NW_024871180.1:767500-1049812 GCF_019054845.1 Dipodomys spectabilis
CAGGGACAGGGAAAGTGTACTCCACTGGTGTCCAACAGGCTGCAATACCTGGCCCATACCGTGACCAGATGTGGCAGGCAGGAATTACCGCATGGTACAAACTGGATGAAGGGCCCACTGAATCCCCCATAGCAGGAGTGAGACAAAAGCTTGGTGAGCCTCTACCTGATTTTATGGACTGGGTCCAACAGAGTGTTCATCCTAAGCTGCTAGCAGGGGCTTCTGGGATCAATTTGAAAAGCTACTGGTTTGGGAAGAATAAATGCAGACTACTGCATGGCCTGTGCTGGATTTAGAGAGAGTTCCCTGAGCAGATGGGTGGTGCCCTTGCAGAATGTGGTAATGCAACAGTACCAGTCCCAATCAAAAGCTTTAGTTTTACAAGCACAGACATCTGCAATGAGTGAGACTATCACCGAGGCACTGGCAGCCCAGGACCAAGGAACCCTAAGACAATTGGGGAGAGGGACTTGATTGAAATGTGGGCAGGAGGGGCACTTTAAGAGGGACTGTTCATATCAATCCCCATCTCCCCGCCAACCAGCCTGGGGGGTCCAAACCACCCCCTACAACCTGCCCCAGGTGCAGGAAGGGGTACCACTGGAAAAAAGATTGTTGATCCAGAAAAAAGACTGTTGATTTAGATGGAAAGTCTTTAAAGAAGAGGAGGTGCATCCTCCAGCCCCATTAACTCAAGGAGGAACCGCTCTGCTGTAAGGCCCAGGCAGCCTCATGGCAGGACGACCAAGGCCCATTGAACCATCCCCCTGGTAAAAGGACTGTGCCCTAAAATGAGTATTTTTATAGTTAGGAAGTGGTTTCACTCCCTGATTGACCCGGGGGCAGATCAACCTGTACTCAGGGAGGAGGAAGTGCCCTTGGAATGGAAGTATGCACCGGGGCCCTGATATTGTGGGTAGGGGACAACTCCCAGTCCAAAGAGATGGTCGCCCTTATGAAATGGACTAACCAGATGTAGAGCAGGGAAAGATATGCTCACTACTGGCAAAAAACTACACCGTCAATTTACTAGGGCAAGACATGCTAGGACAAATGGATGCTGTGGTCACTACGAACAATCAAGCATTCTTTGATGATATTCTGGATGGAGAAGGACAAAGGCTTAAATGGGATCTGGAAGGAGTTAAGGAAAAGGATTTTTTTAACTTTCATAATTACAGAGAAGAATATAAGGGACCCAC
Source organism: Dipodomys spectabilis (assembly GCF_019054845.1). Taxonomy (NCBI): domain Eukaryota; kingdom Metazoa; phylum Chordata; class Mammalia; order Rodentia; family Heteromyidae; genus Dipodomys; species Dipodomys spectabilis. The sequence continues at coordinate 768,703 of NW_024871180.1, forward strand.
GCAGGTGCACCCCCAATCCTTAAGGCCACTCCCCCAAGTACCTCCCATCAGGTGGAAACCAGGAAGCCCTATTTGGGTGGAGCAGTGGGCATTGACCAAACCTACACTTGTAGATCTCCACCTTTTGGTGGAGGAACAGATAAATCTTGGGCACATAGGCCCTTCTAGGAGTCCTTGGAACACACCCGTATTTGTTATCCAAAAAGCATCCGGGGCCTGACTCATGCTCCAAGATATACATAAGGTAAATAAACAGATGGAGCTAGTAGGAATGCCCCTAAGAGTTATGCCCTGGACTCCCTCTATACTTTCAGAATATACCTTGGTTGTGATTGGTATCTTTTAATAAGTTCTTTATTGTAAAAATACTGTACAGAGGGGTTACAGTTACATGAGCAAGGTAATGAGTACAATCCTTTCTTTTTTTATTATGAACAGTACAGAGGGGTTACAATCACATGGGCAAGATAATGACTACATTCCTAAACAAGCATTGTAGACTCCTCATTTGTTTCCCCTTCCCATCCTTTCCCATACTCCCCCAACCCGCACCCAATCCTCCTTCCCCACAATGTCCCCCTACCCCCCGCACCAAAGTTGTGAAGTTCGTTTTCAACATAACAACTTGTACTACTCATTGTTGCGATGGGTCCACCTGTATCCCTATTTAAACGATTTGTTTTTCCCCTTCCCTTCCACAAATTATAGCGACATCAAATACAGTGAAACATGGGTTATACCGTGGGAAGGACATACAAAGCAACAAAGAAATAATCTTATAAATGTGCTAGAAACAATCACATGAAAGAACAAAAAACACTTGAATACATATCTTAGACTTCATTTTCCTAACATCAACTTTTCTGACCTTTTCTGCTTGACTCAGACATAGAGTAGTTATTGCAAATAATGGAAACCAGGGGATCTGTGCTTCTTTGGGCCTGGCTTAATTCACTTAATATAATTTTTCCAACTCTTTCCTAACAAATGGGGAGGCACAGAATTCCATTCTGTATATAGACCACATTTTCTTGATCCATTCATATACTGAGGGCAATCTGGGTTGGTTCTATATCTTAGCTATGGTAAATAATGCTGTAATAAACATAGATTTGCTGGTAGACTTAGTGTGGTCTTGTTTGTGAACATTTGGGTAAAGGCCCAAAAGTGAGATTGCGGGGTCGCAGGGGAGCTCTATATGGAGTCTTTTGAGGAATCTCCGTACTGCTTTCCAAAGTGGTTGAACAAGTTTACACTCCCAGCAACAATGCAGCAAGGTTCCTTTCTGTCCACATCCCCTCCAGCATGTGTTGTTATTAGAGTTTTGATTATAGCCATTCTAACTGGGGTGAGGTGGTATCTCAATGTTGTGTTGATTTGCATTTCTTTTATTGCGAGGGAGATTGAACATTTCTTCATGTGTCTATTGACCATCCTTCTTTCCTCTTCAGAGAAGTTTCTCGTTGAGACTTTAGCCCACTTATTTATTGGGCAGTTGTTTCTTTGAAGATTTGTTGTTAGGGGATTTAATTTTTTGATTTCCAGGTATATATTTTAGATATGAGACTCTTGTCCATTGTATGGCTAGTGAAGGTCTTCTCCCAATCTGTGGGTTTTGTATTGATCTTGCTAGCTATGTCTTTTGCCATGCAGAAGCTCTGCAATTTCAGGCAATCCCATTTGTCCAACCCTTTTTGATCTGCTGTGTTTTTGGGTAACTATTAAGAAAATTTTGGCCTGTGCCAAAGAGACTTAGGCTTTCTCTTATTCCATCCTGTAATGTTTTCAGAGTGTCTGCTTTGACTCCGAGGTCTTTGATCCATTTGGATTTGATTTTGGTGCAGGGTGATATATAATGATCTAGCTTTAGTTTTCTACAAGTACTCAAACAATTTTGCCAGCATCATTTACTGAAGAGGCTGTCTTTCTTCCATTCTATTTTTTAGTTCCTTATCGAAGATTAGATGGCTATAGGTCTGTAGGTTCATTTCTGGATTTTCAATTGTATTCCATTGGTCCTGAGGTCTGTTCCTGTGCCAGTACCAAGCTGTTTTGATTATTGTGGCTTTATAGTAGCGTTTGAAATTTGGTATTGATAGTCCTCCAGCACTGTTCTTTCTGATGAGGATCGTTTTTGCTATTCGGGGTCTTTTATTGTTCCATATGAATTTTTGGATTGACTCTTCTATTTTGTTGAAGAATGAAGTTGGAATATTGATAGGTATCACATTGAATTTGTCGATAACCTTGGGAAGTATTGCCATTTTCATGATGTTGATCTTTCCAATTCAGGAGCATGGGCGTTTTTTTGCCACTTTCTAAGTTTTGTTTTGATATTCTTTTTCAAGTTTTTAAAGTTTTCATCAGAGAGGTCCTTCACTTCTTTGGTTAAGTTAATTCCTAGGTATTTAATTATTTATGGGCTATTATGAATGGAGTTGCTTTCCTAATTTCAACAACACTATTCTCATTGTTGGCATACAGAAAAGCCATTGAATTTTTAGGGTTAATTTTATACCTTGCCACTTCGCCAAAGTTTTGAATCAGCTTGAATAATTTGGGAGTGGATTCTGTGGGATTCTTTAAATACGAGATCATGTCATCTGCAAAGAGGGAGAGTTTTACTTCTTCTTTCCCTATTTGGATTCCCTTTATGTTTGCATTTTTTCTTATTGCTGTAGCTAGGCTTTCTAATACTAGATTGAGGAGAAGTGGAGAGAGTGGATATTCTTGTCTCTTTCCTGAGTTACGAGGAAATGGCTTCAGTTTTTCACCATTAAGCATAATGTTGGCTGCAGGTTTGTCATATACAGCCTTTATTGTATTGAGGAATGTTCCATGGGGTTGTGATTGATATTAAAGTTTGCTTTTTCTATATCCCACTGCATCTAGATGACTGTGAGAAGTTTGTCTTCGCCATCCCTTCTCTTAATTTTTCCCAGCCTGATCAGAGGTTCAAATGGTCAGTGCTGCCACAGGGAATGGCCAATAGCCACGCCTTTTTCCAACAATACTTGGCCACACTTAGGGCTTGTGCTGGGTTTAGATACCTCCCTTGCCTATGCCGACATGAATGGTATAATTCTGGACCACCAAGACCCGGGCCACCTTGAGGGCCTTCTGGCCCAGGTTCTCGCCATACTAGAAAAGGGGGTTTTTACCATAGCCCTCAATAAAATTCAAAAGTACCTCCTTTTATGTAGCTCGGATCCCACCTTACCTTGACTCTGGCAGTCCCCTTAATCCTATGTTGGATATTCCAGGCTCTCTGACCCTAGCCTAACTCCAAAGTCTTTTAGGGGAAATCAATTAGCTGTTGCCATGGGCTCTTGTCCCTAATGATAATCTTGTGCCCTTATTTGCCCTACTAAAAGACAGGAAGCCCAAGAAGTTATTACAATTGCAGACAATTAAGGACAATATTTTTTCAGTTCCAAAAAGCCCTGGATGAAGTTTCCCTGAAGTGGTATTCTGTTCTTGATCTCATTTCCCTTGGGTTGGTTGCAGGTGTCACTTGATTTCTGCATTTTTAACTCAAAAGAAGGAGCCATTACAGTGGGTTCACAGTCCTCTAGATGGCACACTTCTGTTGTACTCTCAGGCAGACCAACTTGCCAATGCTATCATCAAGGGAAGGACCCAAGCCCAAAGGAAGTATGGCCTCAACCCTCACCCAATTGTTTTTCCTTTTCGGATGACAGACGTTGAGTGGCTCACTCAAACAAATGCTCATCTTGCTCTCTCCCTAGAGGGGTTTCTAGGCCATACTGACTGCCATTATGGGCCATCCAAATGGACAGTCATGTTATGGTGACTTCCCCTCAAAATGCCTTCTCTATTTTCTTCTACACCTATTCCTGGTGCCCTCCATGTTTTTACTGATGGAGGTAAAGCAGGCTCTCCATATACAGCCTTTGAAGAGCAACAAAAGAGCCGAGCAAACAAATATTTCAACCTTGTCAAGGGTCAGTACAGTATAAAGAAATGCTTGCAGTAATTATGACCCTTCAGGACATTCAAAAACAGTTTAATTTGTTTTGTGGTAGCTTATATATGATTAACTTGATCCCTCATATTCCCCAGTCTGGATGGAACCCTATTTCCCACCTTACTGTTACCGTTAAGGGCCTATTAGAAGGATGGGGAGCCCCTATTCATATTCAACATTTGAGACAGCATTCAAAACTTCCTGGGTTTTTATCCATGGGCAATAATTCGGTGGGTCAGTTAGCTACTGGCCCACAAGCATTAACATTACAGAAGGCCATCCATTTATATGATTTAACCCACATCAATTGGAGGGAACTTCAACATAAATTCCCTCAGATTCCTGTAAAGGACCTCAAAAAGATAGTACATATCTCTAAAACATGCCAGCCCTTCTTAAAAGTACCCCCATTACAACCACTAGGGGTAAATCCCAGAGGCCTCAAACCCAACATCCTCTGGCAAACTGATGTTACTCATTTCCCAGCCTTTGGTAAGCTTAAATATATTTTTGGTTCTATAGATTCTATAGATTCTATATTCAAGAGCATCTTGAACACAGAAGATAAAACTAAACATTCACAACACACTTTCTTCAATGCTTTGCCACCTTGAGTCTACCAGCACAAGTTAAAATCGATAATGGACACTGTTTTGCTAGTAAAGCAATGTCAGACTTTTTTGGCAGATGGCATGTTAATCATACTACAGGAATTCCCTATAATCACCAAGGCCACGCAAGTATAGAAAGAAATCACCAATGTCTTAAGGAATAATTATCAAAACAAAAAGTGAGAGTTAACCCCCACATACAGTTACAGATAGGTTTATTTACCATTAACATTTTAAATTTTTCAAAAGAGGCATCTGAATCCAGATTTCAGAAGCACTGGGGACAATTAAACCCTAAGCCCCAAGTGAAAGTCAGGTGGAAGGACCCTCTGACACAACATTGGAGAGGACCTGACCCCCTAGTTACCATGTGAAGGGGATTTGGATGTGTTTTTCCCATTGGAGAGATAGCCCTGATTTGGATCCCTGCCAGGAACCTTAAGTTTTCATCATTTCCTCTATTCAAGAGGATGCCCAAGTATAAACTTACTAACAATGAAAAAAAGGCTATCGTGGTCACAGCTTGTGTTTAAAAGAGGAAAAGCTAAAAAGATAACTACTAATCATCCGCAAGGACAAAAATCGCTTGAGAAGCTCTTATGTTCCCTAACAATTGCAGATGGTGATACTCCAACTGTTGGCTGTCCTGACTCGCCAAGTCCTGGCAATAGCCCTAAGGAATCCACATACCTCAATGGGTAACCTGGGGAGTGATCAGTGCAGGCAATGGAGAAATCATGAATAGCACCACGAGAAAAGCTGTCCCTTTGACCTGATGCCTGACCTTCATTTTGACCTCTGTGACCTGGCTAGTGGATACTGGGATGTTGGAGATTGGACTCCCCTTCACCAAGAATGGCCTGAGTGTGGTGGCCCACGAGGATACACCATGTCCCATGTATGGGACCCCAATACCCAGGCTGCTCTCATGTTTTAAAGAGCTTAACCTTACGAGATACTGACCTTTATATATCCCCTGGAAGTAATCAAACTGCTTTGGACATTTCTAACTGTGGTGGGGCTGACGTTTATTACTGTGCTAGATGGGGATGTGAGGTAACTGGGACAGTCTCTTGAATCATGGACAAAGACCCTAACCTTGTCTGGCGAATCTCACCGCCCAGACTGGCCTCAAAACCTCTGCATGGCCTATGTTCTTCTTACCAATGTAATCCTGTTAAAATAACCTTTATAGAGGAAGGAAAAAGGATAACTAACTTGGAGGTGGGCAGCAAAAATGGCGCTGAGAAGAAGTTGAGTGGGCAGAGCCCGAGGTGTTTATGTTAAAATCTGACTGGATCCCACAATCACGCAAAGTGACATCAGCGAGTGAACAGCTCGTGGACAGCAGGGAAAGTATAGAGAGCTTAGGCGCATGATAGGGTGACCTCTACAGGGAGTGGTTGGTTCCTTTTCCTCCCCTTTAATGGTGCATGGGGTATTTTTGCTATAAAAAGTACTTGCTGTGTGGTAATGAATGAGTTCCTGTTTGACTTGACTCCCCGCTGCATTTGACTGTCTCCAAGGCTAAGGGAGGCTGAGGAATGGGTGAGCAGTGCACTTACCTTTCCTTACACACTGTCCGTCTTCCACAGGACAGACGAAGACCCAACACTTCTGTTTCTCTTGGAGGAGACCAACTTAAATGCTACCTTTGAGATTCTGTTTCCTTATGCAGTCATTGTCTAAGACAATGGGATTTTGATCTTTAGTATTATTTCAGTGGGACAGTATCCAACACATAACATATTACTTAATGGATAGAAGAAAATCTTTAATAGGAAATTATTTGTTTTGGGCATGGAGTTTATGGTTATACTTTAAAAAATAGCAAAATAGGTAAAGATTTTATTTGAGCTTGTAAAACGAATATGAAGTATTGACCTTAGACATGCCAAATTTCTTACCCTGGTGCATACGTAAATTCCTAGCGATACTTGAGTATTGAACCCAAAACCCTATACTTGTAAAACAGTATCTCTACTACTACCATACCTACAGATTATAATAAGATTGCTTATTTTGAGGTAGTATAACTATGCCTGGGCCTGCTTGGACTGCGGTCCTCCTAACACAAGCAAAAAAACAGTGCATGCAACAAATGATTAGTTTCTGAAACTTCTTTTTTGTATCTGGGCTTGCCTGGAACTGGAATTCTCTAATCTCTGTTTTCCAATTAGATAATATCATAAGTTTGAGTCACTTTATTCAGTATAAGTATACAATTTCAAAATATCTTGATATTGTCTATATTTGTGTTTAATATTGTCTATATTTGTGTTTAACATATATAGCTAACCTTAATTTTCTCCCTCTTTTGTTTAGTACTGAGTTGAAAACATTGGCTTTCTTGATATACATGGCTATGTTTTGGATGGAATCCCATCACAATCAAAAAAATCTACCGAAAGTTTATGTCAAAAATCATGGAAGGAAGGGGGACCAAGATGGCAACAAGGTAGTAGAGAAACGTCACAGCTCTCCCCAACCAAAAGGAGAGTTCAACATCCAACACTTAATCTCCCCAAGAGACTGACAACAACAAAATGATGAACACTCAGAGAAAAACAGGAGGTGGAAAATAACAAAAAAGAAAGAGAGAAAAAGAAGAATTTCAGAACAGAGAAGAGCAAAGACCCCTCCCCCAGCCTTTACTGGCCACGAGGTAGGGCACCAAGCAGTGGCCAGCCAGCCCCATGGGGGCTGCCGGAGTCCCAGAATGCAGATCACCCACACAGAAGCCGCCTGAGGTACCATTCTGCAGACCTGCTGATCACCATGAACAGAGAAACCTACCAGCCGGGAGTCTGCACAATGATCCCTTCCCCACCCCTCACTCTCCATCCAAGCAGAGAGGCTCCATCCCGCCAAAGCTGCTCAACCCCAGGGCGGGAAACACAGAGCTACACCCCCAATCTTTACTGGCCATGCGGCAGCACCCCAAGCCCCCATCAGCCAGCCTGGCGGGGGCTGCCAGAATCCCAGAGGCACAGGGGCGTGTCTGAAGATAACCAGCACAGAAGCCGCCTGAGGTACTGGTGTCAGACCCAGATTACGACAAATGGAGAAACCCCTGTGCCCGGAACTTCGCCCCACGATGGGAGCTCCAGTGCTACACGGGACGCCCACAGAACACCAGAGCAGAAGACCTTAAAGGAACTGGTACTGATCCGGAGAGTGCAAACAGAGACAACCCCAGAGCTCAGAACCTGTATGTAGGCCCTGCCCCCACCCCTCGGGCAGAGGCAAAAGGCCCATCCCACGGCGTGGACCCGACAGCATAGATGGAGGCAGAGACAGAAGAGAATCACACAGAGCCACCAGTACCCAGCCCAGCCCACAACCACCCCAACTGAATTCAGATTGCAACAACAACTGATGACCTACATCACACAAATATAACTAGCTCCAGGGTGAGTACCCCACAGGGGACAGTGTGTCCCTCAATGGAGACCAGAGCTGGTGGAAATACCGACTCTGACCCAGACACCCTACCCCAACACCTGGACCACAGGAACCACTAAAACTGGCGGAGCACACTCCACTGGACAGGCTAAAGCAAGAGTGCCCCTGGAAGGGAGTTTAAACGCCCAAGCGAGGAACAGCACCCCTGGGTCAAGACACCCAACAGTAGAAGAAATTTGAACTGTGTACCCGAGGCTGCATAACCTAGGTGATATACACAGCAGCACAGGCCCAACTAGGGTTGGGCCTCCCAGTAGGGGGACCAGGACCAAGTCTGGGGATCTGGTGTCTGAGCAACACAACCAACTCCTCCCAACTGAAGTCAAAAGCTGAGCATATGCCTCAGCATAGGGGAGAAAAACAGGGAACTGCACCCCCTGGGAAGCACGCCTGTGACAACAAAAGACCTGGGAGCTCAGGACAAGAGAAGCCCACCGGAATCCTACTCATATATTCTAGGCTTGGAATTGGACAACACAGGCCACCAGCACCTGATAATAGGCAGGAGCTCAGGCTGGTAAGGTGGCTGAGAAGTAGAGTGCTAGTCTTGGGTGCATGAGTACCTGGATCTGATTCCTCAGCACCACATAAGCAGAGAGGGCCAGAAGTGCTGCTTTGACTCAAATGGTTGGGTACCAGCCTTGAGTTGAAGGCCTGAGGAACAACACCCAAGCCCAGAGTTCAAGCCCAAAATCAGCCAAAAAAAAATTCAGGGCCTATAGCAGACTCCAGCATCTGGGAGAGTGCATCCAGAACATCCAATCTTGCCAAGAGCACCCATAGAAGCAAACAGGAGCAGTCTACGCTGCTCAACCCTTCCAAATATGGGAATTGCCAGTGATCTACAGCAGAGAGCCGGGAATCCTATGTAGGATAGACTAGCAGCTGGAGGTAGGCCTCCAACAGAACCCAGATCAGGTACAGACTCTCTCTACCAATACATAAACAGCAACCAAGCAAAGACAGACACACCAAAACAACATTTCAGATTAGTCTACAATAATCCCTGAACCCCCATGGGAAAATCACAGTGAAAAATTACAAGGTTTATCAACACCCAGGATAGCAAGCTAAACCCAATAGCCAGAAGTCATGCAGGGGAGAGCCCCAGTGGGAGCAAAGCAGGAATGGAAGGCAAAAGCTACATCCAAGGGATGCTGGAGGCAATGACTCAAGAAATAAAGCAAGAAACATACCAGAAATTGAAAGAGCACAAGGATGAACTATCAAAAGAGATTCAGGATACCAAATAGGAAATGCATGCAAAAATAGAGGCAGCACACACGTCACTAAGAAGTGAGATAAATGCCAAAATAGAGGCAGTACATACCTCATTAAGAGGTGAGATCAATACTTTGAGAACCAACATCGAATCCATAAAGTAGTCCATTTCCTCCATGCAAACCACAGTGGAAGCCACAGTTAACAGAGTGAACGAAATGGAATATAGTGTCAGATACAGAAGCCAGAATACACCAACTGGACCAAAAAATGACAGAAAAATCACTCAAATTATGCCAAAGGGAAATGGAAGAGAAAGCACTTAGTGCCAAGAAATTTAACCTTCATATAAGGTGAGGAATATCAAAGCAACGGAATGCAACACGTATTCAACAAGATAATCAGTGAAAATTTTCCCCATCTCAAAAAAGAACATTTTACCTACATAACAGAAGCATATAGAACACCTAACAAGCAAAATCCCAGTAGAAACACTTCTATACACATTATAGTAAAAATAATTGATCTGAATAATAAGGAAACAATCTTGCATTGCAAACATGAAGAAGGAACTATACTACAATGAGAAAAAAATTAGAATCATTGCAGATATGTCTACACAAACACTGAATGCAAGAAAGGCTTGGAAAAGTACCATATGAGCACTGAGAGCCAATAACTGCCAACCCAGACTGATATACCCAGCAAAGCTAGCATTCACATTCGATGGAGAGCTGAAAATTTTTAATAGCAGAAAAACTAAATGAATACATAAGCATTAGCTACCATTGGAAAGAATAGTAAGAGGGGGGACACAACCTGAAGAAAGCAACCAGGAACTGGGACCTGCACCAAGACAGGCATTAATTGAAGTCTAACTGAGAAAGCACAGGAGGAAAGGAAAGAAGAAAAAGTGAGGAAAACAGGAAATGACAGGGACTTAATATTAATGGGCTTAATTCACCAATCAAAAGAAAAAGAACTGAAGATTGGATCAGAAAACATGACCCATCCATCTGTTGCCTTCAGGAGACTCACCTCTCAGCCAAACATACAAACGAACAGAGTAAAGGGTTGGAAGAGGATCTACCAATCAAATGCCCCCAGTAAGAAAGCAGATGTAGCTATCCTGATATCTGACAAAATAAACTTTTCATTAAAATCAACACAGAAAGACAAGGACGGACACTACATATTAATACAGGGAACAATCCAAGAGGAGGATATTACCATCAGCAACTTATATTCCCCAAACATTGGTGCACCAAGATATGTTAAGCAAATACTTTCAAACTTACAGAATATCCCAATATGATAATACTAGGAGACTTTAACACCCCACTCTCACCAAAGGACAGGTCTACCAACCAGAGGATTGACAAAGAAGCTACCGAATTAAGTGAGTCCATGCTTCAAGCAGATTTAACTGACATCTACCGAGTATGTCACCCTAAAACAACACAGTACACATTCTTCTCAGCAGCTCATGGAACTTCCTCCAAAATAGACCATATCATAGTTCATGCAAGGAACTTAAGCAAATACAAAGGGATCGACATAATCCCCTGTATCCTATCTGACCACAGTGGAATCAAACCAGTTCTCAATAACAAAGCATATCACAGAAATTTCTCTAATACATGGAAATTGAACAGCACACTTCTTAGCAATGCCTGGGTAATGGAAGAGATCAAAGATGAAATAAAAAAAATTTCCTACAACTCAATGAAAATGAAAACACCTCATAAAGAAATTTGTGGGACACAGCAAAAGCAGTCCTGAGGGGCAAATTTATTGCCCTCAGTGCCCATATCAAGAAAATAGAGACAGACCAAGTAAATAATCTCAGGTTGCAATTAAAACAGCTAGAAAAACATGAAAAAATTGAACCTAAAGTTACTAGATGGAGCCAGATAACTAAATTAAGAGCAGAGTTTAATCAATTAGAAAATCAGAAAACTATAGCCAAAATTAACCAAACAAAAATATGGTTCTTTGAAAAAATAAATAAAATTGATGGACCGTTGGCAAGATTAATTAAAAAAAGAAGAGAGGAACCCCATATTAACAGTATTAGGGATGCCACGGGAAACATCAAAACACGTACCCAAGATATCCAAACAATCTTAACGGACTACTTTCAAAAGTTATACTCTCTAAGGAAGAAAACCTGACAGAAATGGATGCATTTATAGAGAAATACAAGTTGCCCAAACTAAGTAAAGAAGAAATAAACCAATTAAATAAGCCAATATCCTACAATGAGATACAGGAAGCTATAAAAAGTCCTCCAACAAAAAAAAAAAGACCAGGACCAGATTGATTCACAGCAGAATTCTATAAGACCTTTAAAGAAGAACTAATACCCATACTCCTCAAGCTCTTCAGAGAAACAGAAAAGGAGGGACCTATCCCAAACTCATTCTACAAAGCCAATATCACACTCATCTCCAAACAGGCAAAGACCCAACCAATAAAAGAGAATTGCAGTCCTATTTCCTTGATGAACACAGATGCAAAGATCCTTAACAAGATTCTAGCTAATAGAATCCAGAAAGACATGAAAAAAATCATACACAATGACCAGGTAGGCTTCATCCCAGAGATGCAGGGATGTTTTAACATACGTAAGTCAATAAATGTAATCCAACACATCAACAGAGCCAAGGTCAAGAATACATGATTATCGCCACAGATGCAGAAAAGGCCTTTGATAAAATTCAACATTCATTCATGCTAAAAGCTCTGGAGAAATTAGGAATAGAAGAAACATTTCTTAAAACAATAAAAGCCATTTATGACAGACAAATAACAAATTTTATACTTAATGGGGAAAAGCTACAACCAATTCTCCTAAAATCAAGAACAAGGCAAGGATGCCCACTGTATCCACTCCTCTTTAATATAGTCCTGAAACCCTTAGCCAGGGCAATAAGGCAAGAAAAAGACATGAAACGGATCCTAATAGGGAAAGAAGAAGTTAAACTATCCCTTTTTGCAGATGACATGATACTATATATTCATGATCCTAAAAACTCCATCCTCAAACTCTTAGAAATCATAAATCACTTCGGCAATGTAGCAGGATACAAAATCAACCCACAAAAATCAGTTGCCTTCCTGTACACTGACAATGTACAAGAAGAGAGGGAAATAAAGGGAGCAACCCCATTCACAATAACCTCCCAAAAAATAAAATAATAAGAATTAACCTAAGAAAAGATGTAAAAGAACTATTTAATGAAAACTATAAAAAGTTAAAGAAAGAAATTGCAGAAGACACTAGGAAATGGAAAGACCTCCCATGCTATTGGATAGGCAATACTTAAAATAGTGCAAATGGTAATAATGCCAAAATCAATATACAAATTCGATGCAGTTCCTACTAAAATCCCAGTGACGTACATCACTGAAATACAGAAAACAGTCTAAAAATTCATATGGAACAACAAAAGAGCTAGAATAGCCAAAACAATTGTAAGGAATAAAGACAACATGGGAGGGATATCCATGCCAAACTCCAAACTCTACTATAGAGCTATAATAACAAAGACAGCATGGTACTGGCACAAAAACAGACCTGAAGTCCAATGGAATAGAATAGAAGATCCAGAAATAAATTCACTGGCCTACAATCAGATGATATTTGACAAAAGAGCCAAAGACATACAATGGAAGAAACACAGCCTCTTCAAACACTTGGAAAACTAGACGGCCACATGTAGAAAAATAAAAGTGGACCCCAGCCTATCACCATGCACCAACATCAACTCAAAATGGATTAAAGACCTTAATATTAAACCTGAATCTCTGAAACTACTGCAGGACAGAGTAGGAGAGACACTTGTACTAATAGGCACAGGAAGGAACTTCCTGAACAGAGTCACAGGATCACAACAAATTGGAGAGAGACCCGACAAATGGGACTACTTAAAATAAAAAGCTTCTGCACAGCTAAATCTATCGCAACCAAGCTACAAAGACAACCAAATAATTGGGAAAATATTTACCAGCAATATATCAGACAAGCGGATAACCTCCACTATATACAGGGAACTCAAGAAACTAATCCCTCCCAAACCTAAGAAACCAATTACTAAATGGGCAAGGGAACTAAAGAGGGACTTCTCAGATAAAGAACTAGAAATGGCAAAGAAACACATGAGGAAATGTTCATCATCCCTGGTTGTGAAAGAAATGCAAATAAAGACAACCCTGAGATACCACCTTACCCCAGTCAGAATGTCCCACATCCACAAGTCAGCCAACCACAAATGCTGGAGGGGATGTGGAGAAAGAGGAACACTATTACACTGCTGGTGGGAATATACACTTATACAACCACTTTGGAAAGCAGTCTGGAGGGTCCTCAGAAAGCTAAAGATTGACCTCCCTTATGAGCCAGTCATACCACTTCTAGGCATCTATCCTGAACAATAGGAACCAATATACAAGGACACGTGCACCTCCATGTTTATTGCAGCACTGTTCAAAATAGCTAGGATATGCCCCACCAGAGATGAATGGATCCAAAAATTGTGGCATCTATACACAATGGAATATTATGCAGCCATTAGAAATGACAAAATAATGGCATTTGCAGGGAAATGGATGGAGCTAAAAGAAATCATGTTGAGTGAGGTAAGCCAAGAGCAAAGAGACAAACGGTACATGGTCTCCCGGATAAGTGGATGTTAAATCCAAAATGTTAGGTGATAAGACAAAATTAACAGGACTTAAGAAACAAAGAACTTCCACTCATCTGGTCGAACCACTACTAAATAAGCCCATGCTGCTGATCACATGAAAGGTGTATATGTGTACACCATTATATGTTATAGACCATGATAGACAATTTGTTCCAGGAAAGTTAGAATCAGTTTATGACTTTAAATGAGCATCATTATCCCACAATACTGTGAAATTTGGGAAATTATGTAATCACTTAATCACAATTTTAAAAAAGAAACCACCAGAAAACTAATGGCTCTATGTCTCAAATGGTAGAGCATGAGCCTTGAGCTGAATTGTTCGGGGACATCTCCCAGGCCTATAGCTCAAGTCCCACGACTGACAAAAGAGAGAGAGAGAGAGAGAGATCTTTAATGTGATTGTTGCTAACATATTTATAAAATTATGTCTTTGTTGCCTTGTATGTACTCACCCATGGTATATCCCCTGCTTTCACTATATATGATTCTGGTATATGTGGAGGGGAAGGGAAAAACAAATTGTTAAAACAGGGATACAGGAGGACACATTGCAACAATGAGATGTACAAGTCATTATGACGAAAAGCAAACTTTACAACTTTGGTTTGGGGAACGGGGAGGTGGGGAGAATACGAAGGGATGGGAAGGGGAAACAATGGGGGAGGCTACAATGCTTGATAAGAAATGTGCTCCTTATCTTACCCATGTAATTGTAACCCCTCTGTACAGTATTTTCACAATAAAAAAAATCATGGAAAAGAAGGCTTCAGGTTGGAAAAAAACACTGATCCTTAAGATATAAATGAAGTATATTTATACTGTTAATCAATGCTTTCTTAAGTATGAGGAGGAAGGCAGAAACGTGAAAGATGTCAGGTCTGTAGAAATTCTGTACTTGTCACTTCATGTTATCTTCCTTTCTTAAAACTTGTTTTATTACCCCCCCCCCGGGCGTATATTGGTTGGACTAATTGGTAATCTTCTCCAGGAAATGAAGGTGATTTTAGAAGGCTGATGGTGTGGTAAATAAAGGAATGATGAGAATGAGCACAGATATTGTCACAAAATGAACCGACCAAGTTAACTGCTGAACAGCAAAGCAAAGCAAAGTTTCAAGTCTGATGATCCACATTGGAACATATATAGATAGATACAAATACATATGTATATAAATATACATATACATGAAAAATTAAATCTCCAGTAGAATATAGAGAAACTTGAATGACAAGTATTAAAGTCTATCAAACTGGTAGCAGGAAAGGTACAGTAAAATATCAAGAGTTTAGCATAGAATTTACATAGATTTTGTAAAGATGAAATTTCTTCCTTCATTATATACTTTACAAATATCCTTAGTATGTTTTAAGTTTTTTATTTTGTGAAAATACCATACAGAGGGATTACAATTACATGGGCCAGGTAATGAGTACATTTCTTATCAAGCATTGTTACCTTCTCCTTTATTTCCACTTAACATCCCTTCCCATCTCCCCTTCCTGACCCTCCCCCGCAACCGGAGCCAAAGTTGTAAATTTTCGTTTTCCTACTTAACATTTTGTACATCTCATTGTTGCAATGGGTCCACCTGTATCCCTATCTAAACAATTTGGTTTTTCCCTTCCCCTCCACAAATTATACCAACATCAAATACAGTGAAAATAAGATTAAGTTTTTTGATATTGTAGTAGGAGAATCTGCACAATGCTGAAAAAAGGAATTACACGAAATAGGCAACATGGCTAGGCACTGGTGGTTCAAGGATATAATCTGAGCTAGTTAAGAGGCTGAGATCTGCAGATCACAGTTCAAAGCCAGCCTGAGTAGGAAAGTTCATTAGATTCTTATCTCCAATTAACTACTAGGGCAAATGGAGTTTCAGTTCAGAATGTATGTGGAGACTGGCCTAGAACACAAAAACACCATCCAGGCCCTGAGGTTACACCCTGGCATCAACAGAAAGTAAAACATAAAATAAAACATGGAGTTAGATATTTTAGAATGAAGCCCAATTTAATATACTCTACATTGTTAGAAAGACTAGACTTCTGTGTTAGCTTTATAACCTACCATAATAAGTGACACTGTCCATTTATTAAACAGAAAGGCTTACACAAATTTACAAGTTTGAAGGTTTCAGTGTATGTTCAGTTGGTTTTGTTGCTTTGGGGGCCTGTTAAAAGACAATGTCAACGTGGGGAGTATGTCAAAGAGAAATGGTTTTGACCTAGAATGATTAAAAGAGAAAGGAAGAAAGTAGATAAGAGTCTATATTCTCATAAATTTCACACTGAAGTACTTAATCTCCAGAATAACTTTTCGGGTATTCTCCATAGTATGGGAGGAAATAGAAAATCATCTTTCTTTAACACATAGATCTTTCTGGGGCATACTAAATTCAAATGGCAACATCTTCACCAATAATAATGACTTCAGGGGTGGAAGAAACTAGATATTTCTGTAAATTCTCATTAGATCTCAGAAGACTAAATATTTTATGGAATTCCTATTAAAATATTTTCTTGCAGACGGAGTGGGCCTTTATACTACAAATGTGTATATCTGTGTGTTTGTATGTGTGTATGTGTGTGTTTGAATAAACTAATATAACAATGTAGCAGATAAAAGTATTATGGCCTTTCGTTTTTCTTTTCATACCATGAAATTTTGCCACAATTCCCAATCAAATCCTATCCAACATTCAAACATTAATGTTGTCCCAAAAGTTTTGCATACCAGCCCAAATCCATCTATCTTGTTTAAGATGACCATGGTATAGGAAATTTTTATGTCTTCCAACTACATTGTCACCAAGAAAACAACATACAATATTTCTTTTAAAAATATCTAGATTGTAGAACATTTTGCCAGAAAATTGAAGGAATATATTTTATGGGATTTAAAAATTTAGTCATTTAAATGGATATTCTATATCCACAATTCAGAGCCCTATTAAACTACATAATTGCAAAACTAATCTATTACCATATTCCATGAAGACAGGCCTTGCTGAAAACAAACCAGATGTGGTAAACAAATTAACATGTATGCCATTTACAAATGTTGCTCTTCTAAAGCAGGGAAGTGACAGAGCAATTAATGCCTATGAGCAGCAATTTCTAAGGAGTATGGAAAGTGATTACTTTGCACCATAAGTGGAAAAATCCACAGATGTTTCAGGTTGTGCTTCATTGTTGGCATTTGTGAGATATATTTTGGAAAGAACAATGAAAGAAAGCATGCTGTTTTGTAAAACTTTGCTGGCTGACACTTCAGGGAAGTAAAACTTATTGAAATGTTTCAAATGAGAAGACAGAGAATAGGGTGGGTTACGATGTGGTATGAAGCTTTAAATACAGACTGAATCAAACCAAAGAATGGGAAAAAAGTTTTTCCTTAACAAATGTTTTCTGGGTATATTGTGCTATACATTATAATGATGAAATGATCATTTCTTTGGAAAAGTAAGAAAAAACACTGTCATCTGTTGAATTTATTTTCGAAGTGATTCTTAAATGACAAGAATGAAGAAATTTAAATTGGTTCATATTATCTAGGATTACTTCAATTTTTTATTAAAAGTTAAAACAAACTGACAGACTATTAAGATTTACATTAAGATTTACAGAGTAAGTTTCTGGCATATATTTTTTTCTTCCTCCTTTTTAGAGGGTGATATAAATATTTTTTTTCGAAAGGGCAACTTGGTCTTAATAATTACACACAAAATGTATGTTGTCATAGAATCAGAGAGTTTTTGTGATTAATTTAAGACAATAGTAGGCTCATTTTATGCCAACACAAAATATAAAAACCAATGATATTTTCACGGAACAACCACTCATAAAAAATCATGAAATAATAAAGTAAATCTCCATGTCAATTTATTTTTGTTGGTCATGGGTCTCAAACTCTGGGTCCAGGCACTGTCCCTTAGCTCCTCAGCTCAAGGCTACCAATGAACCACTTGAGCCACAGTGCCGTTTCTCGTTTATAGGTGGTTTATTGGAGATAAGAGTCTTACAGACTTTTCTGCCCAGGCTGGTTTTCAATCACTATCCTCAGATCTCAGACTCCTGATTAGCGAAGATTACAGGCATGAGCCACCAAACCCAGATCCAATTCAATTAAAAAAAGCAATCTTATTGAAATTTCTGGCTTTTTCCAATAAACTTATTTTTTCAGCACTATTTTATAACTCTGAGTTATTTTTAGATGTAACTGGGATTTTTTAGTAGATTCAAATATAATTTTTACTATTATTCAGTATCTCACTAAAATCCACTATTATTGACTTTGCACAAAGTCAATTATTACATACTATCTTACACACTATTATTATTCCATTCTATATTTCATATAGTGTGAAGTAAATATAGTTTGAACCATTTCATATAAATTTTTTACTAGATGCTATTTTAGCATTTAAATTCACATCTGTGGTTTTAAACTAAGCAAAAAATATTTTAGATTTAAAATCAAATATGAATATGTAGTGTGTCCCAATGAAACCAAAAATTCTGAGTTCATACAGACAAAATTATTTTCTTTTCACTAAAGACTTTGAAATAATACCATTGGACTAGTGAGGCAAAAGGAGGCAGAATTCAACTCACACCAAACAATATCTCTGCTATTTTGCTAGCCCCTCCACCAAGACCTGCCCATTCCCAGTTGTCATAAAAATTCAAGTGTCTCTCTTAGAATTCTAGTTGTAAAAGTTCTAAATCACTGATTCTTTGTACTTTTTGTTATATGAAACAAAATATAGACACAAACCAATCGAAATAAAATGCACACATATGTTGATGTCACCATAGCTGGAAAAACATCCAACAAAGTGTAACTTCCCCAGGAACAAAAACATGTTGTGCCCAGTTTTTTTTCAGTACAAAAACCTCAAATACAGGTTAATTTGAGTACAGCTATAAGGATAACTGTCTCAGAAACAAGATTGTGTTAATTTGTAATTAAATTCATCTGGATGACCCTAATAGAGCAAATCTGTTGAATGGATCAAATTGTTTAAAAATTTTTTTTTACTGTATATGAATTAAGATCTGCACATATTTAAAAGAAAAAATGCTATAGAATTAAATCACAAAAATCATGACATAATTAACAAATTCAGAAATCCAATGAATAAGTCCAATAGTATCCATGTTGAGAACTAAAAACCACTTATTTAACAATAACCAAATATACAAATAATAGAATCTGAGCAGTGTACATGACTGTACGTAATTTAAAACTACTCTAAATCACAGTTGGTAGAAGACTCAATGTGGGTTATCTAAA
Organism: Dipodomys spectabilis; assembly: GCF_019054845.1. Lineage (NCBI taxonomy): Eukaryota > Metazoa > Chordata > Mammalia > Rodentia > Heteromyidae > Dipodomys > Dipodomys spectabilis. The sequence goes on from NW_024871180.1 coordinate 787,998, forward strand.
GGAAAACATCAGCACATTATATAAATGAAATTAAAAATCTCATGAGAAGGAGAATAGTAATTTCTGGAAAATACTATTTTAATAAGTGGTGGTCAAAATCTTTCTAGTACTGACAAAATTGCATAGCAATTTAGCTAGTTCCAAAAAAGACCCATGTTACTCGAGCTGATTTGAAACTTTGGCAAAGTAGTAAGATACAACTCTAACATTATTATGGATGTTGACTCTGGCATGGAATTCATTTCCTCTTTGATCTGAAAAAAATGAATATATGAAATAACATAACTTCAACTAAATATCAAGACATAAGTAAACATATAAACAGAAAAATCATTATACAAGCCATATTGAAAACTAGCGTAAAAGAAAGTCAATCACACTGATTTATTTAAATAAATTTTTCCATAAACGATTTCTTTTAGCTTGCATTTTAAAACATTCTGTTAAATGATGTATATCTTGGTAACTAATTTTGGATGCATCCTTAAATTTTTTCTGAGTATAATGTCTCACTTGAGTTCCTAACTCATGAAATGATGTTGATTATAAAAAAAACCTAATAACCACTGTTTATAATACACAAAATTTCATAAGCAAGATTTCATTACGCATAGGTTAACATTTCGATATCATAGTCTCATGACTGATAAGGCCTATCTATAGTTGTAACTAGATTCCTCAGACTAAATTAAGCCACTGTTAAAAATGTTTATATCTTTATCTGTCACTCATCAGAGATTAAACTTGAGTATAAAGCTTAAGGAAAATGATAAGGTAAGAATTTAGCTTTTCTGGATATAAAGTAAACAAAATGCAGCATAAAGTAACTCACTGGTTTAAAGTCAAGCTATTTCTCCAAAACATTCTAAGTATTTCCTTACACTGTGTATTATTCTTGAGAAGGGAATGGGGAATGTGAGAAGAAGACTAACTAAGCATTGTCTTCAAATATACATAATTTGGATTTATCTCTTCATTTCACTATAAGTATTTTTGATAAAACTGTTTGAATAATTGATTTTCAGGTCAGGTATAATATATCCTAGTTCCACATACCAAACTATATTCAGAAAATGGTATATAGCAATTAAGTAAAGAAAACATATACAATAAATAGCAAAAAATATATACCTGTAGAGATAATATTTTGACAAATGCATTGGAAATATTCTAATATAATAATTAAGTTGATTGAACAATTTCACATTGACAGTAATTAACTAGAATATTTTAATGCTAATTGGACATGATTGTTCTTATGAATTATCAAAACCTATTTCTCCTTTTAATTTGGGAAATAACTGAAAAAAAAGGAATTTACTATATGAATCTACAACAACTGGAATGAATTTTTGTCTGTTTGGTAGCAAATATTAATTTCACAAAGTAATTTTATTGGGATATACACATATGTCTACATAATGTAGCTTGTTATATTTTATTCCTTTATTAATTTCATTATTCTATTTTTATACTTAAATTTTATTATGTGATCATACTAACTTATAAAGTATTTGAATATTACTCCACACTATTTCTCTTTATCTACTCATTCACTTTTTTCCAAACTTAATCAGTTCCATCTTTTACACTTGGGTCATTCAGAGTCTGCATGAGAAATCTAGTATTGGTTTTTCACAGTATGACTTATTGCTTTAATATGAAGGTATCCAGTTCTATCTATTTTCCTGAAGATGAAGTGATTTCATTATTATGTGTGGGTACATAATATATCATTGTGTATTTATGCATATATGTATATATTCTTTATTCAATCAGCAATTAAGGAACATGTACGTGAATTCTGTTGTTATTCATTTTTTTAATGGGAGAAGGAAGGATGGAAATAATGATGTTTGGATTGAGAAACGTGATCTTTAAGTTGGCACTCTAGTATTTGAAACATCCTCCCACCTGCTCTTTCATCAGTATTTCAATAATGCATTATATTTTAAAAAAGAAATTTAATTACATTGGCAAAGGTGTTCTTTTTCAGTATCTATGTTATTTTTTTTACAGTGTAACGTTTAGTATGTCATGTGAGTATGGGGATGTATGTGAACATGAATATTCATGCATGTTTGTAAGGAAGCTGAATGTATGTGAGATACAGGATTCAAATAAAACTTTGAGATATGAAAGAGACTTTGAAAGTGTCTTTGACCTTGAAAATTGTCCTGAGTATGAATTTTTGGAGAAATATCCCCAATAAATTTTTTTATTGTAAAGATACTCTACTGAGGGTTACAGTTACATGAGCAAGGTAATGAAGTACACTTCCTATTGAGCATTGTTACCCCCTCCATTGCTTTCCCCCTACCAACCCTTTCCTTCCTACCTTCCCCGAGGTTCTTTTATTTTTTTTTTCTAATTGAGATTAAGTGATTGCGTAATTTCCCAAATTTCACAGGATTGTGGAATAAAGATGCTCATTTAAAGTCACAAGTTCATTCTAACTTTCCTGGAGCAAGTTGTCTATCACAGTCTATAACATATGAGAGTGTACACATATACACCATACATGTGATCAACACCATGGGGATATTTAGGCGTGGTTCGACCAGCTGAGTGGAAGTTCTTTGTTTCTTAAGTCCTGTTAATTTTGTCTTATCACCTAACATTTTGGATTTAACATCCATTTATCAAGGGGACTATGTACCGTTTGTCTCTTTGCTCTTGGCTTACCTTGCTCAAAATGATTTCTTTAGCTCAATCCATTTCCCTGTAAATGCCATTATTTTGTTTTTTCTAATGGCTGCATAATATTCCATTGTGTATAGATGCCACAATTTTTGGATCCATTCATCTCTGGTGGGACATCTGGATTGTTTCCATATCCTAGCTATTGTGAACAGTGCTGCAATAAACACGGAGGTGCACGTGTCCTTGTATATTGGTTCCTGTTGTTCAGGGTAGATGCCTAGAAGTAGTATGACTGGTTCGTAAGGGAGGTCAATCTTTAGCTTTCTGAGGATCCTCTAGACTGCTTTCCAATGTGGTTGTATAAGTGTACATTCCCACCAGCAGTGTAATAGTGTAATAGTGTTCCTCTTTCTCCACATCCCCTCCAGCATTTGTGGTTGGCTGACTTGTGGATGTGGGACATTCTGACTGGGGTAAGGTGGTATCTCAGGGTTGTCTATACTTGCATTTCTTTCACAACAAGGGATGATGAACATTTCCTCATGTGTTTCTTTGCCATTTTTATTTCTTCATCTGGGAAGTCCCTCTTTAGTTCCCTTGCCCATTCAGTAACTGTTTTCTTAGGTTTGGGAGGGATTAATTTCTTGAGTTCCCTGTATATACTGGATGTTAACCCCTTGTCTGATATATTGCTGGTAAATATTTTTCCCAATTATTTGGTTGTCTTTGTAGCTTGGTTGTGATAGATTTAGCTGTGCAGAAGCTTTTTATTTTAAGTAGTCCCATTTGTGGAGTCTCTCTCCAATTCGTTGTGACCCTGGGACTCTGTTCAGGAAGTTGGAATGATGCATTTTTTTATATTGTGCTGGTACTGGGGTTTGAGCACTCCTGGTCTTGAGCACTATCTGGGCTTTAATTCTCAATGCTTGCTCTATACCACCTGAGCCACAGCTGCACTTCTTCCTTTTACCACAAGTTGAGACAAGAATGACTTAATTTTATTCATTTAGAATAGCTTCGAATTGCAATGGTCAAATTTGAAATTACCTAGTAGATAGGTGTAATCCACCGGTGCTCTGCTAGAACTCACTTCTTTAAAAAAGATAATCACAAAAAAAAGAGAAAATATATTTGTTCAATTATTTATGTTGTCTGATAAACCAAATAATTTGCTAGTGGAAGATAGAAAGAGAGAATTTAGAGATGAATATGGAGGATAGAGACCCAAAGAAAGAAGAAGGAAAGGGAGGGTAAATGAGGGGAGGGGAAGGGAGCATAGAAGAGGAGGGGCGAGCTGAGTAGAATTGTCTATAAAGTAGTATTGGCCAATCAGTGCCTTTGCATTTATGTAGCCAAAGGGTTATATTTTTGGTAGTAGTAAGTTGAGATATACAATAACAATTTACAGGTAATAACTTGTTAGTGTGTTTCTTTCTGCACCAAGGGTGCCACAGTGTGGTTACTGTTTCAGAGAAGGCTAGAATAATCAGTTTAAGTGATTCTGAGAAACAATAATTGACATGCAAGGAATGCCCCCTTGTATAGTGAAGTCAAGCATCACTCTTGTTCTCCGATCTACTCTTCCTCTCAACAGGAATAGCAGAAAAAGAAGATGAAGGATATAACTGAGTGATGATCATCTCTCTGTTTACTCTCATCCTTTGGCCTCTCAAACAATAAAGCCAAAGTAGACTTAACCTGAACTAGTGGGGAAAATGGGAGGAAAAATTTCAGTCTAGCTTGATGTGAAAGTTTTAAAATATTTTGGGCAGCGTTTTAAATACTGAAATAAATCGTTGGTGATTATTAATATAAAAGTAACTCTAAATTTATTGAAAATTTAGAAAACTAAAAGGCTCACTCCATAGTGGAATCTGAATAATTAAACTGACTCCTGCTTCCATCATCAGAAATTGAAGAACGTTCCTAAACTTCCAATATTAGGTAAATTACCCTCAATATTCACTTAAAGTCTGTGAATATGATGCAGAAAACATTACTCAGGTAACTGTAACCCCACTCTACACGATTTTTACAATAAAAATGGATAAAAATTAAAAAATTAGATTGCTGAACTGATAAGTGATGGAAATTCATGATGGATAGTGTCATGCTAAGAGCATGGAAATTATTTTCCTTTCATCTTCAGTGTGTAGAGAAGAAAAAAGCTTCATTGGATGGATCTGAAGGTCCAATTCTGAGTTTAGGACAGAAGGTGAATAGTAAAGGAGACCTATCTCAGCCATTCAGAGATTAGAAATGTGGAGAAATATCCTCATTTATGTAGGTCAAACATGGTTGAGAGAATGTGGCAAGCCCTAAGCCAAATGTCAAAGGCAGAGAAATTTAACAAAATACCATGAAGTTGAAACAAGTCTTCAAAGGGAGAGCTGGGCTTAAGGGGAGTAGGGCAGAAGAATGGAGAGGGAAATGGATGAATACAGTCAAAATACTCAATGTACATATGTGAGAATATAAGTAAGAAACTTAAAGGGTTAGGAGGGTTGGGGTAAGCAAAAGTGGAAGATTGACAATGATCCAAATGTATTGTACATTGAAATGTACATACACTCTATTCATCACTGACATGATGAAGTGAAACCACATTGCACAACTTCCTAAAGATTTCAAAAATTTTGAAATTTTACTATTAAGAGACCAGAATCATAAACCTTTAGAGATAAATAAGAGGATGGCATTGACATATTTGGAGGCTTGTGCTCCTATCAATATACAAAAATTAATGTGTCAAGTCTGCTGCAAAAGTAAATTTTATTTTGCGAATTCTTTTTGCAAATTGCTTAAAATATAGAGAACCAAATTCCATCACTTCACTTCCAGTAAAAAATTTTTATAAACCTTTAGCTTTCTCAGTTGTTTCTAAATATTTTAATATAATGCATTGAAATCAATTTCATTCTACATTTAAGTTTAAATTTTAAAACACTAAATTCTTTTAAAATCCTCTCACGTAGGCACAGGTATGGATAGATAGCTGTTGTGGGCAGAATCAGAATTATTCAGAAGGCTGTAAATAAATGCTTACCTAAGTTTCTCTCTTCTGGATCATAAAATACAGACTGTCCTTGTTAGGAAAATGGAGGAGAATGGAAAAGGAATAGGCTGGACTCGATCATCAACAGGCGAGGACTGTTTATTGACGAACAGCGAGGGGCACAGTCCTGCCAGCAGGTTTGGAGGTTGTGTGAGGGTCTGGGACAGGATCTGGGTTTTTATAGGTGGTCTGAGCAAGGTGGTAGAGGTTAATGAATAGCCCTTAAGTCACAGCTGGGATTAGGTGTATTGACCTGCCTGCACCTTAAAGGAGTTCACACATATCTGGGATTTTGCCTGGGCCTGGAACAGTAGGGTGGGGGTTAATCCTTCATATTCTATCGTTAGATACATAACATGATAGGGCCAAGTGGGGAGAGGCAAGATCTTCATTTAGGATCTTTGGATACAGAAAAAGAATTGGGCTGAGAGAGGACTATCATGCAGTTATGAGAACAAAGCAGATTCCCATCATTTTGAACCCTGGAGTATAAAAGGTGGAGGGGCATTGTGGTGTTTTCTGGCTACTTCCAGCTGGCATGGGGGTGCGGAGGAGTGACTGGGGCTGGGATCTTCGGGTCCAGGTCTGTGCTCAGTCCAGGGCAGTGTAAGTAAAGCCTCTGGTTGCCAGCAGTAATATGATGGCCTTGATTTGGTCCCAAGTTTTGAGTGAGGGTTGTTATCCTGTTAGAGAGAAACTTGAGTTCCAAGTATATTTTAGATATGAGACCCTTGTCCGTTGTATGGCTAGTAAAGATCTTCTCCCAATCCGTGGACTTTCTATTGATCTTGCTAGCTATGTCATTTGCCATGCAGAAGCTCTGCAACCTTATGCAATCCCATTTGTCCAAACTTTGTTTGATTTGTTGTGTTTCTGGGTCTCTATTCAGAAAATTTCGGCCTGAGCCAAGGAGACCTAGGGTTTCTCCTATTCCATCCTGTAATGTTTTCAGAGTGTCTGTTTTGAGTTCAAGGTCTTTGATCCATTTGGAGTTGGTTCTGGTGCAGGGTGATATATAAGGATCTAGCTTTAGTTTTCTATATGTAGTTAACCAATTTTGCCAGCACCATTTACTGAAGAGGCTGTCTTTCTTCCATTGTATTGTTTTAGCTCCCTTATCGAAGATTAGATGGCTATAGGTCTGTAGGATCATTTCTGGGTTTTCAATTCTATTCCATTGGTCCTGAGGTCTGTTCTTATGCCAAAACCACGCTGTTTTGATTACTATGGCTTTATAGTAGAGTTTGAAATTTGGTATTGATATTCCTCCAGCAGTGTTCTTTCCATTGAGGACCGTTTTTGCTATTCGGGGTCTTTTATTGTTCCATATGAATTTTTGGATTGCCTCTTCTATTTCCTTGAAGAACGAGGGTGGAATTTGGATAGGTATTGTGTTGAATTTGTAGATAGCCTTGGGAAGTATTGCCATTTTCATGATGTTAATCTTTCCAATCCAGGAGCATGGGAGGTTTCGCCATTTTTTAAGTTCTGTGTTGATTTCCTTTTCCAAGATTTTAAAGTTTTCATCATAGAGGTCCTTCACTTCTTTAGTTAAGTTAATTCCTAGGTATTTTATTTTTTGTGGGGCTATTACCAATGAGGTTGCTTTCCTAATTTCAGCCACACTTTTCTCATTGTTGGCATACAGAAAAGCCATTGATTTTTGGGGGTTAATTTTATAACCTACTACTTTGCCAAAGTTTTGAAACAGCTTGAGTAATTTGGGAGTGGAGTCTATGGGATTCTTTAAATACAAGATCATGTCATCTGCAAAGAGGGAGAGTTTTATTTCTTCTTTCCCTATTTAGATCCCCTTTATGTCTGCATCTTGTCTTATTGCTGTAGCTAGGCATTCTAATACTAGATTGAAGAGAAGTGGAGAGAGTGGGCATCCTTGTCTTGTTCCTGAGTTAAGAGGAAATGGCTTTAGTTTTTCGCCATTGAGTATAATGCTGGCTGTAGGTTTGTCATATACAGCCTTTATTGTATTGAGGAATGTTCCATGGATTCCTAATTTTTCCAAAATCTTCATCATAAAGGGGTGTTGGATCTTGTCGAATGCTTTTTCTGCATCTATTGAGATAACCATGTGGTTCTTATTCTTGCTCCTGTTGATGTGATGAATAATGTTAATTGATTTGCGTATATTGAACCAGCTTTGCATCCCTGAAATGAATCCTGTTTGATCGTGGTGTATGATTTTTTGGATGAATTGTTGAAGTCGATTGGCCAAAATTTTGTTGAGAAGTTTTGCATAACAAATCCTCAAAGAAACAACTGCCCAATAAATAAGTGGGTGAAAGACTTAAAGAGAAACTTCTCTGAAGAAGAAAGAAGGATGGCCAATAGACACATGAAAAAATGTTCAACATCCCTAGCCATAGAAGAAATGCAAATCAAAACAACATTGAGATATCACCTCACTCCAGTTAGAACGCAAAAATCAAGAACTCTAACAACAACAGATGCTGGAGGGGATGTGGACAGAAAGGAACCTTACTTCATTGTTGTTGGGAATGTAAACTTGTTCAACCACTTTGGAAAGCAGTATGGAGGTTCCTCAAAAGACTACACATAGAACTCCCTATGAACCAGCAATCCCACTTTTGGGCATTTACCCAAATGTTTACAAACAAGACCACAGTAAAGCTACCAGCACAACAATGTTTACTGTAGCATTATTTACCATAGCTAAGATATGGAACCATCCCAGATGCCCCTCAGTAGATGAATGGATCAAGAAAATGTGGTATATATACACAATGGAATTCTATGCCTCCATCAGAAAGAATGACATTTCCACATTTGTTAGGAAATGGAAAGGCTTGGAAAAAATTATATTAAGTGAAGTAAGCCAGGCCCAAAGAAACATAGGTCCCATGGTTTCCCTTATATGCAATATCTAGTATATGTATGAGTCAAGCGGAAAAGGTCAGATAATGTGATGTTAGGAAAACGATCCCTTAAATATGTATTTTAATGTTTTTTTTTCTTTCATGCATGTGTTTCTAACGCATTTATAAGATTATTTCTTTGTTGCTTTGTATGTCCCTCCCCCACAGTGTAACCCCCGCTTTCACTATATTTGATGTCAGTATAACTTGTGGAGGAGATGGGGACAAACAAGTCGTTTAAGGATTCAGGTGGACCTGTTGCAACAATGAGAAGTACAAAATGTCATGTCAAAAACGAGCTTTACAATGTCGGTGTGGGGGGGGGGGGAGGGGAGGAAGGATTGGGTGGGGGGAGGGGGGAGGCTGGGAAGGGAGGTGAAAGGTAAACAAAGGAGGAGGCTGCAATCCTTGGTAAGATATGTGTGCATTATCCTGCCCAAGTAATTGTAACCCCTCTGTACAGTATGTTCTCAAATAAAATAAAATAAAATTAATTTAAACAAACAAACAAAAAAAAAAACTTGAAAATGCTGAGACCAAGGAAAAGGCTGATAAGGTGGCATACGAGTGACATAGGAAAACACATCCTGGGAAAAAGCCAGAAAAGTTCCATTTGGATCATCAGCCCATAACCAGTCAGAAACTGATTGGAGTATTGAAGGGTCTGATAAAATATCTTGATAATTTCCTATAAATAGCAGGTAACAAAGGCAAGAATGTAAATTCCTGTCCAGTAAGAAGTTTTTCTGATATGGACATTAGATGGACAAGCTTCTCATCTTTTTTCTAATGACCTCCTGGCTCTGGTTAATTTTGAAAGGGCAGGCACAAAGTGGCTGATGTGACATTATCTCCTCTTATTCTTTTCCACATTGTCCTGGGATCTAGGTGCTTATGGCTGGGACATGGTCTTCGAACTCAAAGCCTTAGCACTTTCCCTGAGCACGTCTGCTCGGGAAGAACATCCTTTCATTTTGAGTCAAAAGGCCACATGTAGCATTTTGCTGGTTAATTTTTGAGGCAGCATTCAGCTTGGCACTTTGCTGGTTAGTTGGGAGAGTGTGAAGGGATTTTTCTGCCTGGGATGGCTTTGAACTGCAATCTTTGCCACAAAAAATCCTTTATTACTTCCAATTAAAGCAACAAAGAGATCAGTGGGAATAAGTAGAGCTTATGTGCACCCTGTCAAGAATTGATCAACAAATACTTAACAAAACTCTGTAAACACAAAACTCAATAGATGGGATGAGAGTTTGAGCATAGTTTGGCTGCCTGGAAAACCAGATAACCAAAGTGTATAAGAGGCTCTCCTGGCCTGTACATGTTTCAATAGCATAACAACATAGCCAGCTAGCATAACAACATAGCTAGCTTTTTCAGGTCAGGCTTGGTAAGGTTTACAGAGAGTATCCCACAAGAGCGTTAGTTTTTGTAAACCTAAAGCAGTATTTTACCAAGAATCAGCTGTGTGTGATGTAGTCAAGCAGGAGTGCAGTATACTATGGTGGAGGTAGGATGGTTCAGGCAGGATCTGGGCTAGACTGCGTCCCTCAGATGAAGTGTCAAATCTCCTGGTTAGTTGCTTACAACATTATACATAGACTGGTTAAAGACACTTGACTTTAGAAGGACATACAGAATGACATGCTAGTTTTAATGTTAAATCACAGCCAACAATTACATACCAACTTTACTCATAAGCTGTATTTTAAGGCATACTCATAACTTCTACATACTCGAACTTTCTGAGGACAAGAACAGATATGTGAAAAAAACATTTCAAAACAATTCTTATCTCATTACATGTTTTTTTTAATCACAGCTGGCTAGGAGCTGAGCTGGGACTTATTCCTTTTACTACTACCCTTGATAAAATTGTTTTCTTTTAACAAACAGCACATTTGATAAGAAATATCACTATCAAGAAATAAAGAAGATAAATCTTTACGGTTTTTATGTATTATGATGAGATTATATTGAGCATGTTCACAAACTTACACTTAAACCCAAGTTTTAAGATGCACTTAGCTTTTTATTTATTTATATATTTATTTTATTGTGAAAATACCATACAGAGGTATGGGCAATATAATAAGTACATTTCTTATCAAGCATTGTTGGCTCCTCATTTGTTTCCCCTTCTCATCCCTTCCTATATAACCCCCCCCCCCGTCACTCCGACCCCCCTCCTTCGGCAAAAGTTATAAAGTTCATTTTTCGGCATAACGACTTTTATATCTCATTGTTACAATGGGTCAACCTTTATCCCTTCTTAAACGAATTCATTTTTCCTTCCCCTCCATAAATTCTACCAACATCAAATACAGTGAAAGCAGGGGTTATACTGTGGGGGAGGGACAAATAAAACAACACAGAAATCATATTATAAATATGTTAGAAACAATCGCATGACAGCAAAGACATTTGAATAGTTATCTTGGGGTTCATTTCACATAACATCAACTTATCTGAACTTTTCTACTTGTCTCAGACATATACAAGTTGCAAATAAGGGAAAACATGGGACCTCTATTTATTTGGGCCTGGCTTTCAACATATAACTTAATTTTTTCCAATTCTTTCCATTTCCTATCAAATGGTGCAATGTCATTCTTTCTGATGGAGACATAGAATTCCATTGTATATATATATATATATATATATAGAGAGAGAGAGAGAGAGAGAGAGATAGTTAGATATATATATAGATATAGATATTATATATAATATATTTTTATATGTTATATAATATATATACATATATTATTATTATATATATTATATATTAGCTATACTATATATTATATTATATAATATAGTATAAATATATTATATATAATATCTATATCTATATCTATACATATATTCTTGACCCATTCATCCACTGAGGGGCATCTGGGTTGGTTCCACATCTTAGGTATGGTAAACGGTGCTACAATAAACATAGCTGTGTTGGTAGCTTTAGGATGGTCTTGTTTGTGATCATTTGGGTAATTGCCCAAAAGGGGGATGGCTGGGTCATAGGGGAGCTCTATGTGGAGTCTTTCGAGGAACCTTCATAGTGTTTTCCAAATTGGTTGAACAAGTTTACAATCCCAAGAACAATGCAGTAAGTTTCCCTTCTGTCCACATCCCCTCCAGCATCTGTTGTTATTAGAGTTCTTGATTATAGCCATTCTAACTGGGGTGAGGTTGTATCTCAATATTGTTTGATTTCCATTTATTTTATGGCTGGAGAGGTTAAGCATTTTTAATGGGTCTATTGGCCATCCTTCTTTGCTCTTCAGAGGAGTTTCTCTGTAAATCCAGCAAATTTATTTATTCGGCAGTTGTTTCTTTAAGTATTTGATGTTGGGGGATTTAATTTTTTGAGTTCCAGGTATATTTTAGATATGAGACTCGTGTCCTTTGAAGACTTCTCCCAATCCGTGGGCTTCCTATTGAGTTTGTTAGCTATGTCCTTTGCCATGCAGAAGCTCTGCAATTTCATGCAATCCCATTTGTCCAGCCTTTCTTTCATGTATTATATTTCTGGGTCTCTAGTAAGTAAATTTCAGCCTGTGCCAGGGAGACTTAGGGTTTCTCCTATTCCATCCTGTAATGTTTTCAGAGTGTGTGCTTTGTATCCGAAGTTGTGATTCATTTCGAGTTGATTCTGGTGCAAGGTGACATATAAGGATCTAAACTTAGTTTTCTACAAGTAGTTAACCAATTTTGCCAACACGATTTACTGAAGAGGCTGTCTTCCATTCTATTTTTTTATCTCTTTTATTGATCATTAGATGGCTATAGGTCTGTAGGTTCATTTCTGGGTTTTCAATTCTATTTGATTGGTCCTAAGGTCTGTTCTTATGCCAGTACCAAGCTGTTTTGATTACTAAGGCTTGTAGTAGAGTTTTAAATTTGGTATTGATATTCCTACAGCACTGTTCTTTCTATCAAGCTTTGCATTTGCTATTCGGGGTCTTTCCTTGTTCCATATGAAATTTTGGATTGCCTCTTTTATTTCCTTGATGAATGAGGTTGGAATATTGATAGGTATCGCACTGACTTTGTAGATAGCCTTGGGAAACATTGCTATTTTCAGGATGTTGATCCTTCCAATCCAGGAGAATGGGAGGTTTTTCCACTTTCTAAGTTCTGATTTGATTTCCTTTTTCAGGTTTTAAAGTTTTCGTCATAGAGGTCCTTCACTTATTTGGTTTAGTTAATTCCTAGTTTTTTTTAATTTTAATTTTAATTTTTTTGTGAACATACTGAACAGAGGGGTTACAATTACATGGGCAAGATAATGAGTACATTTCTCATCAAGCATTGCAGCCTCCTCCTTTGTTTACTCTTCACATCCTTTCCCTGACAGGTCTTTTATTTTTTGTGCAACTATTATGAATGGAGTTGCTTTCCTAATTTCAGCCATGCATTTCTCATTGTTGGCATACAGAAAAGCTATTGATTTTTGATGGTGAATTTTATACGCAGCTACTTTGCCAAAGTTTTCATTCATGTTGAGTAATTTGGGAGTGGAGTCCGAGGGATTCTTTTAATACAAGATCATGTCATCTGCAAAGAGGGAGAGTTTTACTTCATCTTTCTGTATTTGGATTGCCTTTACGTTTGTAATTTGTCTTATTGCTGTAGCTAGGCTTTCTAATACTAGGTTGAAGAGAAGTGGAGAGAGTGGACATCCTTGTCTCCTTCCTGAGTTAAGAGGAAATGGCTTTACTTTTTTACCATTAAGTATAATACTGGCTGTAATTTGGTCATACACAGCCTTTATTGTATTGATGAATGTCCAGATTCCTAATTTTTCCAGAGCCTTCATCATATATGGGTGTTGGATCTTGTCAAATGATTTATCTGTATCTATTGAGATAACCATGTGATTCGCTTCTTTACGCTTGTTGATATGATGAATTCTATGAATTGATTTGCTTATATTGAACCATTTTTGCATCTCTGAAATGAATCCTGTTTGACCGTGGTATATGATTTATTGGATGAATTCTTGAAGCCGATTGGCCAAAACTTTGTTGAGAAGTTTTGCATCAAATTTCTTCGCAGCAATGGGTCTATCTATAGTTCTCTTTCTTTGATGAGTCCCTGCCTGGCTTGGGAAGAGGGTTATCATGACTTCACAGATTGAGTTCGGTAGTGAACTTTCTCTTTCAATATCATTGAAGAGTTGAAAGAGTATTGGTGGGTGCTCTGCTTTGAAAGCCTTGGAGAATTCGTCTGTAAATCCATCTGGTCCTGGGCTTTTCTTAGATGGGACTTTTCTTATTGCTGTTTCTATTTCAATGCTTGGTATGGGCCTGTTAAGATGGTTTAACTCATCTTGGTTTAGTTTCGGCATGTCGATATTTGCTAGGAAAAGGTCCATTTGTGCCAAGTTCTCAAACTTATTAGCATAAAGGTTTGAGAAATGTTCCTTTATTATATTCTGAATCTTTTTTCCCCCTCTCTGTGGTGGTTTCCATTCTCATCTCTGAGTTTATTTATTTTGGTCTGTTATCTTCTTTCTTGATAAATTTGCTAAGGGTCTGTCAATTTCGTTAATTTTTTTTTTTGAGTCCTGTCATGGGGCCTGAACTCTGGGCCTGGGCGCTGTCCCTGAGCTCTTCTGCTCAAGGCTAGTGTTCTACCACTTGAGCCACAGCGCCACTTCTGGCTTTTTTCTTTTTACTTATGTGGTGCTGAGGAGTCGAACCCAGGGCCTCAGGCATGCAAGCAAGCACTCTACCACTGAGCTACCTTCCCAGCCCAATTTTGTTAATTTTTTTTGAAGAACGAACTCTTTGTTTTGTTGATTCTTTCTATGTTTTTTAATGGATTCGAATTCCGTTAATTCTAATGTCATTTTTATGATTTTTTTTCCGTATATTGGATTGGGGTTTATCTTGCTGCTCTTTTTCAAGGTAGTTCAGCTGTCTCATTAAATCATTGGTTGCAGATCTCTCCAAATTTGTTGATGTAGGAACTCAGAGCTATAAACTTGCCTTTGAGTATTGCCTTTGCTGTGTCCCAGAGGAGCTGATGGTTTGTGTTTTCATTTTTGTTGAATATCATGAACATTTGAATTTCCTTTCTAATCTCTTCCATGACCCACTGGTGATTCAAGTCTGTCTTGTTCAGCCTCCTTGTGTTACAGAACATTCTTTGGTGGCTTTTGGTATTGAGTTCTAATTTTACTCTCTTGTGGTCTGAGAGAATGCAAGGTATAACTTGAATGCTTCTAAATTTGGACAAGTTTGCTTTGTGACCTAAAATGAAGTCTATTTTGGAAAATGTTTTATGTACTGCTGAGAAAAACTTGTATTCTGATGCTGCAGGGTGAAAATTTCAGTAGATGTCTTTTTTAAAATTTTATTTTTTGTGTGTGAACATACTGTACAGAGGGGTTACAATTACATGGACAGGATAATGCGTACATTTCTTATCAAGCATTCCAGCCTCCTCCTTTGTTTACCCTTCACATCCCTTCCCAGCATCCCCCCCACCTCCGCACCCACTCCTTCCTCTCTCCACCCCCCCCCCCCCCGCACCAACGTTGTAAAGCTCGATTTTGACAAGACAACTTGTACTTCTCATTGTTGCAACAGGTCCACCTGTATCCTTAAATGACTTGTTTTTCCCCATCTCCTCCACAAGTTATACTGATATCAAATATAGTGAAAGCAGGGGTTATAGTGTAAGGGAGGGACATACAAAGCAACAAAGAGATAATCTTATAACTGCATTAGAAACAAATGCATGAAAGAGAAAAAATTAAAATACATATCTATGGGTTAATTTTCCTAACATCACATTATCTGACCTTTTCCACTTTACTCATACATATACTAGATATTGCAAATAAGGGAAACCATGGAACCTACGTTTATTTGGGCCTGGCTTACTTCACTTAATATAATTTTTTCCAAGTTTATCCATTTCCTAACAAATGGGGCAGGGTGATTCTTTCTGATGGAGGCATAGAATTCCATTGTGTATATATACCACATTTTCTTTATCCATTCATCTACTGAAGGGCATCTGGGTTGGTTCCATATATTAGCTATGGTAAATAATGCTGCAATAAACATAGTTGTGCTGGTAGCTTGTTTGTAAACATTTGGGTAAATGCTGGGTCATAGGGAAGCTTTATGTGAAGTTTTTTGAGGAACCTCCATACTGCTTTCCAAAGTGCTTGAACATGTATACATTCCCACCAACAATGAAGTAAGGTTCCCTTCTGTCCACATATCCTCCAGCATCTGTTGTTGTTAGAGTTCTTGATTTTTGCCATTCTAACTGGAGTGAGGTGGTATCTCAATGTTGTTTTGATTTGCATTTCTTTTATGGCTAGGGAGGTTGAACATTTCTTCATGTGTCTATTGGCCATCCTTCTTTCTTCTTCAGAGAAGTTTATCTTTTAATCTTTTGCCCACTTGTTTATTGGGCAGTTGTTTCTTTGAGGATTTGTTGTTGGGGGATTCAATTTTTTGAGTTCCAAGTATATTTTAGATATGAGACCCTTGTCCGTTGTATGGCTAGTGAAGATCTTCTCCCAATCCGTGGGGTTTCTATTGATCTTGCTAGCTATATCTTTTGCCATGCAGAAGCTCTGTAACTTCCTGCAATCCCATTTGTCCAACCATTCTTTGATTTGTTGTGTTTCCGGGTCTCTATTCAGAAAGTTTCGGCCTGAGCCAAGGAGACCTAGGGTTTCTCCTATTCCATCCTGTAATGTTTTCAGAGTGTCTGCTTTGACTCCGAGGTCTTTGATCCATTTGGAGTTGATTCTGGTGCAGGGTGATATATTAGGATCTAGCTTTAATTTTCTACAAGTAGTTAACCAATTTTGCCAACACCATTGATTGAAGAGGCTGGCTTTCTTCCATTCTATTGTTTTAGTTCCCTTATCGAAGATTAGATGGCCATAGTTCTATAGGTTCATTTCTGTTATTTCAATTCTATTCCATTGGTCCTGAGGTCTGTTCTTATGCCAATACTAAACTGATTTGATTACTATGGATTTATAGTAAAGTTTGGAATTTGGTATTGATATTCCTCCAGCAGGGTTCATTCCGTTGAGGAGCGTTTTTGCTATTCAGGGTCTTTTATTGTTTCATATGAATTTTTGGATTGCCTCTTCTATTTACTTGAAGAATAAGATTGGAATTTTGATAGGTATCGCGTTGAATTTGTATATAGTCTTGGGAAGTAATGCATGTTTCACGATGTTAATCTTTCCAATTCAGGATCATAGGAGATTTTGCCATTTTCTAAGTTCTGTTTTGATTTCCTTTTTCAACATTTTAAAGTTTTCATCATAGAGGTCCTTTACTTCTTTGGTTAAGTTAATTCCTAAGTATTTTATTTTTTGTGGGGCTATTAAAAATGGAGTTGCTTTCCTAATTTCAGCCACACTTTTCTCATTGTTGGCATACAGAAAAGCCATTGATTTTTGGGGGTTAATTTTATATGCTGCTACTTTGCCAAAGTTTTGAATCAGCTTGAGTAACTTAGGAGTGGAGTCTATAGGATTCTTTAAAAAAAGATCATGTCATCTGCAAAGTGGGAAAGTTTTATTTCTTCTTTTGCTATTTGGATCCCCTTTATGTTCAAATCTTTTCTTATTGCTGTAGCTAGGCATTCTAATACTAGATTGAAGAGAAGTGGAGAGAGTGGACATCCTTGTCTTGTTCCTGAGTGAAGAGGAAATGCCTTCAGTTTTTCACCATTAAATATAATGCTGGCTGTAGGTTTGTCATATACAACCTTTATTGTATTGAGGAATGTTCAATGGATTCCTAATTTTTCCAAAACCTTCATCATAAAGGGGTGTTGGATCTTGTCAAATGCTTTTTCTGCATCTAATGAGATAACCATGTGGTTCTTATTCTTGCTCCTGTTGATGTGATGAACAATATTAATTGATTTGCGTATATTGAACAAGCTTTTCATCCCTGAAATGAATCCTGTTTGATCGTGGTGTATGATTTTTTGGATGAATTGTTGAAGTCAATTGGCCAAAATTTTATTGAGAGGATTTGCATCAATGTTCTTCAAAGAAATGGGTCTATAGTTCTCTTTCTTTGATGAGTCCCTGCCTGGTTTTGGGATGAGGGTTATGATGGCTTCATAGAATGAGTTCGGTAATGAACTTTCTCTTTCAATTTCATTGAAGAGTTGGAGGAATATTGGTGTGAGCTCTGCTTTGAAGGCCTTGTAGAATTCTGCTGTAAAACCATCTGGTCCTGGACTTTTTTTAGCTGGAAGGTCTCTTATTGCTGTTTCTATTTCAATGATTGATATGTGCCTGTTAAGATGGTTTAACTCATCTTGGTTTATTTTTTGCATGTCAATATTTGCTAGGAAAAGGTCCATTTCTGTCAAGTTCTCAAACTTATTAGCATAAAGTTTTGAGAATTATTCCCTTATAATATTATGAATCTTGGTGGTTTCCGTGGTGATGTTTCCATTCTCATCTCTGAGTTTATTTATTTGGGTGTGTTCTCTTCTTTTTCTGATCAGATTTCCTAAGGGTTTTTTATGTCTAGTTGTTTAGATTTTCAGTTTCTCTTTTGAGTCTTTGCTCACTTGATCTATCTAGTGGGAATAGTGATGTGTTAAAGTCCACAACAATTAGTGTCATTGGATCTATGTGAAATTTGAGATAATGTAGTGTTTATTGGATGAATTTGTGTGCTCCGTTGTTTGGTGAATAGATCTTTGGAATTATGATATCCTCCTGAAGGAGAGATCCTTTAATAAGTATGTAGCAACTTTCTTTAGTTCTTCTCACTATTTTTAATTTGAAGTCCAATTTATCTGATATTTGGATTGAAACTCCTGCCTGTTTATGGGGGCTGTTTGCTTGGTAGATTTTGTTTCAGTCTTTCACTTTCAAAATTTTTATTTTATGGTGAAGGTGTGACTCCTGAAGGCAGCAAATAGAAGGATCTTCCTTTTTAATCCAACTAGAGAGTCTATGTCGCTTAATTGGAGAATAAAGTCTGTTAATGTTGAGAGTTAGGTCTAGGAGGTGTTTGGGAGTTCCTGCCATGCTATCCACTTTCTTGGGGGCTGCGGCAACTGGGTTCTTCCTACGGTTCTTGGAGTAGCAGTTTAAGTTCGTTTTCTTTGCCTTTATTGGGGTCTTCTTGGTTTTCTATGTGTAGGACATCCTTAACTATCTTTTAGGGCTGGTTTGGTGGAGATAAATTGTTTCAGTTTTTCTTTGCTATGAAAGGCTTTTATTTGACCTTCGTTTATGAAGGGGAGTTTAGCTGCGTACATTATTCTTTATTAATAGCTGTTTGTCTTTAGGTCATGGCCTACATCATTCCAAGGTCTTCTTGCTTTAATTGTCGCTACTGAGAAATCTGAGGTGATTCTAATTGGTTTCCTGTTATAATTGATTGATCTTTTCTCCTTGACAGCTTTAAGGATCTTTTCCTTTGTCTGAATTGATCCTGTTAAGATTATAAAGTGACAGAGGGAAGTCCTATTCTGGTTTGGTCTATTTGGGGTTCAAAAAGCTTCTTGTATCTGAATAGACCTATCTTATTGTATGTTAAGATTCTGTTAAATAAATTTCCTAGACCATTAACTTCTGTCTCTAGGTGCTCCTCTACTCCCATTATCCTCAGATTAGGCCTTCTGATATTGTCTTCCAAATGATGGATAGATCTTTCATATTCTTGAATTTGTCTTGGATAGTTGTAAGTTCTTTCTCTGTAAAATCTAGGCTGTCTTCAATCCCCGAGAATTGAGTTTTCCCTGGTCTAACCTAATGTCAAGACTTTCTCATTTTTTTTTTCTTTTCCTTCTAATTTGTCAACTTTGATGGCTTCAAATTCTTTGATGGACCTTTGTTTTAGATGTTTATGAACTTATTTAGTTCCTTAATTTGATGTTCAATATTTATTCTCAAATCACTTAGTTGAATGGTTATGGTTTCCTTGGACTCCCATTCCTTCTGTCTGGTTCTATTCAGCATTCCATTGGTAGTCTCCCTGAATTCTTTCAGCTATCTGTTTATGGATTCCATGTATTCCTCAATTGATCTCTGTCTAGTCTCATCCTGCTCTTGCAGTTTCTTTATTACTTTTATTAGCTTCTTCATGTTCATGCAATTCTAATAGTTCTCTTTGACTGTTCTCAGCCTATTCACACAATTCCTGTCTTTCTCTTTAACTGTTCTCAGCTTGCTCACTTAATACCTGTCTTTTTCTCTGACTGTTCTCAGCCTGTTCTCGCAAGTCTTGTATCAATTTTTGAGTAGCTTCCTCATGCTCCGGGAATACCTGTACTAACCTTTGGGTTGCCACCTCTCTCTACCTATCTCGCAAACATGAGTCCTTTGCAAGTGTTCAATCGATTCTTTTTTTTTTTTTATCATGTTTCCAGTAGTATTTGTAGAGCTTTTTGGGAAATCTCCTCTGTATTATTCCTTAACTTTTCTATTACTGGATTGTCGTGTCTGGGAGTTTAGAGACACGGACTTGGATTTTTCTTGTGTTTTTCCAGCTTTTTCTGCCCATTTGGTATGAAAGAAACACCAATTTTGTGCTAGAACACTATTTTAAGGCAAGCATCAGCCAAATTTCTGTAGTTACACAGTCAAAGGCTATAGATACAATGTAGTTCAACAGATATAATCTATTCTGCACCAAAAAACTATGGATTAATGGGCTAAAAACAGCAAAGAAGAATTTGGCAAACCAGAAATTATTCGTTTTAAGGAGAAATATGGGTAAAATAGGCTTAGAGGGATGTGAAGAAGTAAAAGGAAAGTGAATTTAACCAAGTCCTAATCTCTGAGAGTGAAAATGATTGGACAGAATGATAGGAGAGAGATTAAAACAAACCAACAAAAAAAGGAAAAATGGAAAAATTTAAATTTAAAAAGTGATACACTTAAAAACCATGTAAGTTTAAATAAGTGATATTTATAGAAGAAAAGGATAAGATGAGATGAGGGGAGGGATAGAAAGGAGCCATGAAAAACTAAAAAATAAAAATACTTAAAATTAGTTACTTGAAAATTATATAGGTATAAAGATATAATGCTGCTATTAAAGAAGTTAGGCCTAAGTGGTTGTGATTTCAATAATAAATTTCTGGATTAAGTATGTACATAATGGGGGATAAGGTCTAATAATCAATGTCAGGTATTTATCTGAAGATGAGCAGAACAGCAATTAAGTCATGCAAAAAAGAAAAAAAACACAAAAAATTGAAAAGAATTTTTAAAAAGGACCAAAAGGTCAAAAAAGATTTTAAAAATCACACACACAAACACACACACACACACACACACACACACACACACACACACACACACACACAAACACACACAATAAAAATTATGAGAGAAAAAAAGATTAATAGAAAAAATTAAAATTCAAATTCAAAATGGTACAAAAAAAGAGGTCTTTGAATTTTTTTTGGGAGGGGGTGCAAAAATGGGAAGATCCTGTATCTCCCCTGTGTTTGTAACCAGTTTCTTGGTGGAGTCTCTAGTCTTTTTATGTTGTTCAGTTTTCCAAATGTTTACAAACAAGACCACACTAAAGCTACCAGCACAACTATGTTTATTGTAGCATTATTTACCATAGCTAAGATATGGAACCAACCCAGATGCCCCTCAGTAGATGAATGGATCATGAAAATGTGGTATATATACACAATGGAATTCTAAGCCTCCATCAGAAAGAATGACCTTGCCCCATTTGTTAGGAAATGGAAAGGCTTGGGAAAAATTACATTAAGTGAACTAAGCCAGGCCCAAAGAAACTTAGGTCCCATGGTTTCCCTTATTTGCAATATCTAGTATATGTATGAGTCAAGCAGGAAAGATCAGATAATGTGATGTTAGGAAAATGAACCCTTAGATATGTATTTTAATGTTTTTTTCTTTCATGCATTTGTTTCTAGCTCATTTATAAGATTATTTCTTTCTAGCTTTGTATGTCCCTCCCCCACATTATAACCCCTGCTTTCACTCTATTTGATGTCGGTATAATTTGTGGAGGAGATGGGGAAAAACAAGTCGTTTAAGGATACAGGTGGACTCGATGCAACTATGAGAAGTACAAGTTGTCATGTCAAAAACGAATTTTACAACTTTGGTGCGGGGGGTGGGGGGTGGTTGGGTGGGCGGATGGGCGAAGGCTGGGAAGGGATGTGATGGGTAAACAAAATAGGAGGCTGCAATGCTTGATAAGAAATGTACTCATTATCTTGCCCTTGTAATTGTAACCCCTCTGTACAGCATGTTCACAAAAAATAAAAATAAAATTAAAAAAATTATGAGAGAAAAATATTAATAGAAAAAAATTAAAATTTAAATTTAAAAAGGCACAAAAAAAGAGGTCTTTGATTTTTTTTTTTGGAGGGGGGGTGCAAAAATGGGAAGATCCTCTATCTCCCCTGTGTCTGTAACCAGTTTCTTGGTGGAGTATCTAGTCTGTGGTGTTTGGTTTTCCTGTGGGTTGATTGGTTTCTTAAGTCAGTTTGTTAGAGAAGGCAGAAAAATGCTCTGCATTACTCAGGATTTTGTGATCCTTCTCCCAGTCTAGTACAGTGGGAGGGACATCTGCTTTGAGTATCACAAAACAGTTAGATGGCTGTTTTCTTTAGTTTGGAAATGCTGTGATGAGGCGAGGTTTTGGGTATGGTTGAAGCCTTTCAGCAAACAATAGCTTTTCCCTGAGGGGCTAGCTGGTGAGAGACTCACAGAGTCCAGCCTGGAGCCATTTTCAGGGTTTATGTTTACTGAATTTCAATTGTTTGTCTAGGCTGCTATAGGGAGGGGCAGCTACTGGCTCTGTTTACCCAATGAAGAAAGTCACTCCTCCAGGGGCAGAGGATACCCTGCCTAAGCTGGATGACTTTCCCCTGGGTGGAGCTGAACTTGGCAGGTCAGATCAGGTTCTTCTAACCTGCTAAATGACTTTTTTGTTTTCTTCCAAGGCCTGAGTTGGAGCTAGTTGCTCAGCCAGGACTTTGTCAGAATCAAAGATGGAGATCTCTGGTGATGGCGGGGCGGGGGGCGGGGGCGGGAGGTAAGGGGGCAGCCTTCCCTCTTATGTTCCCAGCGAAGGAGTGAAGATGTCACGGTTCTACTCACGCCAGAGTCTTGGTTCCTGCATGCCAGAATCTTGGTTTTTGCATAGTCTCTGGTCTGTGATCTGCAGGATGAACATATCTGCTCCTTGTCAGTTCTTGCTGGTTTTGTGTAGAATCCACCTACCCGCTGCATCTGGTGCCTTTGTTCCAGACTCTCTCTGGTATGGCAGCAAAGGCAGCTGCTGCTGGCGCCACCCCTGGCCAGATCTGCGGCCAAGGGCAAGTGCTCAGATCTGTTACCTTCCTGGATTTTCCCTCTTTTGCCAAACTCTCTGTACAGTGAAGGCACACTTCTTGTGATTCTCTAGTCTAGGATTATTCACTGGAACACTAAAGCTGCTTTCTATGCCAGAGCTTGTTTAGCCTGCAGCTTCTCCTCCGCCATCTTCCTCTGACTCTTTCAGAATATTTGTCTGCATTTTGTGGATGGAATTGGGAGAGCAATTTCGGAAAGCACAAATTTCATTACCAACACCGGTCTGCAAAATATAACAAGGAGCTAATACAGCATCATTGAGTAGTATGGAACTCCAAGGAGAATTACTTGAATTGAGACATTATTAGAAAGAGTAACCATGCAAGGACTTTTTAGAAATGAGGTTGCTAGATTTCTCATGGAGCCATTTCATAACACTTTATGAAGCACAATTCACAACCTCACTGAAGTGTAGAGGGTTTTCCCTAACCTTTCTGTAATGTTCAGTCATTATCAATAACATATAGCTATTCTTGAATAATTCTCTAACAACAAAATGTTGATAGAGTGTTTATACGAAGAAAACTTGGGAAGGCTAACTTTTTCCAATTAGGGCAGTCTGTACTCTGTGATCTAGCAGAGAGAAAACTAGGTAAGGATCCATTTACAGCCTTCTGAATAATCCTGATTCTGCCCACGTCAGTTATCTATCCATACCTGTGCCCGAGTGAGAGGATTTTAAAAGAATTTAGTGATTTCAAATTTAAAATTAAATGAGAATGAAATTATTTCCAATGCATTACACTAAGATATTTAGAAACAACTGAGAAAACTAAAGGTCTATAAATTTTTTTTTATTAGAAGTGAAGTAATATTGGAATTTGATTCTCTATATTTTAAGCAATTTGAAAAAGGAATTGGTAAAATAAAATTTACATTTGCCCAGACAACACTTATTAAATTTTGCATATTGAAAGGAGCACAAGCCTCAACAATATGTCAATGCTATCCTCTTGTTTATCTCTAAAGGTTTAGGCTTCTGGTCTCTCAATATTAAAACTTCAAAAAATTTTTAATCTTTAGCTAGTTGTGCAAATGGATTTCGCTTCATCATTTCAATGTTGAATAGAGTGTATGTGCATTTCAATGTGCAATACATCTGGATCATTGTCAAACTTTCCATTTTTCTTCCTTCCCTTACCCCAACCCCACCTATCCCTTCAAGTTTACTACTTATATCCTCACACAAGTACATTGAGTACTATGAATGTATTAGTCCACCATTTCCCTCTCCATTATTCCTCCCTACTCTCTTTAAACCCAGATTCCCTATTAAGACTTGTTTTAACTTCATGCCTTTGAAATTTGGCTTTGGACTTGCCACATCTTCTCTTCCATGTTTGACCTACAAAAATGAGGATAGTTCTCCACATTTCTAATCTCTGAATGGCTGAGATAGGTCTCCTTTACTATTCACCTTCTGTCCTACATTTAGAAATGGATTTTCAGGGACATCCAAGAGAGCTTTTTTCTTCTCTACACATGGAAAACAGAAGGAAAAAAATTTCCATGCTTTCAGCATTATGCTATCCATCATGAATTTCCATTACCTACCACTTCACCGGTCTAAATTTAAAGTCATGTTTTCTGCATTATATCCACACAGTATAAGTGAATATCAAGGGTAATTTGCCTAGTATTGGAATATTAGGGAAGATCTTTAATTTCTGATGATAGAAGCAGGAGTCAGTTTTAATAATGCACATTCCACTATGTAGTGAGACCTGTATTCTTCTAAATGTTCAATAAATTTCGAGTTACTTTTTATTAATAATTTTAAAAAGTTTATTTCAGTATTTGAAATGCCATCCCAATTACTTGACAACTGTCACATTGTTAGACTGAACTTTTCCCCCTATTTCTCCCACTAGCTCAGGTTAATTCTCCGTTGGCTTTATTGTTTGAGTGGCCAAGGGATGAGGAAAAATAGAGATGATCATTACTCAGATATCTCCTTCCTCTTCTGTTTTTGCTGTTCTTGTTGAGAGGAAGACTGGAGCAGGGAACAAGAGTGATGCTTGATTTCACCATACAAGGGAGCATTCCTTGCATGTCAATTATTGTTTCTCAGAATCAATTAAACTGATTACTCTTGCCTTCTCTCTAACAGTAATCTAACTGTGGCTTCCTTGGTGCAGGAGGAAGCACAGTAGCAAGTTATTACCTGTAAATTGATATTTTATGTCTCAGCTTACTACTACCAAAAATAGAAAGCTTTGGCTACATCAATGCAAAAGCACTGATTGTCCAACAATACCTTAGTGAGGAGAAGACAATTCTACTCAGCCCCCTCCTCTCCTACACTCCCTTCCCTTCTCCTTCCCTCTTTTATCCTCCCTTTCCTTCTTCTTTCTTTGGGTCTTGCTCCTCCATATTCATCTCTATCTTCTTTTTCTCTTCCAGTAGCAAGTGATTTGGTTTATAAGACAACACATAAATAATTAAACAAATATTTTTCTCAGATTTTTGTAATTATTTATTATTTAGAATTGAGTTGTAGCAGAGCACCAGTGGCTTACATCTAGATACTTGGTAGGTTCAAATTTGACAATTGCAATATGAAGCTATTCCAAGTAGATAAACCTAAGAGATTCTTTTCTCCAGTTGTGGTAAAAGGAAGAAGTGCAGGTGTGGCTTAAGTGGTATAGAGCAAACATTGAGAATTAAAGCCCAGATAGAGCTCAAGACCAGCAGTTCCAACCCCAGTACCATCACAATATAAAAGATAATTGAGTCCTCTATTTTGAAAAGAGATATTTCTCCAAAAATTATACTCAGGATAATTTTCAAGGTCTAAGACTCTTTGAAAGGCTCTTTCACATCATAAACTGATTCCTCTGCTTGATTCACATTATGGAAAATAGGAGTCACACTTCACATTAAAAAATATGTGCATTGTGGAACAGTTCTTACCATTTTTAATGTAAAGGAAGCATGGGAGAGGAATTAACCTCACTTGGGTGAGTTAGGATTGACTCACTGACAGACTTTTGCAAGTAAGTGAGGATCTGTTTTACATGTAAAGACGTCTATACAGATGGTTTTCTGGGAGCAAGAACAAGCTAGCTGATGTCTAAGTTTGAATCAGAGTAAGTTTATTCCAGTGGTTAAGAGAAGTTCATCTCATAGAACTCTGTGCAGACAGTAATTTCAAAAGGATTAAAAACTCATGTCTATGTTGTGAACAGCCAAGTTTTCACAAATAACAACAATTTCCTGAGCCAAGAAAATATAAGTTAGAGCAAAGGATCTACGTTAAATACAGTTAATGGCTGAGTGACAGGTGTAAAAAAGTTCTGTAATCACAACTAACATATAAATTTTTCATCATGTCCCTAACAGGAATCTCCATGATAGTCCTTGCTAAATCTGTCATAGAGGAGTGGGTTTTTGTCAGTGGGCAATTGTCAGTGTTGTTTAGGGTCCAATACCTTCTACAGTCGATTTGGTTGAAAACCACTCACACAACATGCAGTCTCTCAAAAAAAGTGTTGTCTAACGAGGCACCTAAGGAATTTTTGTGCCTCTGTGAATATTTATCGTTTTTCTTCTTGTCATTACACCTGTCAATGTGAAGTCCTTTAGTAATAAGAATAACAGTTTCTGTACCTTTTGTTCCACTGACAAATTTCAGATATAAATATTGCCGGCACTGGTGGCTCATAACTGTAATCCTAGCTAATCAGGAGCCTGAGATCTGAGGATTGTGGGTGAAAGCCAGCATGGGCAGAAAAGTCTGTGAGAACTTTGTCTCCAATAAACCACCTAAAAACCAGAAACAGCAATTTGGCTCAAGTGAGACAGTGGTAGCCTTGAGTTGAAGAACTGAGGGACAGTGCCCAGGCCCAGAGTTGAAATCTCACGACTGACAAAAGAAATTGACATGGATTTATATATTATTATTTCATGATTTTTTATGAGTGATTGTTCCGTGAAAAATGTCATTGGTGTTTAATTTTGTGTTGGCATAAAATTAGCCTACAATTGTCTTTAATTTAGTAAAAAAAATTGTCTCTGATTCTATTACAGCATAAATTTTGTGGATAATGGTTAAAACCATGTGCTCTTTCTGAGAAAAAAATATTTATATCACCTCCCACAAAATAGGAACAAAAGAAAGTATATTCCAGACAATTCACTCTATAAATTTGATGGACTAATAGTCTATCAGTTTGTTTTAAATTTTAAACAAAAATTAAAGTAATACATGATAATATTTGATTCAACCATTTAAGTTTCTTCATCCTTGTCATCTAAGATTCACTTTAAAAAGAAATTCAACAAGTGATAGTATTTTTCCTTACTTTCCAAAGAAATGATCATTTAATCGTTATAATGTATAGCACGATATACTCAGAAAACATTTGTTAAGGAAAAACTATTTTTCCCATTCTTTGGTTTGCTTCAGTCTGTATTTAAAGCTTCATACCACATCGTAACCCACCCTATTCTGTCTTCTCATTTGAAGCATTTCAATAAATTTTTTCCCTGTTGTGTCAGCCAGCAAAGTTTTACAAAACAGCATGCTTTCATTCATTGTGCTTTCCAAAATATATCTCACAAATGCCAACAATGAAACACAACCTGAAATATCTGTGGATTTTTCCACTTATGGTGCAAGGTAATCACTTTCCATACTCCTTAGAAACAGCTGCTCACAGGCATTAATTGCTCTGTCACTTCTGTCCTTTAGAAGAGCAACATTTGTAAATGGCATACATGTTAATTTGTTTACCACATTTGGTTTGTTTTCAGCAAGGCCTGTCTTCATGGAATATGGTAATAGATTAGTTTTGCAATTATGTAGTTTAGTAAGGCTCTGAAATGTGGATATAGAATATCCATTTAAGTGACTAAATATTTAAATTAAATCCCATAAATTATACTCCTTCAATTTTCTGGCTAAAGTGTTCTATAATCTAGGTATTTTCAAAAGAAATATTTTATGTTGTATCCTTGGTGACAACATAATTGAAAAACCTTAAAATTTTCCTATACCATGGCCATCTGAAATGACGTGGATGTACTTGGGTTTCCATGCAAAACTTTTGGGACAGCATTAACGTTTGAATCTTGGATGGGATTTGATTGGGAAATTGGCAGGCTTTCATGATCTGAGAAGAAAAAATGGCCATAGGAGTACTTTTTATCAGGTACATTGTTATATTAGTTTATTAAAACACACACATACAAATACACAGATATACACATCTGTAGTATGGAGACTCAGTCAGTCTGCAGAAAATATTTTAATAGGAATTCCATAAAATATTTCGTCTGCTAAGATCTGATTAGAATTTATAGAAATATCGAGTTGCATCCACCCCTGGATAAGTTATTATCACTGGTGTAGATGTAGCCATTTGAATTTAGAATGCCCAGAAAGACCTATGTGTTAAAGAAAAATGACTTTCCATTTCCTCCCATACTGTGGAGAATATCTGAATAGTTCTTTTGGAGAGTAAGTTCTTCAGAGTGAAACCATGAGAATATAGATTATATCTACTTTCTTCTTTTATCCTTTAATCATTCTAGGTCAAAAACATTTGTCTGTGACACATTCCCCACCTTGACTTTGTCTTGTCACAGACCACCAAAACAATAAAACCAACTTTACATACACTGAAACCTTCCAACTTGTAAATCTGAGTAAGCATTTATGCTTAATAAATGGACAATATCACTGATTATTGTAGGTTATAAAGCTAACACAGAAATCTAGTTTTCTAATAATGTGTTTCATTATAAAATATCTAACTCCATGTTGTATTTTGTGTTTTTGTTTCTGTTGATCCTAGGGCTTAAACTCAGGGCATGGATGGTGATTTTGTGTTCAAGGCCAGTGCTCTGCATACAATTTGAACTGGAACTCCATTTCTCCTTGTGGTTAATTGGAAATAAGAATCTAATGAATTTTTCTACGCAGGCTGGTTTCACACTGTAATAATCAGATTTCAATCTCTTAACTTGATAAGATTACATCCTTGAACCTCCAGTGCCCAGCCATGTTGCATATTTTGGGTAATTCCAAATGTCAGCATTGTATAGATGATCCCATTACAATATAAAAAAACCTAAAATATATTAAGGATATTTGTAAAGTATATAATCAAGGAAGAATTTTCATCCTTTCCAAAAATCTATGCTAAACTATTGGTATTTTACTCTACCTTTCCTGCAACCAGTTTGATATAGTCTAATAATTGTCAGGCCAAGTTTCTCAATATTCTACTATTTCATGCATGCAGGTATATGTATATGTACATGTAGCTATCTATATATCTTCCAAGATGAATCATCAGACTTGAAACTTTGCTTTGTTTTGCTGTTCAGCAGTTGAACCTGGTCTCTCATTATGTGACAATATC
The DNA here is from genome assembly GCF_019054845.1 of Dipodomys spectabilis. NCBI lineage: Eukaryota > Metazoa > Chordata > Mammalia > Rodentia > Heteromyidae > Dipodomys > Dipodomys spectabilis. The sequence goes on from NW_024871180.1 coordinate 817,332, forward strand.
AGTCCTCATTCTCAACATTCCTTTATTTATCACACCATCAGTTTGCAAAAATCAGCTTCATTTCCTGGAGAACATTACCAGTAGTACAACCAATATCCACCCAGAGGGTTTTAATAAAGCAAGATTTAAGGAAGGAAGATAACATGAAGTGACACCTACAAAATTTCTATGGAGACCTAGTATGCTGTCAAAATTATATCTGACATCTTTTACATTTCTGTCTTCCTTCTCTTCTCATACTTAAGAAGGCACTGACTTATACTATAAATATATTGCATTTATAAATTAAGAAACATTGTTTTGTTATGGTGGCTTCATAGAATGTGTTCGGTAGTGAACTTTCTCTTTCAATTGAATTGAAGAGTTGGAGGATTATTGGTGTGAGCTCTGCTTTGAAGGCCTTGTTTAATTCCGCTGTATAACCATCTGGTCCTGGACTTTTATTAGCTGGGAGGTCTCTTACTGCTGTTTCTATTTCAATGCTTGATATGGGCCTGTTAAGCTGGTTTAACTCACCTTGGTTTAGTTTTGGCATGTCAATATTTGCTAGGAAAAGGTCCATTTCTGTCAAGTTCTCAAACTTATTAGCATAATGTTTTGAGAAGTATTCCCTTATAATGTTTTGAATCTTGGTTGTTTCCATGGTGATGTTTCCATTCTCGTATCTAAGTTTTTTTATTTGGGTGTGTTCTCTTCTTTTTCTGATAAGATTTGCTAAGGGTCTGTCAATTTTGTTAATTTTATCGAGGAACCAACTCTTTGTTTTGCTGATTCTTTCTATAGCTTTTTTGGTTTCTAATTCATTTAATTCTGATTTAATTTTAATTATTTCTTTCCGTCTACTAGATTGGGGTTTATCTTGCTGCTCTTTTTCAAGAAGGTTTAGATGTGTCATTAGATTGTTGGTTTCAGATCTCTCCAATTTGTTGATGAAGGCGCTCAGAGCTATAAACTTGCCTCTGAATACTGCTTTTGTTGTGTCCCAGAGGAGCTGGTAATTTGTGTGTTCACTTTTGTTGAATAGCATGAACATTTGAATTTCCTTTCTAATCTCTTCCATCACCCACTCGTGATTCAGAAGTGTGTTGTTCAGCCTCCATGTCATACCAGACTTTCTTTGGTGGCTTTTGGTGTTGAGTTCTAACTTTATTCCCTTGTGGTCAGAGAGAATGCAAGATATCATTTCAATGTTTCTGAATTTGGACAAGGTTGCTTTGTGACCTAAAATGTGGTCTATTTTAGATAATGTTCCATGTGCTGCTGAGAAAAACGTGTATTCTGATGCTGCTTGGTGAAATGTTCGGTAGATATCTGTTAAATCTAGTTGATCTATGCAGATGTTTAGATCTGTAGTTTCTCTGTTGAGTTTTTGCCGAGTTGATCTATCTGGTGGTGAGAGTAGTGTGTTAAAATCCCCAACAATTAATGTCTTTGGAGTTATATGGGATTTGAGGGAAAGTAGTGTTTCTTGGATAAATTTGGGTGCTCCATTGTTTGGCGAGTAGATATTTAGAATTGTAATATCCTCCTGAAGAGAGATCGTTTAATTTGTATGTAGCGACTTTCTTTATCTCTTCTCACGAATTTTAATTTGAAGTCTATTTTATCTGATATTAGGATTGCAACTCCCGCCTGTTTATGGGGGCCGTTTGCTTCGTAGATTTTGTTCCAACCTTTAACATTGAAAATGTGTTTGTTTTTGCAGGCAAGATGTGACTCCTGACGGCAGCAGATAGAAGAGTCTTGTTTTTTAATCCAACTAGACAGTCTATGTCGCTTAATTGGAGAGTTCAGTCCGTTAACATTAAGAGAAAGGACTGAGAGGTATTTGTGAGTTCCTGCCATGTTATCCACCTTCTTGGGGGTTGCGAAAACTGCGTTCTTCCTATGGTTCTTGGATTCTCAGTTTGGGTGAAGTTTCTTGACCTTTATTGTGGTCTTGTTGGTTTTCTGTGTGAAGAACATCTTTAAGAATCTTTTGTAGGGCTGGTTTTGTAGAGATGTATTGTTTCAATTTTTCTTTGCTATGGAAGGTTTTTATTTGGCCTTCAGTTATGGAGGAGAGTTTAGCTGGGTAAAGTATTCTTGGTTGACAAATGTTTGTTTTTAGGGCATGGCATACATCGTTCCAGGCTCTTCTTGCTTTGATTGTCTCTGCTGAGAAAGCTGAGGTGATTCTAATTGGTTTTCCTTTATAGGTGATTAATCTTTTCTCCTTGACAGCTTTAAGGATCTTTTCCTTGGTCTGAGTTGATCCTGTGTGGATTATAATGTGAGGGTGGGATGGCCTATTCTGGTCTGGTCTGTTTGGAGTTCTAAAAGCTTCTTGTATCTGAATAGGCCTATCTTTTTGCATGTTTTGGAAGTTCTCTGCTGGGATCCTGTTAAACAAAGTTCCTAGGCCATTAACTTCTGTTTCTAGGTGCTACTCTGCACCCATTATCCTTAGATTAGGCCTTCTGATGGTGTCTTCCAAGTGTTGGATAGATCTATCATATTTCTTGTAGTTGTCTTGGATGTTTGTATCTTCTTTCTCTATAATATCTAGGCTGTCTTCAATCCCTGAGATTCGATCTTCTGCATGGTCTAACCTGCTGTCAAGACTTTCTACTTTGTTTTTTTATCTCTTTTCCTTCTAATTGGTCAGCTTTGATGGCTTCAAGTTCTTTGTTGAAGCTTTGTTTTAGATCTTGTATGAACTTCTTTACTTCCTTAATTTGATGTTCAGTGTTTATTCTCAGATCACTTTGTTGATTGGTTATGGTTTCCTTGGACTCCCATTCCTTCTGTTGGGTTCCATTCAGCATTCATTTTGTGGTCTCCCTGACTTCCTTCAGCTCTTTGTTAATGGATTCCATGAATGCCTTTAGTGATCTTTGTGTATTGTCTTCCTTCTCTCAATTCCTGTATTACTCTTTGATAAGCTTCCTCTGGTTCGTGGGATTCCTGTAGTTCTCTTTGAGTGTTTTCAGCCTGTTCACGCCATTCCTGTTTCTGTCTTTGAGTATTCTCAAGCTGCTCATGCAAATCCTGTATCAGCTTTTGAGTAGCTTCCTTATGCTTATGATATTACTGTATAAACTTTTGAAATGCCTCCTCTCTCTCCCTATCACGCTCATACAGAGACCTTTGTATGCTTTCAATCTTTTGATTTATCATGTTTGCCAGCAGTGTTTGTAGAGCTATTTGGGAATTCTCCTCTGGATTATTCATTATCTGTTCCGTCCCCTGATTATCGGGATTGGGAATAGAGATACCCGGATTTGCCATTTTTCTTGTGTTTTTCCGGCTTTCTCTGTCCATTTGAGATAAAAATAGCACCAGTTTTGTGCTAGAAAACTATCTTAAGGCAAGCATCAACTCAAGTCTGAATTTGCACAGTCAATAGTCTACAGATACAATCTAGTTCAACAGTTACATCTATTCAACATCAAACAACTATACGTTAATGGGCTATGGACTGCAAAGAAGAATTTGGAAGACCAGAAATTATTAGGGTTAGGGAGAGATGTGGGTAAAAAGATAGGAATAGATTGATGTGGGGAGGCTCTGGGGGAGTTAACTAAGTCTTAATCTCAAAGCAGGAAATAGGTTGGGTAGGATGAAAGTAGAGAGAGAGAGAAAAGAAAAAAAAGAAAGAAAAGAGTCCAGAAGAAATAGAAAGGTAGAAATTATTAAAATTATGTAGATTCGATAACAATCTATTTAGATAAGAACGTGAATTTATTGGTGAAGGGGAGGGATATAAAGTAGATGTGAAAAACTTAAAAATAAAAATGCTTAAAAATTATATAGGTATAAAGAGATAGTACTGCTATTAGGGAATTTACGTCTTAGAGGTTTTGACTTGTGTAATAAATTTGTGGATTAAGTGTGTACACAATGGGGGATAGGGTCTAATAGTCAACTACAGGTTTATCTGAAGATGTGCAGGACAAGAATTAAGTCACATAAAGAAGAATGAAAGAGAGGAGAAGGTGAAAAAGATAAGAAAGAAGAAGAAAAATATGAGAAGTTCAGTAGAGCTAAACAAAAAACAAAAAGATAATTTAAAAAGAGAGAAAAAAAAGAGAAAGAAGACCAAAAAAGAAAGCAAAAACGCACACTCCCGTATCCCCAAAATGAAAATTATAAGAGGAAAGGAAACTTTCTGAAAAATATTTTTTTTTATCAAAAAGGCAAAGATTAAAGATTGAAAAAAGTTTTAGAAAAGAAAAAAAAATTTTTTTATATAAAGTACCAAAAATAAAAACTAAAAAAAAAAAAAGAAGACGAAGAAGAGAAAAAAGAAAAAAAAAAAAAAAAAAAAAAAAAAATCCCAAAAATTTCTTTGATTTTTATTTTTATTTTTTGGGAGGAGTGGGAAAAATCCTGTATCTCCCTTGTGTCCGTAACCAGCATCTTGTTGGAGTCTCTGGTCTGCCTGTGGTCCTGTGGCTTGGTTGGTTTCTTAAGTCAGTTTGTTCGAACAGGCAGTATAATGCTCTGCTTTACCCAGGATTTGGCGATCCTCTTCCCAGGCTAGTTCATTGGGAGACAGATCTGCTTTGAGTATCACAAAAGAGGGGGATGCAGTGATGAGGCTAGGTTCTGGTAGCTTTTCCAGGGCTGGTTTGTGAAAACCTCATAGAGCCCAGCCTGGAGCTATTCTGAGGGTTTCTGTTTACTGAATTTCAATTGATTGTCCAGGCTGCTAGAGGGAGGGGCAGCCTCTGGCTCTGATTACCCAGTGAAGGAACCCACTCCTAGGGCTGGCACCCGAGCTGGGTGACTTTTCCCTGAGTGGAGCTGAGTCTGGCAGGTCACGCCGCCATTAAGTTATTGTGACCTGCTAAATGACTCGTTTTATTCCAAGGCCTGAGCTGGAGCTAGCAGCTCCTCCGAGCTTTGTCAGTATCCAAGATGGAGATCACTGGTGCTGGGGGGGGAAGGGATGGCCTTCCCTCCTCTGCTCCCTGAGAAGGAGTGAGGACGTCAGTCTTCTACTCACGCCGAGTCTTGGTTCCTGGGTCGTCTCTGGTCTGCGAACTGCAGGATGAAGATGTCTGCTTCTTGTCGGTTCTTGCTGGTGTTGAGTAGAATCTTCTCGCCTGCTGCATCTAGCTCCTTCTTCCCGGACTCTCTGTTGCTCAGGTATGGCGGCTGCGCTCGCCTGCCACCGCCACAGCTGCCGCCGACACGGTAGCTGCTGGCAAGGGCTCAGAAGTGTCTCCTTGCCTGGGTTTCCTTCTCTGGCCAAACTCTCTGTCCTGTGATGATTCACTTGGTGTAATTCTCTGACTTAGGACTGTCCACTGGAACTCTATAACTGCTTTCTATGCGAGAGCTTACTTAGACTCCAGCTCCTCCTCCGCCATCTTCCCGGACTCCCCTCTCTATTCCTATTTTTTACCTACACCTCTCCCTAAACCTAATAATTTCTGGTTTAACAAATTCTTGTTTGTGGTTCGTAGCCCATTAATATATAGTTGTTGGATGTTGAATAGATGTATCTGTTGAACTAGATTGTACTTGCAGACTATTGACTGTGCAAATACAGACTTTGGTTGATGCTTGCCTTAAGTTGGTGTTCAAGCACAAAACTGGTGTTATTTTCATCCCAAATGGGCAGAGTATGTCGGAAAAACACAAGAAAAATGGCAAGTCAGGGTATCTCAACTCCCCCTCATGATAATCTAGGGACAGAACAGATAATGAATAATCCAGACAAGCGTTCCCAAATAGCTCTACAAACACTGCTGGCAAACATGATAAATGAAACGATTGAAAACATACAAAGGACTCTGTATGAGCGTGATAGGGAGAGAGAGGAAGCAAACAAAAGGTCAATGGAGGAAAGGATTGAAAACCTACAAAGGACTCTTTATGAGTGTGATACGGAGAGAGAGGAGGCAATCCAAAGGTTTATACAGGAATATCATGAGCATGAGGAAGCTACTCAAAACTGATACAGGATTTCCCTGAGCTGCATGAGAATACTCAAAGCGAAAGGCAGGAATGGCGTGAACAGACTGAGAACACTCAAAGAGAACTACAGGAATGGCATGAACGGAAGCAAGAGGAAGCTAAGCAAAGAGTAATACAGGAATTGAGAGAGCAAGATGAGAATACACAAAGATCACTAAAGGCATTCATGGGATCCATTAACGAAGAGCTGAAGGAAGTCAGGGAGACCACAAAGGGAATGCTGAATGGAACCCAACAGAAGGAATGGGAGTACAAGGAAACCATACCCAATCAACTAAGTGATTTGAGAATAAACACTGAACACCAAATTAAGGAATAAAGAAGTTCATACAAGATCTAAAACAAAACTTCAGCAAAGAATTTGAAGCCATCAAGCTGACCAATTAGAAGGAAAAGAAATAAAAAACACAGTAGAAAGTCTTGACAGCAGTTTAGAGCATGCAGAAGATTGAAACTCGGGGATTGAAGACAGCCTAGATATTATAGAGAAAGAAGATACAAACATCCAAGACAAGTACAAGAAATATGATAGATCTATCCAAAACTTGGAAGACACCATCAGAAGGCCTAATCTAAGGATAATGGGTGTAGAAGAGCACCTAGAAACAGTAGTTAATGGTCTAGGAAATTTGTTTAACAGGATCCTAGCAGAAAACTTCCCAAACATGCAAAGTTAGGCCTATTCAGATACAAGAAGCTTTTGTAACTACAAATAGTCCAGACCAGAATAAGACATCCCACCGTCACAGTATGATCCACACAGGATCAACTCAGACCAAGAAAAGATCCTTAAAACTTCATGGAGAAAAGATTAATCACCTATAAAAGGAAACCAATTAGAATCACCTCAGAATTCTCAGCAGAAACCATCAAAGCAAGAAGAGCCTGGAAATATATATGCCATGCCCTAAAAACAAACAACTCTCAACCAAGAATACTGTACCCAGCTAAACTCTCCTTCATAAATGAAGACCAAATAAAAAACCTTACATAGCAAAGAAAAATTGAAACAATACATCTCCACCAAACCAGCCCTACAAAAGATTCTTAAAGATGTCCTACACATAGAAAACCAACAAGACTACAATAAAGGCTAAGAAACTGCACCCAAACTGAGAATCCAAGAACCATAGGAAGAACCCAGTTTTCGCATGCCCCAAGAAGGTGGATAACATGGCAGTCCTCTCGATCAACATTAATGGACTGAACTCTCCAATTAAGCGACATAGACTGTCTAGTTGGATTAAAAAACAAGATCCTTCTTTCTGCTGCCTTCAGGAGTCAAATCTTACCCGTAAAAACAAACACATTTTAAATGTTAAAGGCTGGAACAAAATCTACCAAGCAAACGGCCCCCATAAACTGGCGGGAGTTGCAATCCTAATATCAGATAAAATAGACTTCAAATTAAAATTCGTGAGAAGAGATAACGAAGATTGCTACATACTAATTAAGGGATCTCTCATTCAGGAGGATATTACAATTCTAAATATCTATTCGCCAAACAATGGAGCACCCAAATTTATCCAAGAAACACTACTTTCCCTCAAATCCTACATAAATCCAAAGACATTCATTGTTGGGGACATTAGATGCATACCACTATCACCACTAGATAGATCAAATCGTCAAAAACTCTACAGAGAAGCCGCAGATCTAAATAGCTGCATAGATCAACTAGATTTAACAGACATCTACCGAATATTTCACCCAGCAGAATCAGAATACATGTTTTTCTCAGCAGCACATGGAACATTTTCTCAATAGACCACATTTTAGACCACAAAACAAACTTGTCCAAATTCAGAAACATTGAAGTTATACCTTGCATTCTCTCTGACCACAAGGGAATAAAATTAGAACTCAACACCAAAAGCCACCAAAGAAATTCCGGTAACATATGGATGCTGAACAAGACTCTGCTGAATCATGACTGGGTCATGGAAGAGATTAGAAAGGAAATTCAAATATTCATGCTATTGAACAAAAATGAGCACACAAATTACCAGCTCTTCTGGGACACAACAAAGGCAGTATTAAGAGGCAAATTTATAGCTCTGAGTTCCTACATCAACAAATTGGAGAGATCTGAAACCAACAATTTAATGAGACATCTGAACCTTCTTGAAAAAGAACAGCAAAATAAACCCCAATCCAGTAGATTGAAAGAAATAATTAAAATTAAATCAGAATTAAAAGAATTAGAATCCAAAAAAACTATAGAAAAAATCAACAAAATGAAGAGTTGGTTCTTCGAACAAATTAACAAAATTGACAGACCCTTAGCAAATCTTATCAGGAAAAGAAGAGAACACACCCAAATAAATAAACTCAGAGAGGAGAATGGAAACATCACCACAGGAATAATCAAAATTCAGAACATTATACGGGAATACTTCTCAAAACTTTATGGTAATAATTTTGAGAACATGGCAGAAATGGACCTTTTCCTAGCAAATATTGACATGCCAAAACTAATCCAAGATGAGTGAAACCATCTTAACAGGCCCATATCAAGCATTGAAATAGAAACAGCAATAAGAGACCTCCCAGCTAAGAAAAATCAAGGACCAGATGGTTTTACAGCAGAATTCTAAAAGGCCTTCAAAGCAGAGCTCACACCAATACTCCTCCAACTCTTCAATGCAATTGAAAGAGAATGTTCACTACCGAACACATTCTATGAAGCCATCATAACCCTCATCCCAAAACCAGGCAGGGACTCTTCAAAGAAAGAGAACCAACCCAGATGCCCCTCAGTAGATGAATGGATCAAGAAAATGTGGTATAAATGCACAAAGGAATTCTATGCCTCCGTCAGAAAGAATGACATTGCCCCATTTGTTTGGAAATGGAAAGGCTTGAAAAAAATTGTATTAAGTGAATTAAGCCAAGCCAAAAGAAGCATAGGTCCCATGGTTTCCCTTATTTGCAATATTTTGTATATGTATGAGTCAACAGAAAAGGTCAGATAAGGTGATGTTAGGAAAATGAACCCTAAGATATGTATTTAAATGTTTTTTTTTCTTTCATGCACTTGTTTCTAACGCATTTATAAGATTATTTCTTTGTTGCTTTGTATGCCTCTCCCCCACAGTATAACCCCTGCTTTCACTGAATTTGATGTCGTTATAATTTGTGGAGGGGAAGGAGAAAAACAAGTCGTTTAAATAACATACAGGTGGACCCATTGGATCAATGAGAAGTACAAGTTGTCATGTCGAAAACGAACTTTACCAATTTGGTGCGGGGGGGGGGGGGTGGACGTTTGGGTGGATGGGCAGCGGGAGGCTGTGAAGGGATGGGAAGGGGAAACAAAAGAGGAGGCAAGAATGCGTGATAAGAAATGTACTCTTATCTTGCCCATGTAATTGTAAACCTTCTGAACAATATTTTCACAAAGATAGTCATCTGCAAAAAAAAAAAAAAGAGAGAGAAGAAAAGAATAGAAAAGTAAGCCAATGTTTTCAACTTAAGTACTAAACAAAAGAGAGAGAAAATTAAGGTTATGTATATATTTTAAGAACTAATACAAGCAATATCAAGATATTTTGAAATTTTATACCTTTACTAGATAAAGTAGCTCAAACCTGTAATCTTATCTACTTGGGAAACAAAGATTTGAGAATTTCAGTTCCAAGGAAGCCGAGACAAAAAAAGAAGTTTCTGAAACTCTAACCATTTTCTGGGTGCAAAGTTTTTTGCTTGTATTAGGAGGACCGCAGTTCAATCAGTCCCAGGCATAGTGATACTACCTCAAAATAAGCAATCCAATTACAATCTGCAGATATGGCAATAGTAGAGATGCTGTTTCATAAATATAGGGTTTTGGGTTCTGGGTTCAATCCTCCAGTACCACTAGGAATTTAAGTGTGTACCAGGGTAAAAATTTGGCTATGTATAGACTACATACTTGTTTTACAAACTCTAATAAAGCTTTTACCTCTTTTGCTAATTTTTTAAAAGTATAATCATAACTTCCATCCCCAAACTGAATAATTTCCTATTAGAGATTTTCTTCTATACATTAAATAATATGTTGTGTGTTGGATACTGTCCTACTGAAGTCATATTAAAGATCAAAAACCCATTGACTGCATTTGGAAACAGAATCTCAAAGGAAGCATTTAAGTTGAAGTCTTCTCGAAGAGAGGTAGAAGGCCTTGGATATGCCAAGGAAAGAGGACTTAGAAAAAGCCAACTCTGATCTTGGAGTTCCAGTTCCACCAACTCAGAGGTAATGTATTTACAGTATTAATGCTACTCATTCAGTCATAGTTTATTATTACAATTACTAGCAAACATGTGGAATCTATAAGACATGAAATGTCATCTACTCTTTTGGTCCATGACTCATCTCTATAACCATAGTGACTAAGGACGATGAGACTTGGGGGATAATGGTTTTCAGGATGGTAGGAAAGTTTATGTGGTTCTATCTCCAATTAACTACATAAACTTCTGGGCTGGAGTCTTGGTTCAAATGGTAGACTGACTACTGTTAGCAAACAAACTGAGAGCATGAGGTATGTTCAAACCCCATATTGGGAGAAAGAAAAAATCCTTAGAAGAATACTATGAGAAACAGAATTATGAATAGGAAAGCAGAAACAAAAGAAAAAAACATAGATACAGACAAAGCTTCCCAATGTGAAATATCACACAAACTGCAATATTTAAGGTTTTCCTTCCTATACAGTAGAAATAAATGGTATTTCTACTTGAAGCAACTAAAGTGCAAAACTGTATTCAATAATTGACATTACTTTTATGTTTCTATAATATAACTTGTTTTCCTACAAATTTATAGAATAGTGTAGCTATGGAAAAATCAGTAAATATTTCATTTTCATATAGGATTACATATCCTTCGAAGTGTTGTCTAAAATTGATTTACACTAAAATCATTGCCATTGATATCCTTCTCAAGATTCCAAATGTTTATACTTTCAGCTCACCTTCCACAAAACTCATACCCCAAACATAATTTTTAGTTTGTTCATGCAATCATAGGAACATAAACATATGGCCCAAAATGTTAATTCCCATTATCTGCTGTCATTAATATGGTATAACTAATACAATTAAGATTAAGTATATACCCTGAGAGCAAGACGATTCTTCTTTCTACATACATGCGTGCACACACACACACACACACACACAAATGCACACACACACAAACACACACATATTTACCACTCTAACTCAGGTTAGGTTCTTGACACTGGGTATCAGACAATGATCAAATAATCAAAGTTTCAAGCCAAGACATAAAATACATTTATAATTCCATGTATGTGAAAATATCAGATCATTCAAAATAATGAGAATATTTAACAGAACCATCCAGGTTTTGAACCATCTACTCCCTGATTTCATTCATTCATGACAATGCATTTTTCATATCATATTTATGAATGTTTTTGAGTCTTTCTGATTAGTAGCCAAAAATATGCTATCATATAATAGAAAAGGTAGGTAAAATTAATTGTCCCCAGGTAATCTTTAATATGTCTTATGAAAGACATCTATTTTCTTCTTGTAGAGTCTGTTTCTGGAATTTTGGGGTCTGGTCGTGGGCCTGAACTCTGGGCCTGGGCGCTGTCCCTCAGCTCTTCAGCTCAAGGCTAGCACTCTACCACTTGAGCCATAGCGCCACTTCTGGCTTTTTTTCTTTTTGCTTATGTGGTGCTGAAGAATCGAACCCAGGGCCTCAGGCATGCAAGGCAAGCGCTCTACCACTGAGCCACCTTTCCAGCCCTGTTTCTGGCATTTTGACTTAATGTCTACTATTAAGTTACAAAGGACATGCCGTATTCCTTAGTTCATTTTCCCTAAAGGTTATGCTATGGAGTTGACTCTGATTTGTTAGCTTATTCTAAATTAAATTTTCTCAACAACTTGAATTACTGTTTATGTTACGCCTAAGCCATTTGAAATATTAAAAAGAACTGGAAATTCACCTTGACAATGATTTGGGAATGGAAATAGTGGTTGTGGGGAGATGAAGGACTTGAATTATCTAGAGTGCCTTAAAAGTGGCACTGTTATTTAAGGACTGATCATTTAGTAAGTGTGGTCTTATTTCATCTAGGAAGCTGAAAGTATGCTTTTCATCACATTCTTGCCTGAAAAGCACTAGAATTATTTCCTTTTTACAGTTTATGCCCTGTTGCTACTGTAGTAAAACCCACAAAAAACTTCAGAACTGTGTTAAGTGCTTTAGATTTTGAAATTTTCTTCTAGTAGCCCTAGTGATAAGAGCTCAGATTCATGGAATACACACATAATCCACAACTAAAAGCACCACAATATAAAAACCCCATATGCAAAATGAGGTTCAATTTTTTCTTTGTTGTTTCATTTTTTCTTTCTTATTTTTCTTCTATTTATTCGTTTTTCATTATGAAAATACCTTTCAGAGGGGTTACGATTACATGGGCTAGGTAATGAGTGCTTTTCTTAACAAGCATTGTTGCCTCCTCCTCTGTTTCCCCTTCCCATCCCTTTCCATTCCTCCCCCGCCTGTGAGCCCCCATGTCAAAATTGTAAAGTTATTTTTTCGACATAACATCTTGTACATCTCATTGTTACAGTGGGTCCACCTGTATCGGTATTTAAATGATGTGTTTTTTCCCTTACCCTCCACAAACTATACCAACATCAAATACAGTGAAAGTAGGGGTTATACCGTGGGGGAGGGACATACAAAGCAACAAAAATCATTTTATAAATATGTTTGAAACAATCAAATGAAAGGAAAACAAATATTTTTAACACATATCTTGGAGTTCATTTTGCCTAACATCAACTTACATGACCATTTTCTGCTTGTCTCAACCATATACTAGTCATTGCAAATAAGGGAAACCATGGGACATATGTTTCTTTGGGCCTGGCTTAGTTCAGCTTTGGAAGAAAACAAAAGAGTCATTTTTTTCTTATTGATTGTCTTTTAAGGAGCTAGGTGCTCGTTATTTCTCGTTATTGTTGATGTGAGTTAAATAAATTTACCAGAATTTTCAAATAAAATAAGGAGATATAAAATGGCATATTTAGTAACAAAATAAAGCTAAACATTTTCGTGATATATTTATTGTAGTCCCATTCTCAGTTATCCTCAAATAACATTGACATAAGCCAAGCATATGTGTAAATTGGCATGTTTCAAGCACACAGATCTCTGGAATGTGTGGGCTCTGATTTCTGTATCAACTTCACCTAGAAAACAAAATTATCATTTGCTTCATGTCTTAAGCAATGTGTTTAATATGGGTTTTATTAATTTTATCAATAGATCTCATAATCTATGGAATTGATGCATTGCATAAGTATTTGATTTCTTTCCATGGAATTAATATTACATTCATTTTACCTTTTCACATATGAAATAATGACATTCTTGGGGATAAAACATGCCTGATTTTCATTTTGATTACCAATATGGAACAATTAGGCACTTTGAAAATTTAACTTTAAATCTGAACTAAAGCAAGATATCCCATCACTTATCTGATTATTCCTATAGACTTGAATATAACACATTTTTGAATGGTAGGAAATTCAAAGTATACCTACTCTTTATAAAATAAGAAATAAATGATTGTGATAATATTTATTTTGCCTTCGACTAGAAAGAACCTCACTATAGATGAAAAAACTTGAATGGAAATGCCATAAAATTATGAAAAATTCAAGTCATTATGAGTTAGATGAAATAGTCATTTTTGAAGGTAACAAAGTGAAATCTCTTGAAGCTTTCTTAGCTGTTAAATAAAATGTATTTTCATTCAAAATATTTCATTCATCTCTGCAGCAATGATATAACCAAACCACCTCCAAGCCAAATAGCTTCTCTGATTAATTCAAGTAAGTACTTAAGAACAGAAGTTATCACAATTGTATAGAAATATCTACCCACCACACTAGAAATTAAATCTGAAATCATTAAGGATTGGGATTAATACTTAGCTTTCACTATGTTGCCATAAAGAGGTGAACCCTTTCAAGTGGGCATAGTTGTAGAGATTTGGTCACTGAGAACTTGTGATCAAAGAGGATGTTATTATCAAGTACTTTTCTCCTCTTCCTACTTTTTCTTCTCTGTCTCCTTCTCCTTTTCCTTCTCCCTCTCCCTCTTCTTTTTCCCTCTCCCACTCCTATTCCTCCTCTTCTTACTTCCTGGCTTCCATGAATACACATACTCCATCACATGTTCCTGATATGGGGTACTGTGACACCACCAACCCAAAGCAATGAGGATAAGAAACATAAACTGAAATGTATAAAATCAGAAGCCAAAAATTAATCTTTTCCCCTTTAAAGTTAATTTTATAAAGTATTGTCTCATATTAATAGGAGACTGACACAGCATGCTCTCATTTATTATAAGGGATAAGATTTACTGGAAAAAATCTGACCAACATTGCGATAATGAAATGATTGGTTAAATTAAATTATATTAGGACAAATCTACTTTAAAATACCAGATATACTTCAACAAGAAGCAAAAAAATCACCCCTATGGGTTGATATGAAAAGACAGCAGAATTCAATCTGTTCCTAAAGGAAAATGAACTATAATTGGCAGTATTGTCAATTTCAAAAATGATGTTAGAAGACTGAAGAACAAATTTCCACTCAAACAGTGTGATGTAAAATTTATTTTGTCCCCTGTATTCTATCTATGTCTGGTGCCCAAAATGACTTGTATTTTATTCTAATCATATTTTTAATTAACTTTAAGCAGTTGTATGGGAGTTGCTGTTTGACAAAGCAGTTTATGAATAGTGTTTAGTGAGTTTTTTTAAAATTTTTTCTCTCCTGAGGTTTAAACTTTGGGTGGGGTGCTGTCCCTGAGCTTCTTTCGATGAACACTAGAACTCTATCACTTGAGGCACAGTAGCACTTTTATATTTTTCTGAGATTTAATTGGAGATAAGAATCTCACAGGGCTGGGAAAGTGCATGCCTTGCATACAAGAGGCCCTGGGTTTGATTCCTCAGCACCACATAAACAAAAAAGAAAAAAGCCAAAAGTGGCACTGTGGCTCAAGTGGTAGAGCGCTAGCCTTGAGCTCAAGAACTGAGGGACAGCGCACAGGCCCAGAGTTCAAGCCCCACGACAGAACCCCTCCCCCCCAACAAAAAAGAATCTCACAAACTTTCTTGCCTGGGCTGGCTTCAAGCCTCAATCCTCAGACCCCTGATTATCTAGGATTACAGGCGTGAGCCACTAATAACTGGCTTAATAAAATGAATTTTTTTTCTAGTCCTCAGGCTTGAACTCAGGAGCTTGGGGATGTCCATGAGCTACTTTTCCTCATGCTAGCACTTTACAACTTGTGTCATTGTGCCAATTCCAGCTTTTTTTGCTATGTAGTACTGAGGAATCAAACCCAGGGCTTCACACATGCAAGGCAAGCAGTCTACCACTAAGCCACATTCCCAGGCCAATACAATGCCTCTTGATGATCATTATCTCTCATCTTTCTCAATCCTATCTCATCCCTCAATTTACATAATTTTGTAGAATATTCACTGACTTGAAAATATATTACAGATTATATTTTATTAATAGTCTTATTTATCAACATACTAAAGTTATGCATTACAGAATACTGTGATTTTAAACTCTAAATTATCACTCAGATTTACCCAATACTATTCTAAAATTTTTCCTAATGTTAATACAAATGCACTCTGTAATTCTTTGATAAAGTACAATGATTCTCAGAATGTTAAAGGGTTGGAGTAACAATATCACCTTCAGTTCTAGAACATTTTATCATCACTACTCTCTCAAAATACTCCAATATTTATTAGTAGTCACTTCCTGTCATCATTTCAACCTACCCTGCTCTTGAGTAGTTATTATTTCATATTCTACCTCTACAGATGTGCCAATTTTAAAAAGCTCATATAACTAGAAAATGTAGTCTATTTTATATATTTCTACCATGTAATATTACTGTTTCCAAAGTAAGTCCATGTAAATTTTTCTCATGGATGGAGAATATTATTTTGTCTGCCTGTGTATAATTGTATAACAACCTCAATGGGCATTTCAATATTTTATTATATGGTATTGTAAAAGGTTTTACTATGTATATTCTTGCACATGTGTCTCATTGGACATAGGTTGAAATAATTTTGAATATAAAATTATGTTTCAAAATGCTGGATCACAGAGCAACTTTATATATAATATCTTAAAGATTGCCAGTATGTTTAACAAACTGACCATATCATTTTAAGTGCCAAGCACCAATATATATGGATTCCAATTTCTACTTAATGGTTGTGTAGTGCAATCTCATTTTTGTTTCTATTTCCACTAATCTCTAATGTATGCAATGTCTAGGTATGTATTGATCTTTCCATATGTTCCTTGGTTGTTGTTATATTACTATAGAGATATATATTTGGAATTTTTGATAATTTATTCATGATGGTCAAACTTTTCCATTGGCATTAATATGTTCTTAATGTATTTCTGATTCAAGTTTCTTTAAATAAATGTATATATATATATATACACACACTATATGTACCTATGTAAATATTCATACTTATATGTGTATATATGCAAATACCTATATATGTATACATACATATGTATATACAGATGGTTTCACACATGTATATAGACATATGTATATTATTATTTTCATTTGTTTGTAAGATATCATTTTACTTTATTTGCCGATCATGTCCTTTTTTGATTTTACTTTATTTTATTTTATGGTTAAGATGTTGCACAGAGGGGTTTCAGTTACATGAGTAAGGCAATGAGTACATTACTTGTTGATCATTGTTACCCCTTCCTTTCCTTGTTGTTGTTTCACTATCCCTTCCCTTCCCCAGCACCCACAATCCTATTTCCCGCCACTAGCAGCATGAAGTGGTAAAGTTCATTTCCAATATACTGTCTTGTGGGTATCTTTGTTGCAATGGGTCATCCTGTGTCCTTGTTTCAGGGTTTTGTAATTTCCCTTCCCCTCCCCAGACTAGACATGTATATACAAGATGCAGGGTATCAAAATCGAGTACAGTGACACAGGGGATATGCCATAGGGGAAAGAACATATAAAGGAAACAACAACAAAGATGAATAAAATGACATTGTACATTTACAACAGTAACAATAAAGACAGAATATTCAAACATGTCCTTTATTGCCAAGGTAATTATTGCAGTCCATATCCTTATCATTTTTGGAACTTTGCAAAAATGTTTTGTAGCATTCCTTGTGGACTTACATGTTCAATTTTTGCTAAATCTATCTACTCTTAAGTTACCTGACAGCTCTCTTCTGAAGCCAAAAAGTTAGTCTTCTACAACTTGGTTCCAAACCACTTGTATTTTTTCCTCGTACTAAGAATAATGACTGAAGTCCAGTGCCTGGGGCTCACACCTACAATCCTAGCTATGCAGGAGGCTGAGAGCTAAGGATCACAGTTCAAAGCCAGCCTGGGCAGGAAAAGTCCATGAGACTCTTATCTCCAATAAACCACCAGAAAACCCAAAGTGGTGCTATGGCTCTAGCCTTGAGCTGAAGAGCTGAGGGACAGCGTCTAGGCCAAGAGTTCAAGAAGCACGACTAACACCACCACCACCACTAACAGCAACAACAAAGAGAATACTGAATCAAAAGCAATAGCATTAAGAAGTCTTAAAGATAGGCTCAAGTATAACATTTTAGTATTACCTTTGATACCAATAGCCTTCTTGTCTAATGAGTCATGAGCGCTCAGATGTTGACCAAAGTTCTTAGTTTCTTTACACGATTACTATAAGTATGTATTTACTCATCTATGTTTCTTTTATTTCACCACAGAATCTGTATATATCCTTTATGTCATACTTGAACACCAATGCCTTTGGAAGATATTTATTAATTGGTGTATATTAATTGTATGAAATAATCATTGAAATATTTCACACACTCACATATTGATCAAGGGCCTGATTAACCCGTGTCTGTCTTTCTCCATTCCCATTTCCCTTTATTTTTCAACTGTTTTCTGTGAATTTCTTTGTGCTATTTTCACATATCATCAAAATGTATTAAAGTGCTATTCACTCACCATCATTTAAAATTATACAATGCTGAATATAAAAGCAAACATCTAAATAAATGGAGACATATAATTTTTGTGGATTGCAGGATACAATAGAGAAAAAATATAAATTGTCTCCTCCCCCTGTTTGGGAGGTCATTCATGGGGCTTGAGATCTGGTACTGGGCATTGTCCCTCTGCTCTTCAGCTCAAAGTGAGTGCTCTACTCATTGAGCAACTGTGTCACTTCTGGTTTTCTTGAGGTTAATTGAGCATAAGAGTTTTATGGACATTCCTGTTCCAGCTGGTTTTAAACCACAATCCTCAGATCTCAGCCTCCTATGCAGCTAGGATCACAAGAATGAGGCAACAGCACACAGCTACAGAGTTTTATTTATGTTTATGACAATTTCAAAAACACCTGACCAGCACTCTTTGAATCATTGACAAAGTAAAATAAACTGGAATATATTTCTCTGTCCAATAATAAAGTGTAAAATTGTTATATTTGTAGAGGAAAGACTATACAGCTCAATGGGTCTATAGGGGACCAGATTAGCTCCACATAAATATTATCAGGGAATATTTAATAAGGGTTAAAACCAAACACTGGTGGAATGACATTCTCTTTAATAAGTGATGATAGGTTAGACAGAATTGAGCAGAATTAAAAAATGAACATTGACTTAAAATAACAATTAATGCAAATATTAACTTCAAACAGGATTAAAAAGTGGCATATAAAACAAAAAGAGAGATGTAAGTATAAAGCCAAGAAAGATGTCTTGACAATTTTGGAGATGAAGCATACTTAAATTTGGCATTAAAATTATAGGAAAGGAAAACTTGATATAGTAGAACTCAATACAAGTGTAAAATAATTTGGTCTGTTAAAGTTCATATACTAGTATTGAAGAAAAATTGGTAGCAGGTGGCTCATGAATCTTATCCTAGCTACATGGGAGGCTGTGATTTGAGAATTGCTGTTTGAAAGCAGCCCACAAAATAAAGTTCCTAAGAATCTTATCTCTGATTAATCAGCAAAAAAGCCAGAAGTGAGGAATGACTGAAATGGTAAATTGTTAACAAATTGCAACAAATCACAGGGACCCTGAGTTCAAGCCCAGGACCGTAGATACATGTACAACAGTAATAGTATTAATGCTCATAGTGATGATGATGATGATGATGATGATGATGATGATGATCATGATGATGGTGATGATGATTATGATGTTGATTATGAAGATAATGATGATGAAGTGTACCCATAGTCAAGGATAAAATATTTGCAAATCCTATACCTGAAGAATGCTTCAAATCGAGACTTTACATAGAACTCTCAAAACCTAATGTTAAAAAGAACATCAATTAGAAACCAGCAAAATACATCTTGTGAAAAATAAGCACAAGAAAGGCATCATCAGTCATCAAATAAATGCACATTAAACTAAAATGACATCATAAAACATGTATGAGAATTACCTCACATAATTCAATAATGACCATACTAAATGCTATCAAGAAACAGAAACTGGATGCTGGCAGGAATGTCAAATGGGAAAGCCACTTCTGAAAACATTTTGACAGGTTCCTAGTATATGACACTTGCAAATACCCACAGCATAGCACAGGAATTGAGCTCTTCAGGATTTGTCTCATAGAAATAAAATGTAACATTCACCCAAAGGCCAAAACACAGAGCCACATAGCAGCATTATTTCCTCTAGTCAAAGAAATGGAAATCAATTCAGGCATTCTTCAGGTGAATGGGAAATATTTTTTGCTAAATTCTCTAATAACAGAACCAAAAGGCAACTCGAGTGAACACAATACAATATTAAGACCTACAACAATAGGGAATAATCTACCATAGATTTGAAGGCAATCCTAAAAGCTTATTTATTGCATGAACTAGAATTTGGAGAAAAAAATGTGTTGGTTTCCAGGATTAAACAGGTTTGGGATGGGACAAAGAGAAATAATGGGTTTAATTATAAAAGGGAAGCATGAGACAGATTATTTTTGGTAAAGAAACGTATCTGTAAATATGGTACATTCATATAGAGTTGATAAAATTATATTGGACTTAATATGTGCACAAAATAATTAAAACAACTGAAGTCTACTTAAGGTACTTGTAAAATATTAATGTCCTACTTGTGATGTCATACTAGAAATATTTAAATAAATTGGAAAATGTATTCAGGGATTTATCTGTGTTCTTCTTTTTTTAGGGGGGGGGGTTTGGTCGTGGGGCCTGAACTCTGGGCCTGGGCGCTGTCCCTCAGCTCTTCAGCTCAAGGCTAGCGCTCTACCACTTGAGCCATAGCGCCACTTCCGGCTTTTTTTCTTTTTGCTTATGTGGTGCTGAGGAATCAAACCCACAGTCTCAGGCATGCAAGTCAAGCGCTCTACCACTGAGCCACCTTCCCAGCCCCTCTGTGTTCTTCTTATAACATCATAAAGATCCATACTAACCTCAATAGTATTTAATGACATCTAAAAAACAGAAGTCAATATTAAATGTTTACAATGAAAAATAGTATGGGTCCAAGCTTGAGATGAAATATGCTTTGCTAATTATAAGACAAAAATATAGAAAACTGATATCCAGGACCAGTTCTGACAAAAAAATGTGAGAAACTACAAAAACAAAGAAAGCTACATATAGTGTAATCTCCCTGTTTTCTCACGTTTGTGGAAGCCATAGGTTAGCGATCATTGCTAAAGGGTGGCTTGGCCTGAAAAATAATCTAAAGTGGTTAGAGCCTTAGTAACAAAAAATAAGTCTTTCTAATGTTTCCCTTTTATAATTAAACCTACTACTTCTCTTTGTCCCATCCTGTTAAAACAGGAGTGGTTATAAACAGAAGCACTGGTCTGAAGCCTCAAAATAAGGACCCCAGTCTCTGTGGACCAGTCTCTAACATTAGGTGTTATTTAATTTAACAAGCATGATTTTAGATTTTGTAGAGTGGGATGGTGCATAGTCACAGGCAATGTCTGCTATGTCAAGTAATCCAATCTCCTCTTTCACGTTACCCAATAGCCAGGTTTCAACACAAATGACTACAATGAGATTGTGCAAATGAGACTGCAACTTTTTCATCTCATGAATCAAAATTGTCAAATGATTTCTGTTTTCTAGATGTTTACACATTTCTCATGATCTTTTCTACTATTTTGTCTTCATTATTGATGTTCATAGTACTTTTTTGTTGTTGTCTTGTGTGTATATGACATTTTTAGGGCTGGAACTCAATGTTTAATGGTCTTCCTTGAATTTTTTGCTCATGGCTGATGACACTCTATTCCTTGAGCCACATTCTCACCGTCTACTTCTTGCTGGATAACTGGAGATAAGTTTTCACATTTTTGTCTGTTTGGACTGACATTGAACTAAAATATTCAGGTCTTAGCCCCCTGAGTTTCTAGGATTCTCTACATGAATGGTTAACATCAATCATTGCTTTACTGTTTTTTTAATTATGTGATAGAGGAAAGTGGAAGTACATTTGTGTTATGTGTGCAATTTTCAAATACAAGTTTGAATCAACTTGATATAATGTAATTGTTATCAATTTCAACAGTTAAATGAATGAATATTACACATTTCCATGGAAATATAATTGAAAACAAAAGGAATAATTTTTTAAAAACATGAATTTCTTTCACTTTACCAATCATGTTTAATACAAGTTTAATTAGCAGACTTCTATGACAAAAAGTAAATATATTAATTTTGTTACACAAGAAGCAAGGTGATTATAGTTAAGAAGAGATATTTCATCACAGCCCAAGATAAGTTTTTGAGCATTCACTCTAAAAAGAAATGTTACATGCAGAAATTAATCGATATTATGTAGCTTGATCATTACACATATTATTGAATGGGATTAACACTTAATACTTCAGAAATATGTAAAACATAATTATATAGTTAGGCACCAGTGGCTCATGCTTGTAATCCAAGCTACTAAGGAGTCTGAGAGCTGATAATCATGGTTCAAAGCCAGCCTAGGCAGGAAAGTCTATGAGACTCTTATCTCCAATGAGACAAAAGAAAACTGGCAATGACTTAAGTGGTAGAGCACTAATTTGAGCTGAACAGCTGAGGGAGACTATCCAGGTCCAGATTTCAAGCCCCACCACTGAAAAGATTAAAAATAAACAGTTAAAAATAAACAAATATTTGGACATAAATGCTAAAATATATATTCTAAAAATTTTTAAATCTCACTATATATGCTAGTTTATAGAAATATATAGAAGGGTTTTCTGGATGTACTTGTCATTGAATCAATTGTGTAAATCACACATTTCTCATTCAATTAATATTTGTATGTTTATATACTTATATGCCATAAGTATTATTAACAGATATGTGATAGGCAGTGCTGTTTTAGGAATCTTCCTTGACATTCTAAAATAAACCCTTCTCTCCTAAAATCAATATGCCCTCCAACCTCGTCAAAGGTCTCATCTCATTGGAGCAGAAAAGTATAAGCCATAATCATTGTTTGGAACAACTATAACCTATTACATGTATTTCATTTAGTTTAAGAACCAAAACATTCAATTCATCTTAACCATACCAGTAATAGCAAAATGTCTTCTGAGCTTTTCAATCTCTTAAGAGATGAAAATCTTTAATTATATATTTATTTTTTTCTGCCTATCATCTTATATCTTAGGAAGATCTTTTTGTGTAACCTTGTGCTCCTGATTAGAAGACCGGAACAAAGGCAATAATGAAAATAGCCAAGGAAATTACTTGAAAACAAGAAAGCAATCACAGACACTTCTGTTTCACAGGTTTCAATGAAAATATACGTGAAAGTATCATGTTTTTGCTTTCATTAAAGAGCAATAATTAAACTTTAGTTAGCACTGAAGAAGGAAACAGAAAACTTTCTTTGAAGACAGCTTGACTTTGAACAATTCAACATAAGCATAATGGATTTACTTTGTTGTACTATGTAATTGCCAAAACAATAGAAAACAAGACCCAAAAGCAGGAAAACAGATAAGCCAAAGCAGTAAACTTTTTCCTAAAAAATAATTGTGAGGGTCTAACTCTTTCAAAGTCATGCTTGTAAAGAGGAAAGGTATATTTGCTTTAGTGTGAACAATAAAAAATATAAAAATCCTTTATTAAAGTTTTACATATCTTGACAAGGTCTTCTCGTGTTGAAGAAGAGGAAAGGTATGAAAAATTTCAAGATTGACTATTCCACAAGGTCATTCTTACTCATCAGCTATAGCGATGGAAGCGGCCTTGGTTATTCTTAGAAGCATTATATGTTGCTTGATTATAAGCTGCAAAACCTTGTCTATTAATAAAGAGTCATTTCCTAAGAGAGGAAAGTTGCTCTGTTAACAAACCTAAAATATCAAAGACTTGGCATAGTGGAAATTATTTTCTAGCTATATCACATTCTGTAGGTGTAGATTTTGTTTCCCATTGTTCCAGGGGACCCATTTTTATTATCTTTTTTTCACCATGTAGTGATCCTATAAATATCCTGGGATTGCTGTATCTTTACTGGATTCTCTAATTTCTGTTGTAAAGTTAGGAAAGATAGAAAATTGAGATTCTGTTTCTGTTTAATCTTATTTTTTTATTGCTTTAGAAACTAACAAAATTACAGAAATTGTCTTTATAATATGAGGAGACAGATTTCATTTCCATATTTATTTATTTATTATTGGGAAAATACTGTACAGAGGGGTTACAATTGCAATGGCAAGATAATGAGTACATTTCTTATCAAGCATTGTAGCCTCCTCCTTTGTTTACCCTTCCCGTACCTTCCCATCCTCTCTCCACCCCCTCACCCTGTTCTTACCGCCCCCCCCAGCACCAATGTTGTAAAGTTCATTTTCGACATAATGACTTGTATATCTCATTGTTGCAATGGGTCCACGATTTGTTTTTCCCCTTCCCCTCCACAAATTATACCCACATCAATTGCAGTGGAAGCAGGGGTTATACTGTGGGGGAGGGACATACAAATCAACAAAAAAATAATCTTATAAATGTGTTAGAAACAATCGCATGAAAGAAAAAAAAACTTTTGAATATATATCTTAGAATTCATTTCCCTAACATTACCTTATCTGACCTTTTCTGCTTAACTCTGACATATACTAGATATTGAAAATAAGGGATCATATCCATATTCTTATCCTAGCCTTCTACTTAACTTTGTACTTAGTGATCCCCAAATGTGAAAATAAAGATAGGTAGATTCTTATTTAAATATTATTTAGAATTTCAAGAATTCATTAATGCAAGGCCCTTAGTTATATGTACATCATACATTTGTACAAATCTGGTGTCAACATTTTTCTTATTCTCAGAAATTAGGATATGTGGTGACTCTGTAGTTGCATCAGGAAACGGCTGATGCCCTTGGGTTAGTTTACTAAACCAAATATGCTGTAACAAATTTCTACAAGTTAATTGGATTGAATAATCCGTATTTATCATTTTACAGTTCTAAAGAACAAAAATCTAAAAGAAGACTCACAAGATTATAATCAAGCCACCTACAGAGCTAAAATATTTTTAGATGATTCTAGTGCAAAAGGCATTTACATCCTCTTCCACTTTCCAGAAATTCAGAATCTGAGTAGCTGTCTTTTCCTTTATCTTCTACTGTAGCATCTTTACATCTTTCTTTTTTTTGTTGTTTGTTTGGTTTTTTTTGGGGGGGGGGTCCAGTGGTAGGGCCTGAACTCTGGGCCTGGGCTCTGTCCCTCAGCTCTTCAGCTCAAGGCTAGTACTTTACTACTTGAGCTACAGCACCACTTCCGGCTTTTTTCTTTTTGCTTATCTTTGGTGCTGAGGAATCGAACCCAGGGCCTCATGCATGCAAGGCAAGCACTCTACCAATGAGACACCTTCCCAACCCTTTACATCTTTCTGATGTTTCTTATCTAATGATGTCCCTTTTGAACAACAGCTGGGATTTTATATACCCCTTTGAGTTATACTTCTCCCATCTGATAATTATTCAAATTTGTGTTCCTTGGGTAATGAAAGGTGTTTATTTTAAAGCACACACACATATAATGCAAATCTACATTTGAGAGATTGAAAATTTGTGGACAACGATATTTTAGAAAGGTATTTTACTACCTAACACAATGAGTGTGGAGAATTCTTTCTACTATAACCTGTTATCCTTTCATTAATTTTGAACAATATATTTCTTCAATGAGATATAACTAGAAAAAAAGTAGTCCCTGAAAGCAATTAATCATGATTAAAACATTGTCATGACAATGTTTTAACATAGTACATGACAATGTTTTAAATGCCAGGGAGCAGCTCCTGAAGCAGTTCTGGCCCTATCACTTTATACATTCTGCTTACAATCTCTTTTCAAGAGCATTTGATTGTTATTATTTTTGAATTATGGTTAATATTTATATGACTGCTATTTTTAAAGAATGCACCACCCAATACTGGTTGTCTTTTTCTAACTATGACTGAAACACAGGTATTTGAATTACATGAGTTGTTTATTGAAGTTGAATCAGTGTGGAGAGGAAAAGAAAATATGTCTCTGTGGCTATGTTACAATAAAATGTACCTCCAAGATATTTATTTTAAAATCATCTATTTTTCATTATTTTTAGATTCTGATAAAATTTAGCCTCTCAACTCACACAGTGTTAGTGCAGTTTTATATCATGCCTCCCAAAAGCAAACGACAAATTACTATTTATTTAAAATTTATTTTAAAATTTAAAAATTTTTATTTATTTAGCTAACTATATTTTTAAACCAAGCCAAATGGCTTATTAGATATTTGAAGTCATGTTCAGACTCTATGGTGGAAGGAAGAAAGAGAAAAAAATTATGTTTCTATTCTTCCTTGAGCCACACTGATTTATTCAACTGTATCTGAAAGAATGAAATCTTGATTTGAAGCCTTTTGCTTGATATCCACAGTGTGTCATTCTTCCTTTATTAATAGGATAATTTGGAGAAAGAATGAGAATTCACACTAGAAAAAGGAGAAGAGGAAAAGAGAAGGAGAAATCTAGATATTTTGTTCTTCCTCATCTCAATCACAATGTCTAGATAATGAATGTGGATAATAGATACAGTGCTCTAGAGTGAAAAAGAAAATGATAACCTATAGAAAAAAGATACCTATAGAAAAAGATAAACCTACAAGTGATCACATGGACAATGTGTATTTATTAAAAAAATATAATAGGATCAAACAAGAAATGTTACCTGTTTGTTTAGTACTTATTTAGTTTTTATTAAATTCTGGTGTGCTGTAGTCAACTATCATAAAGGTAATCAAGAATGATAAGAAATTAACATCTTAATATCATATTCTAATATTAGCTTAATTCTGTCTGTATTACATATATGAGGCTGTATTTGAAGTTTGCTTCAATTTCACATGCTGTAATCTTCTAGTATATAAGTTGAAAGAAGATTCCCTCTGGAAATATTCTATTTTTATAGCTAAGGAATAACATGTCAGCTGTTAGACAGAGACAATGAGATGGAAATCTTCCCCCAGAAATAGCCTTTCACAACTTCTGGTTCAATTTTGTAAGCTGAAGTAAGTCACATGACCCATCTTAACATTGCAGAGTAGAGGTAAATCTCACCTACAGGAAGCTGATGCAGGACATAGACTAATATGCCAAGATATGCAACATTTGAGATAAATAGGAAAAAGATTACTATAATACAATCATACTTACTATCATATGTCTCTGCAGGATGGAAGCTATTATGTATCTTTGTTTCTAAAACTACTGAGATCTTCAAATCATGACTTTTATGCTTGGATATTACAGGAAATAGAGAACATTTTGATACTGAGACAGCTTGATAAGAAATGCACTCGCTATCTTGCCCATGTAATTGTAACTCCTCTGTATGGTATTCTCACAATAAAAAAAAATCTCAAAGAAAGCTGGAGTAATCATTTCAATATTACCTTTCGTTCTGCAAGGGGAAAGAAACCATTATATAGACAATAATTTATACTTACTTATCTAGTATCATTTTTTCCAGAAATGGATTTTTTTAATAAATGTGGTTATCCACCAGAACAGATGTCTTCATTTATCTTAATCTTGTACAGACAGTATAAGCAATTAGATGTAAGTAGGAGTTCATCAGTAGCACTTTTTTAAAATGCAAAAAATGTGGGCAGGGAGCCAATATATATATTTTTCCAACATCACCTTCCACATCCTCCTTCTTCCTTCCTAGGCAAAACACTCTATCAATAAAAAGGCTAAGATATTTGGCTCTTGACCTTGGAAATGGGAGCAGAATGTTATGGATGTCGGAGATGACGGTTAAGAGTGTTTTACATAATAATGTCACATGTATCAGCCCTATGAGTCCGGCAGGTATTAACACTGTACTTCCTTAGTGATGTGTTTGGAATGTCAGCTTTACTAGACTTAGTATTGTATTCCAATTACAATACATAGTAACAGAATGAAAAATAATGGCATCTTAAGAATGTCCCATTACAACAATGAGATGTACAAGACATAATGTTGAAAAATGAACTTCAAAACTTTTGCCGGGGATGAGGGGATCGGTGTGCAGGGATGGTAAGGGGAAGGAAGAGACAACAATAATTTATGATAAATGTACTCATTACCTTGCTCATGTAAATTGTAACACCTCTGTACGTTATTTTCACAGTAAAAAACATATCAACTTAAGAAAGACAGTCATTTAGGGCTCTGGGAATGTGGCTTAATGGAACAGTTATTGCTTAGCATGCATGACATCCTAGGTTTAATTCCTCAGTACCACATAAATAGGCAAAGAAACACTGGAAGTGGAGCGGTGCCTCAAGTGGTAGTGTTCTAGCCTTTAGAAAAAAAAAGCTCAGGAACAGTTTCTTGGCCCTGAGTTCAAGCCCCAGGACTGGCAAAAAAGTCATTTAGCTAGTAAATACAAAATAAAGACCCCATACTTGGAATATATAATTGCTTATTCCAACTGATACCTAACAATAGTTCTTAATTCATTTACTTTACCTGTATTAGAATAGTGTGTTAAAAAAAAAAAAAGTTGTATTAACAGATCACGGCATTTAATGCCAAGAATGTGCTTAGATATCAGGTGAAGATTAATCCTGGAAATTCAAAGATTCCAGGCTTTTGAGTGGTCACTGCTAATCACAATCAGAAGTGTAGTCTAAGTGAGATTTGGAAATCTTTTTGATAAATCATGGCATCAAAAAGGCAGAGGCTAATTAATAGTTTTTAAAGAAGAGAACGAATAAATCTAGATGGAAGGAATAAATGATAATAATAACTAAGTTATACTAGAAACTGTTGGAGAGAACCATTTTTGGTTATTGAAGAACTAGTTATCAACTAGGCTTATTCCTCATTGCCTTTAGCATTCTAGTTACTTAGGTTAGTTCTTAGTCTCTGTGATAAGTTGTCTATCCTTCTATGCTGTTCTTTCATACTTGATCTCCTTTGCTTTCTAAAAATCTCAGTCTTTCTCTATTTCTCTATGAACAATTTCTGATACTAAGTCTACATACGCAGACTCCAGAGGGTGGATGCTAATGTAAGAGTCCATAACTCATGCGTCATTAATGTAACAACATGGAAAAGGGGACATATTTATTGCTACCTCAATTTTTCTGAAAAGTTGTAATGTCATCATTTCATTCAAATGTCCATTCTTTGTCTACATAGTGTCATTAAGTGCACATAAATGCAAATATAAGCCAGATGCTGGTGGCTCACACCTGTAATCCTAGCTACTCAGGAAGTTGAGACCAGAGGATTGTGATTCAAAGCCAGCCTTGTCAGGAAAGTTCCTGAGATCCTTATCTTACATTAACCACCAGAAACCCAGAAGTGGTGCTGTACCTAAAGTGGCAGAGGGCTCAACTTGATCTGAAGAGCTGAGGGACACTACCCAGGATCAGAGTTCAAGCCCCAGGACCAACAAAATAATGCAAATATGACTTTAAGTTTCCCCAAAAGAAACGACAACGACAATAGTAATCTTCCCAAGCAGAAAAATGATTCAGTGCACCTACTTTTGCTGAGTTATTGAAGTTGTTGCTTCTTTGTTGGACATATTCTCTTCTTTTAAAATTTGTCGAAGATTAGCTTTATAATAAACTTCATCTAATATTTCTTGTTTCAAAAGAGAAGTCCTTACAGTTGATGTCAATTGTCATTCTTTCTCTTTCAGTTCAAAGCCAACTCAGACAGGAGAGGCTGTCAAAATCTTATCTTTAATTAAACAATAAAAAAGCCAGATGTGGAGTTTTGGGTCAAGCAGTGAGTACTAGCTTAGGGGACAGGTGGCCAGGAAAGACACCTGTACAGGGACAAGGTCCACCCTCTGGGTGCAAGCCCCAGAACCAGCACAAACTACACAAACAAAAAGCAAATGAAAAAATCCACATATTTCTTTGGGACCATCCTTAAAGCACAGGTTTGAAAAAAGGCTCCTTTTGCTGATCTTACTCACTGGATCCTGCTTTTTGGAATCCTTATTGCTATGGAGAACTCAGGACCAGACTAAAGGAATGGATCACTGTCTCCTGCAACAGGAGAATCATCTCAGGAGTGATTTATCAATGCATAAAACACTTTAAAACCTCCATGTCTTTGTTTCTTTCTAGTAGAACACATTTAAAACAAAATTATTTCCTTTTGTTCTATGCTGGCTTTCAAATGGCATATTGTTTCCTTTTGTAATACTCTCAACTAGAAGTTTACAGACAAGTTTTATGAGTAAAGAACACACTTGAACAAGTCAGGGACAGAGTTTCCTTCAAGTCTTGGATTCTTTTCTTATACCATTAAAAGGACAGCACAAATTAACTTGAACTTTGTCATTTCTCTATGTTCAATTCCTCTCTTGGAATCAGTTTCCACTTCCAGTGACAGTTCCTCACATTTACTTACATTAACAATCTATGGTGCTTCTCCAGGTAAAATGAACATTTTGTGGATTCATTGAAATAGCACAAGTACATCTTTCGACATGAGGTAACATGTGTTTCAGAGACAAATTCGTAATGAGAACATTTGGAACTTAAACGGCTTTTAAAACATCATCCATGTACATATGGCCTTATAAGATGATGTTAAGTGAAATGGACCCCAAGACAGGGACACAATTTGTTTTTTCTTTCTTGATATTTTTTGAAGGTATGTAACATGTAGTATGTGATTTTTTGGTTTCTCTTCTATTTTCTTCCTGCATGGTATAGCTCCTGTTTTCACTATATTTGTTGTCGGCGACCTGCATCATGCATATACATTTTTCTAATGTGAGTAGGGGAAGGGAAATTACAAAATGCTGAAACAAGTATACAGTATGACATTGTAACAACTCATTGTAACAATGAGTTGTAAAAGCCTGGCTTACATCACTTAATATAATTTTTTCCAAGTATTTCCATTTCCTAACAAATGGGGCAATGTCATTCAATAAAACCCTATATTCTTGATATTGAAACTTTCCTATTATTATTAATGCATGTAATCCAACTCTGTTTATAACTATGTATTCTATGTGGGAAATCTAGATTCAAAGATGTCTAAAATTTTTGCCTTTTCAATCACAACATTTTTGTTATCATGCTACACTGTGGTCATCATCCTCTTCATCAAAATTATTAGTTTCATAAGTGCTAATTATTGAAAGTCTGATATGTGTCTATGATTTTGCTATTATTTGTCTTTTGATTAATAATTTTAATGTTATCACTGTGTTTGCGTCCATATTAAAAATTAGAACAAATAAAGAAACAAAGAAAAAATTAAACCATATCAGGTAGCTCGACTATGTGCTTATAACAAATTATGGAATAGTTTTTGGAAGTATTGAAAATTCTTAACCAGTATGAATTAACTTCCTCTCTCCCCCTCACTACACAAATAATTAAGAGTTTGGACAGAACTTTTTCAAGTATTATACTGTAATGTTACTAAAATATCATGTGTATATCTAAAATTCCCTTAAAAGTAATAAACTCTACTTTCTTTTGAAATAATATTTTATTCTAGGAAACCTTTAGAAAAATAGGATTTGTATCTCTGAAATGAAAAAGGTAAAAAATAGTAGCATAACATTTTAGAAGGAGTCTGTCTTCAGAAATATGTATATATATATATATATATATATATATTACACATATTTATATATATATATATGTTATGTGTAGAAAGACACATTTTTAAAGATTATTTGTCATCAGAAATTTATACATATATCTAAATTTATGTGTAGAATGATGAACATTATAGTGAAACAAAAATCTTAAAACAATTAAAATTAAAAAATACGTCAAACCAAGTGCCAGTGACAGAAAAGTACTTGTTAGATTATCTTCAATTAACCACTAAAAATAAGAATTAACTCTGTGCTTCAAATTGTAGAGTCCTGTCTTTGAGCATAAAAAGGCTTAGGGACAATGCCCAGGCCTAGCAAACAACAACAACAACAACAAAATGTATCACATTAATTTCACAAAAGCATCTTTTAACTGCTGTGAACATTTCTTAGAAAAATGAATACATGCCCCTGGAAAAATGTTAAGTAAAAGTACAGAATGTTTACGTCTATGTTAAAGATGTGACAACTTAGTTTATTTAAGATGGTTAGGTAATGATTAGGAATTAAGAATAAGGTTAGGTAGTATATTGGGGCGGGACTTTATTCTATATTATGATAGTAATAAAATGATATTTGTAATGATTATATAAAAGTACTCTTGCTTGGTATTTGAATTATAATAAGTGATAAACATTTTTAAATGTTTCCAAAGGAAAGATATCAATTCTTTTGTAATTCAAAACAATTAAGAAATTTATTCTAAGTCTGGTTTGCTCTAAAAAATAAATTTATTTTCTTGTTCTAGTTTTCATATGTTCATAGAAATTAAAATTTCAAAAATTCAATGGATGTTGCCATCCAGGCATATCTTTATATATACTTATATTGGATTCTCTTAAGTGGAATTGTTTTATTTCATTTGTTATTTTCACAAATAAATCAAGATGATTTTGTATTTTGTTTCTTTTCACTGCTATTGTCTCTTATCTTGAGAATATTTTTTCCCTAACAAAGTAGAGAAAAGCAATTGGATTGAGCAAGTAATATATGGCTTCCATAAAATACAGATGCATAGATTTGTGTCTTCTGTCATTTGCTAAAAGTTTCTTCCAGAAAAGGTTATCAATTACTTAGAAGTGATGCAAATTCCTAGGTATTACAGTTATCACATACATTTTTTTATATTTTTTATTTTTTTTATTGTGAACATACTGTACAGAGGGGTTACAATTACATAGGCAAGATAATGAATACATTTCTTATCAAGCATTGCAGCCTCCTCCTTCACATACATGTATAAATTCAAAAGAAAAAGAAAAAACCCTCAAAATAAACAGAAATCACATCTTTGTTTTAAAAACTGTAGTTTACAAAGTTTTTAGCCAACACCAAAAGCATCTTTTTAGGTATTCTGCATTTTGTGTGAAGTATTTTTAACAATTTTTTTTTTTTTTTTGCTGACATGTAATTCACTTGCAATATATTATCTCCTTTTATTGTTTACATTTTAGTGCTTTGGAAGTGAATTGTACAACCATAGGTTTTCCAAGCCTAATTTTCAGAAACTTGCATTTCTTCAACTAGAAATGCTGTAAATTTTAGAACAGACATTAAAATAGATATAAAATTCACTTACAGGAATTTGTCCAGCATACATCCTTTATAGTATGCCTTTTCAAAATTTGTTTGTGGAATTATATCCAGGGTCTGAAACATACTACTCAAGTGCACTGTCAATGACCTACATTCCCTGTCCAAAAAAGTTTTTACTTCTCTTTATATACATTCATAGAAGAGTAATGGATCGATCCTATGCAATTCTCTTCGACCTTTTAAAAACTTGCTTGCTAAAATGATTGCATTGTTATACAAATCGATTTGCTATGTGGAGTATATCAGTTTCTCCACAAATGCAGTACTATATTTTGAGTCATTTTTTATATTTTGGTCATACTAGTGAGTTTTCTTTTTATTTATTCTTAGATACTAAAGAAGAGCTTATTTCATATGCTCTTCCTATTGACTATCAATTTACATATGTTCTGTAAAGAAATATCCCATTTGGGGAAAAATTTATATATCATTAGAAGATATAAAAATACATAATCATTGTAACGTTAACATGGTAGCATTAACAAATATGTGCCCTCTATCTGTTGGATATGTTTTCACTCCTGTTATAGTGTCCTTTGAATTATGAAAGGCTATCAGTTGATATTATATGGTTTATTCTTGCTTTTCTTTACCACTAATGCTTTCCATGTCATTTTTTAGAAATCTTTACTGATTCTACTGATCCAATGTCATGAATTTTTACATTAATCTTTTATAGGTTTTTACATCTCACATTTAGTTTGATAATCATTTTTTATTTTAAATTTTTGTATAAGGATTGAGATAGTAGTCTAAGATCATTCTTTAAATCGAGGGAGGTAATAGTGCCAATATAACCATAAGATTCTATTTTTGTTTCATAAAGTCATGGGATCCTTTTCAAAATCTATTGACCATAAAACTGAGTATTTGTTTTAATGTGAAAATACCATACAGAAGGTTTATAATTAATGGTCAAGGTAATGAGTACATTTCTTATCAAGCATTGTTGCTTCCTCCTTTGTTTCCCCTTCGCATCTCTTCACATCTTCCCACCCCCAACCCTGCTGCCCCTCAGCAGGCCAAAGTTGTAAAGTTCTTTTTTCGACATATCATCTTGTCCACCTGTGTCCCTATTTAAGCGATTTGTTTTTTCACTTCCCCTCCACAAATTGTACCAACATCAAATACAGTGAAAACAGGTATTATACCGTGGGAGAGGGACATACAAACAACAAAGAAATCATCTTTAAAATATGTTAAGAACAATCGCAAGAAAGAAAAAAAAAAACATTTGAATCCAAATCCCACAAGAAAAATTCTCAAAGAAACAACTCTAATCCCAATAAAAAAGTGGGCTAAAGACTTAAAGAGAAACTTCTCTGAAGAAGAAAGAAGGATGGCCAATAGACATATAAAGAAATACTCAACTTCCCTAGACACATAAGAATTTATTTTTGACAAATCTGTTACATTCTTTTATCTGATATTATAGTAAACCTATGTTGTCTTCATTACTAAACATGGTAATAAGATTCAAAAATAGTATGAGGGCTCAAGCTACATCATTTTACAGGATTGTTCCTTGAATTTACATATGAGTCTATTGTGCCGATGTATCAATATTCTACTGAGATATCTAGATGTTTGATAGTCACTCATATTTTGCACCTTGTGAAAACACAAGAACCCAGATATTATATATAGAAAAATGTCTTTAGAAAATGCTTGAAGCAAATAAAATTAATTTAGGAATGAGTTAAGATTTAAAAAACTCTATAGCATAAAATTGAATGATAATGACTTGAGCTGTACAACAGAGCAGAGTGAGAGGTGATAGAATGATGGACCACATAGGAGTTGTATATCATTGGTATTGTGGATCAAAGAACAGAAAAACTTCAGAGAAGAGAATGAGGAAAATAATCAAAGTGTCCTGAATCAAGTTACTTTTTAATCCACCTAATAGTTTGGACTGGGAGTCAGAGAACATGGGAAAAATAAAATAGAAAATAAAGCATTGTATAAACCTGTTACAATGGAAAGAAATAGTAATAGAAATATAATAATTAATTTCCAAAGAAATAAGAGAAAGAATAGGTAAACTCTAAGGGAAAAAGAATGAAAAGAGAAAAGAAGCAAAGTAAAATCTTTGTCAATAACGAACACAAGTGTATGGAAGTGGAAAGACAGTGGAAAAATTCTAAATAACAATAAAGTAACAATAAAATAATAATAAAAATTGCTAACCTTCATAGAAGGTGGATCACATTTTATCATATATAATTTTGGAAAAACATACTAGCATTGACAATTTAAAAGTCATAATTTAAAGTGGAGTTACTAGTACAACATTGCACTCATGGTAAGTGTTAGCCCATCTCCCATGTATCATTCTATTTTATGACTAAAATACCAGCACTTAGTCTACTAACTCTAGGAAAATTTCCCAGAATTATTGTGTACACTCTAATAATACTTCAGTTTATCTTTTTTAGAAAATAGGTAACTGTAATATGAAAACTCCAAGTCCATAATCAATTCATACCTCCCTGGTGAAAGGAACTGCTAAAGTGTAATATTCTTGATTTCTAACTCAAAATAGGAGAAATCATATTCTATCCCATGACTCAACACTGCACTGTCTGGGGACCACATTCCTGTTTAACACAGTCTTACTGAAAGAATGACCTGTCCAATTCTTAATGTAAACAGACTGAAGGTCTTATGGACCAATCATTTCCACATTGTAACTTACCTAAGTTGTTTACCATTGCAAGTATTTTGATTACGTTTTATACCCAAAATTTTGAGAGAAATGTACTATTTTAAAATACTATTAAAGCAAGACTGATATAAAAATCACCTTTGACCCAAGATAAATATTTTACCTTTCATAAATGCAAAAATGCAGCCTGACCTATAATTTATGTTAGGAACGAGAGGGAAAAATCATAGACACCAAGACCTAAGCATGAATTAAAGACTCTCCAACTTGTGAATACAATTGTTTTAAAAAGTCATCAAACTACTGCATTTTAAAAAATTTCTGATGATACTGAAGATTCAATTATAAACTATTAATACTTGAAAATAACTCATTTTCTGGGGAGTAGGACACAAAACACAAGATTAATCCTAATCTATAACTACAAAGATTCTAAAAACAACTGAAGTACAGAGAAACAAAGGAAATAATTTAATTGCAACAGCTACATTAAAAGGACTGTGTTAATAGAAAACAAAGTTATACTAATAATTAATTAGCTTACCAAATTCAGGAACATTCTTTTTTTCTATTTCATTTAGTTTCATAAAAACTGGATTTTCATAAAATGTTGCATAAAATGCCTATATACCCACTTACATTTTCAGCTCTTAACAATATTTATTTCAGAAATATCTTTAGCTCTATAGTCAATGAACTGAAATAATACTAAAATAGTCAAAGGCTTTTCAGAAATTGCAAGATTCGCTTTGGGATGGTATTTTTATTGAAAAATATATTAGAAAGCCTTATTTATTAAAATTGCTGTAGTTACTCTCACAAAAGAGCCATTACTGAAGATATTTTTGCATGTACAAAACGAATTCAAATACATCCACAATATGGAGAAGACACATGTTTTTTGTTTGTTCGTTCATTTTTGAAATGAATATCTAATAAGCATATCCACAGTACCGATTTTCAGTCAATCTGATGGGATATTCAACTGTAATAAATATGGAGCTGATTATCTCTTAGTGAGAATAGATATGATCTTTCAAAGAAAGTTATTTCCAACAGAAATCCAGAAAGAGGGCTGGGAAGGTGGCTCAGTGGTAGAGTGATTGCCTTGCATGCATGAGGCCTTGGGTTCGATTCCTCTGCACCACATAAGAAAAAAAAGAATAAAGCCGGAAGTGGTGCTGTGGCTCAAGGGGCAGAGCGCTAGCCTTGAGCTGAAGAGCTGAGAGACAGAGCCAGGCCTAGCGTTTAAGCCCCATGAACGGACCCCCAGAAAAAAAAGAAATCCGGAAAGACTTTATCCAGGAATAAGCAGAGAATAAGACCTGTTCGGTCAAGTCGGCCAAACTCACTCAATGAGCATATCTTAAAAGTATAACCAATTTAACAGGTCAAATACACCTTTTGTACTGACAGTCATCTTACAGCAATAATTTACTACCTAATTTTGTCTGTATCTTCTCACCTAACATATAATAAGAGCTGAAAATGATCTCTTTTATCTAACTTAATGTTGTAAATGCTTTGATTTTGATGATGTTATTATTTGACAAATAAAATGTAGAGAAGGGTGGTTCAACTGAAATGACATGACAGAACAATGATAATAAAAACATTGCAACACAGTTAGCTCTTTTTAGCCTCACCCTGTCCACATTGGCAAGCAACATTGCAACAGCACATGCACACATATACACATACATATATGTGCACACATGTACACACATACACATGCATGCAAAATTCATGGTTTATTGTACAAAAAAGTTCAAATAAAATCTTAGTGATTAGTACAAATGATAATTTGCCTTGCTACAAAATAATACACAATCCAGTCACTACGGGTGTTATATCCTGCCCCTCCACATGTGACCACTTAATGTATTTTTAAGTAATTAATTACCTAATTAATTCAGTGGCCTGGTGCTAATACTAGGGTTTGAACTCAGGGCCTGGCTCTGTCCCAGAATTTGTTATTTTTTTGTTTGAGTTTTCTCAAGGCAATTTACTGCTTGTACAACAGCTCCATTTCTAACTTATGTTGGTTTCTTTCAAATCAGAATCTAATGGACTTTTTTTTTTTTGGTTTGTTCTGGTTTTAAACCGCAATCCTCAGACTTCATCTTTCTGATTAGCGAGGATTAATGACAGGAGCCACCAGTGTGGCTTCTACTTTTTTCTCTATACCTATCTAATGCACATACTTAAATAGTAATTTAAAACTGAGAGTATAGAAGCAAGATTTACAGTGATGATATTGTCCTGTCAGAAATTCAAGTTAGTAATTTAAATTTCTTCTTAAGAACATACATAAAAAATACCATAATATAGTATAAGAGAACCCACGATTTGACATATGAGGTTTAAGAGCTTTCTAATAGATTCATTATTTATTGGTACCCAACATTAGAAAAAATGTATAATGCAGTAGTAAAATCGAAGTCCTTTGCATGACAACTTAAATTCCTTGTTTTTCAAAGACACTTGTTTTCATCTAAAAAAAGTAGGCTTGTCTATTGTCTTAATGTGTTTTTGATGATTGAAGGTGCTTAATGAGAAGTCAAAATGTATTAGTAGTACTTTGCTAACAATTAAATCCCACTTTTTCTTCTTGAAGAATATAATTATCAAAGCAATAGTTGAGGATCTGCAAGCAATAGTTGAGAATCATGCTTCCAGTGCAAGTGGATCAACAGTAAGTAATCCTCAATACCATTTTCCACAAAGTTTTGTCACAGATACAATTGGCCTGCCTTCTCTAGCTGCTTTCCTAGCCTGGACCTATTCCTTCATTATACAGAAAAAGTGTGATTCAATTGATTTCAGTCAGATCTGTTACTAGAATTATCAAGGATTTAGATTCTTGTCTGCAATTTGGTCAAAGCTATGTCTCTTTATGTAGGCTACTAAAAATGCAATTACTAATTTCAAGTAAATACATAAATTCTATTTCCATCTTTGCTCTTGCCTCTAATCAGAGGCATGCATTTTGTGGCTAGCTAGGTCATTGCACATACATCTGTCTCTCTTTTCCTCTCTCTCTTTCATGGTTCTCATAGATAATATGATTGCTCCATAAATATCCTAATTTATGTTGCTTTTATATTTTTGGTTGCATCATTTCACTTTCTGCTCTTCCATTTTCCAAAGCATTTATACAGAAGGCATTATTTCATCTTTTCTCATTCCTAGAATAAGTTGCACATGAAGACACCACTGCTCCATATTATCAGTCTGTACCTTTGAAAATGGAGGTCTTTCCTCTGCTCTCTATCAATTCCATACTCCCCAGTTAGAATAATTTAGAATAGTAAAAATGGAAAAAGGAAAAATAAATCATAAATAAATTCACTGGATTTTTCTGAACAGTTCAACCAACGTGAAATATTAGGGAAATACATGGACACCACATTCCCACTTGCACTCAGTCTCTGGATAGGCAATTCTGATGAAGACACGGAACATGATGAAAAAGTGAGGAATGGTATCAATTGCAGAGACTACTTTCCAAAAAGGTTACTCATGTGAATACTAGGGATGACGATGAGTATACCCCTCTTTATCAGGAAGCCTACAGTGGACACTTAGACATTGTCCGTGAGTTGGTGGCTCAAGTGGCAAATGCAATAACTGTAGAGGGCTGGACACCCCTGCACAGTGCATATATACAGAATAATAACAGAATGGCATCTTTCTTACTTCATCATGATACAGATACCAATGCCCAAACTAAAGGCCTCTTGACCCCCTTACATCTTGCTGCTGAGAATTGAGATAGCAAAGATATGCTGGATCTCCTTCTGTTCAACCATTATATAAAACCAGGCCTGAAGAACAACTTAGAAGAAACTGCATTCGAAATTGCCCAAAGGATAAGTATGCATCACTACCTCTATGAAATTGTAGAAGGCTGTACAAATTGTTCTCGTAAGTCCTAATGGTCGGGTTAAGTTTCTCAAATTTCAAAAATGCAAGTCCATCCTTCGTGTCCATACAAAATATTTCCACAATCCAAATAAGTGCAAATTTATTTTATTGGGGGGGGGGTCTGTCATAGGGCTTGAACTCTGGGCCTGGGTGCTATCTCTGTGCTCTTCAGCTCAAAGTGAGTGCTCTACTGCTTGAGCCACAGCTTCACTTCCAGTTTTCTAGTGGTTTGTTGGAGATAAGAGTCTCACGGACTTTCCTTACCACACTGGCTTTGAACTGTGAGCCTTAGATCTCAGCCTCCTGAATAGCTAGGTTTATAGGAGTGAGCCACCAGCGCCTGGCAACACCAATACCGTACTGTAAAAATTCATGAATTCCGTGGAATTCTTCCAAGTGAATTGCCTGCAATGGGTGTCAAATGTATTCAAGAGTTTTTGTATACATGTATAATGATTTATGCAGAGTTTGTGATTTTTAAATCAGAAATAATTTTAACTTATCTGTTGAAATGAGTAGTACAGAAACTAAAGTATTTCTGGTGCTTGTCTGAAAAAGAATATTTTAAAATACTCTATATTCTATGTTTGTATAATGTTCATAATTTATTTTATTCTCTCCTAGATATACTTTGAATTCTATATTATTTTATAATATATAGGTTCATTAATGTGTCCTTTCGGATTGTATTCCATATAGAAACATTTTAAGATTCCTTTTTTTTCCTAGGTCCTAATATTATTTTTCTTTGGGATAAAATGACAATGTTGTCTAATTTCAAAAGTTTTGTAAAGGTTATGCTATGTAAACGCCTTTCTGAGGTGAAGATTTAATACATTGATATCAAACTAAATTTAATAATATGAATTACGTGTGTTGTTACACTTGTTATTTTGTAATCAACTTTTTAATAACTGTTTTTCATTTCTTGCATCTGAAGAATGAAAACTACGGAATACTTCACAAATTTTCATATCATCCTTGTGCAAGTGCCATGTTAATCTCTGTATTGTTGTAATTTAGGTAGACCTGCTGCGGAAGCATGTAGTATCCTAATGATGCAATCTTTATACAGGCATATATCCATGGGTGCCTACTTGTAAGAAGGAAACCTTATTGTTCCTAACAATGCTATTGATCTTATTTCCCTAAAATTCTGTGAATAGTGAAAAAATTTATATTGTTCAGCAGATTGCTCACATTTGCATTTTTTATCAATGACAATTTTAAGTCTTTTTCATTTGGAATTTGATCATATTTTCAATAATTTATAGTGAAGTACAAAGGTGTTGGCTTTTTCAAGTATTATTTATCCAACTGAATTAGCTTTGTGGAGCTAATGGATTCAAAGTAAGCCTTGCTTAAGAGCTACTTCTCACCTTCTGCAGCTGACATTTTCCCAAATGAGGTCTTACTGGCACAAATGTCTACCTGACCCTTTACTCTTCTTCCATGTAGAAACAGACCAATCAGAATATCTTACACTGAGAGCATAGATTGTCTTACTTGAACAAAACTAATCTTAGTAACAAGGGATTATAGAGAGATGAACAGTTCAGACAGAACTGTTCAGACTAGAAGGTATTTTATCAAAATATAATTGTCCATTATATATATAACATTTCAAAAGTAGCTAAAACCAAGAAGGTGAAAAAATTGTTCATATGTATGATTATTTAATGTCCTGGCCTGTCTACCATCCAACCAGACAGGAACTTACACTACTGCCTTTCTATCACCAAATATATTCATATTTGCAAGAGAAGTCCATATTTTTCTCCTCATTATTAGCCCTTAAATTAGTAATGTTTTAATCACAGTGATTTCTCTTGCCTCCAGGCTGTAAATATACAAATGGTCAGGCTTAAGGTCCAACTCTATCAAACACTGAGGTAGAGATAATGGAATAATACTATAAAAAAGAGTTGCCTTTGATACAGTAACCACAACAGAACAATGTAAAATATGTGTCTTTTTCTTATATTATATATAGTTATATATGTTATATTTATATGTGCTGATTTTATATTTCACACAGTGAAACGTACTAGAATTAGTTGATAATTTCACAAATAAATTGATATATATTTATTCCAATAAATAGAATTGGAATATAAATACTTAGGTTTAAAATGTACATTAGATAAAGAACCAACGCAATGTCTTTGGTATAAAGTTGTGATACATTCTAAATGTTCGTGGTCTTCTGAATTCACATGGTAAAAAAACAATGTTGTTTTCCTCTAATCTATAAGGGAGTTTACCTTGATTCTCTGTTTATTGTTTTAACTCGCTGGTTCCAAACTGTTATTCTACATATTTCTGAACCATTCCTACTGATTATGCCCAAATTTTGCTGATAAGATGTCTAAAAAATGCTATTCTGTCCTAGGATCCCAGATCCCAGTTACCTGCATCATCAGATGACAAGGTCAAGGCTTCTCACCAAGGTTCATGCAACATGCCAACACAAAGTAATTGAAGATCCATCTCAATTTCTCATTTCCTATATTTCAGGACCCCAATTCTTGAGATGCAGGAATTAGCAGTAAGCAATTGAGAAATGCAATGCAACTTGAAAGATGAGATCACAAAATTTGAGAGTAAGTACTATAATTCAAACATTCAACTTACATATGACCAGCCCATATGAGTGAACAAGTTCAAAAAGTGTCATA
This sequence comes from Dipodomys spectabilis, assembly GCF_019054845.1. Classification (NCBI taxonomy): domain Eukaryota; kingdom Metazoa; phylum Chordata; class Mammalia; order Rodentia; family Heteromyidae; genus Dipodomys; species Dipodomys spectabilis. Next base: position 859,397 of record NW_024871180.1, read on the forward strand.
AGATTATTTTTAATACCCCTCCCCTCTGATTAATGAAAGATTTTAGTACAGCATAAGTGGGCCAAAAAATAGTTCCTGGAAGGATAGATCCATAATTGGTCTACCAAGGCCCAGAAAACTTTACTTAGAGTTCAAATATAATTCAGAAAAATATTGAGAAGATCCTTAGTGCTTCAAAACACTGGGACTTCAGTACAACATGGTTCTGTGGTATAAAAATGTCACTCTTAAACCAATGATAATCTACATTTAATCTCCTGAAAGTTATTCCTTTTCAAATTAAATTTTTAAAATGACATTCGCCAAAATAACAATAGACAAGTAGATGATACTTAGTGACATTACAAGTTTTTCAAGGGTAGAGAACAAGTTACAATGGAGTTGAATTATTTACCCAGCACTAATAACAAACACGTTCAACCATTCATTAAAGTGTAGAAATAGTACCACCCACAATTTCTGTTTTTCAGTAGGGGCCGTCCAGAAATGTGTTAAGTAGATCAGCCTCCCAAATTTCAAACTAAAACGTTAGCTAATAAAGTAAATGTCATCATTTAATAAAGTACATTTTAAAATGTCACAAATAGTTGTCTTATTATGGGTAATATTATGTTTTTCCTATCTGTCTCACATAGTAAAAAATATGACTTTAAGTTTTGAATATGGGTACTCATGAGAGATGTGACAAACATAAAATCTGTCTTCTATTTCTATCATATTCCTCTACAGGAATAAATTTTAGTTATCTTCTTTTTCCATAACTTATAGGTAGTAGAAAATATTATCCCATGTAAAATAAAACAATCACACCTTTTTACAAAGCCATTTATAAAAATTGGTAGTTAGGAATACATTCTGTGCCATTTTTTAACTTTCTTTTTTACTAAAGGTTAATCTTCCAAATGGATGAGAATAAAATCATGTTTAGGTGCTTCATATCTCCAGTCTTGCAAATTGTTACTGCAGATGAGTGAATTATGGAAATATAAGCTGACATCAGTTCAAGCATATACAGGATGGAAACTCCATCAAATGTATCTAAACCTTTCAAAGTATTAATAGAGAGTTTAACAGGATGACTATCAGGAAGTTGAAACCAGAACCCAATTATAGTAAAGACATAGAATGAATGAAAAATGAACAAGGCCAAGTACAGCTAGAATACACAATTTACACATATGATAAAGGAAGTGGTAAATCTGAAAAAAAAAATCTTGGAGAAAAGGTTGATTGAGAATGATGGAAGGAGTGATATTGATCCAAGTGCATTGGACAATTAGATGGATATATTTAATTGTAACACACTTGCATAACCTTACGAAATTCAGTTCAAAAACACAACAAAAAACAAAAACACACAAAAATAACAACCAACTAGCAATCTCTAGAGAGTATGAATATGACCTCTCAAAATTTTAAGCAGTTAATGAAAGGTAGTCTTGGGAAAACCAAGAAATCTGTTCAAAGAGGGAAGTTTGGGATAGGGGAGAATTTTGAACAGGTTTAAATAGAATGTCTAAAATTTTATATAAATCACCTACATCTGCTGCAACTAGTATCTTGCTTCAACGAGTTCTCTGTCTGAACTGGATAATCCACTGGTGAGACACACTTGATACCTTGAGAAGATAGAACGCAAGAAACAAGATCAAGAACCCATTACTCCACTGGAGAGAAAATAATCCTTTATGTTTTCTCTAATCTCTCTTCACTACGTGTTCTTTATACTTTTAAGTCAATTGATTTTGAATTATATTTTTCCTTCTTTCTTCTGGCAAAGTAATTGGTCAAAGTAATTCATTAAATATTATTTCCCATTTTCATCTTTCACGCTGTTTAATTGGCCAAGCGAGTCTATTAAACTTGCCTCTTGCATTTGGTTGCCATGAAACAACATCTATGTTAATGAGAAGAAATCTAATGTAAAACTTTGTCTCCAGAAAACAGTCCAAGAAGCTGTGATCACAAATATTTGGCTGTATTTTTTGTTTTTTTCTTTTACATTAAAAGTCTTCTTGTGTCTAAAGTGCCCACAAAAATAAGGACTCCATCACTTTTGTTTCAATCAATTCTAACCTCAAAGATATATTTTGCTAAGAAAATGGTTTGAGAAACTGAAAAATACTGCATTTTTATTTTCTCTTAAGACTCTCCTTAGATACCATATCAGGAACAATTAACTTATTCTATGAAAAATAATTTCAATAGATCATTTTTCTCTTGGTCTTGCATTTGTTCACTAAGTTGTATGGAGGAGAGTAGAGTTAAATCACCTATACCTAAGAAGACAGTGTCTGTTACAAAAAGACAATGCTTCTATATCCTGCTTCTATGTCCTCCTCTTAGCTCTTGCCTGATTTCCAATTAATCACAGCATCTTGGCTTCAAGTCTAGTGAAGCTGAAGGTCTATACGGGCTCCACCACTGCTACATCTTCGTGATATCTCTTTTAAAACTCTTTAACTTGCCTCATTTGGATGTGGAATTTATTTTCATGTCTTCATTCAATCTGTTCTGTGTTTTAGTGAGCCAAATAGGTTCTGTAAAATCACTTTACGTAGTAAAAATATTAACACAATTTATATAAAATTTTGGCCTCCTTTCACTGCTGAAGCCAATACACTTAGCTAGGGCTTCTAAGAACAATGTTTTCTTACCTTTTCCATTTGCTCAATTCTTTTCTGAACCCAAAACATTTTAGCTTATGTAATAAGAGAAGTCTTCACTATCTCATGTTAATAAGGATATTATTATTTGTGAGTCACTTAGAAATGTGAAATCATTAGTTTGAAGTATCCAATCAGATTTTTTTCTGTGTTTCACTGCTTCACATGCAACGACATTGTGGAAAGTGTTACAAACAGAAATTTGTAAACCCAACACCTTCTTTCATTTTGGAGGGCACGTTCTCCCTAAATATTTTGACCCAAATTACCTTTTTCAGAGAATTACTGTTTGGTAATGAAAGGTCAATTCACAAATTTTGATGTCTTATTTTTTAAGAACTTTGAATTTAAATTCCAATACAACCTTGTTTTACACAGTGAGAATATATTTCCTGGGTAAGAATAATGCCAAAGGAACCTACAGGATTTACAGCAAGATTTCTGAGGTTTGTTTGTCTAGTGTGAAAACGAGCCATCTTCACCCACATTGCTCCCTCTCTACTAAGTCTCCGTGGATTTCTTTGCATGAAAACCTATTCTCCCAGGCAATTTTAACTTTTATTAGTAGGCTAAGTTGTTAAAATTTTTAATAATTCAAATTTACCTGTCAAAACTTTAAAATTCTTGAAATTCCTTTATCAGAACCGCGAATTGACCAATCCTAATTCCACCTTTACCATCAAAAAGTTAACATGCTGTTTTCATGATATAGTGTCCATGCAGCTATTATTTTCCAGTGGCTTTGTATTGCCTATATATAACCATAAAAGCTGATGCTAAGCAAAATTAATTCCAAGATATAGAACCAGATTTTTTATTTGTGGTTGTTGTTTTTGATGAACTATGTGATTTGTTTTCTTTGGGTTTTTCCCCTATGGTTCATTCCTGCTGTATTTGATTTTGTATTGTGAATACATTTACCTTAAATAGGAATGGAAGAGGAAAAGCAAAATGGTGAGACAAAGGACAAAGAGAAAACCAATGCAGTAGCTACACTCACAAGGCAATATGTTGGAAATGTACATTACAACTTGTGAGGGGTGGAGGGGTGAAGGAAAACTGTGAGAAAAATGAGGGAGGGGTATCAAGTTTGAAATGTTTTATATTCACTACCTTACAATTACTGTAACCTCACTGTACATCAATTTGATAATAAAATTGAAAAAATAAGCTGGATAAAATGTAATTTCACTGTATTGGCACAGTAAATATTATTCTTTATGTAGTAACATTTTAAAAATCAATAATATTTGACATCTAATGTGAATTAATTACCTCTTCTTTATCAGAGGGTCATCAACGTGAATTTTATCCAACTAGACAATATATTCATAATATATTGCCAAGTTTTTCAATAGTACTTTCTCATTATAAAACAGAAAACAGTTTAATGCTTTGGAAACCCATAACTTTCAAAATTAAATAAGTTGTTAAGCGGACAGAATATATGTGTTCATCAAAATTACTATGACTAATAACTACTAATTTTTTTCATTCTCAACATTCCATACCTGAGAGATTCAAAACAGTACATTTTTGCATATTATGAAATTCTGCAATAGATGCCGTTTCCAATGGGGTGTTACAAATTGAGAAGTCAACACAAAAATAGCCACATTCAGGTAGAGGATAAAACTATGAAGTATCTGTAATAATTAATTCCTCAAGAGTAAGCAATTGTTTTTTTTTAATTTATTTATTTTTTATTGTGAACATACTGTACGGAGGGCTTACAATTACATAGGCAAGATAACGAGTACATTTCTTACCAAGCATTTTAGCCTCCTCCTTTGTTTCCCCCTCCCCTCCCTTCCCAGCCCCCACTGCTCCCCCATGCAATCCTCACCCCCACCAAAGTTGTAAAGTTCATTTTAGACATGACAACTTTTACTTCTCATTGTTGCAACGGGTCCATTTGTATCCTTATTTAAATGACTTGTATCTCCTCTTCCCCTCCACAAATTATACCGACATCAAATACAGTGAAAGCATGGGTTATACTGTGGGGGAGGGACATAAAATGCAACAAAGGAATAATCTTACAAATGCGTTAGAAACAAAGGCATGAAAGGAAAAAAAACATTTAAATACATATCTTAGGGTTAATTTTCCTAACATCACCTTATCTTGCTTTTTCTTCTTGACTCACACATATACTAGATATTGCAAATAAGGGAAACCATGGGACCTATGTTTCTTTGGGCCTGGCTTATTTCACTTAATATAATTTTTTCCAAATCTTTCCATTTCCTAACAAATGGGGCAATGTCATTCTTTCTGATGGAGGCATAGAATTCCATTGTGTATATATACCACATTTTCTCGATTCATTCATCTACTGAGGGGCATCTGGGTAGGTTCCATATCTTAGCTATAGTAAAAAAATGCTGCAATAAACATAGTTGTGCTCGTAGCTTTAGTGTGGTCTTGTTTGTAAACATTTGGGTAAATGCACAAAAGTGGGATTGCTGGGTCATAGGGGAGCTCTATGTGGAGTCTTTTGAGGAACCTCCATACTACTTTCCAAAGTGGTTGAACAAGTTTACACCCCCACCAACAATGAAGTAAGGTTCCCTTCTGTCCACATCCCCTCCAGCAGCTGTTGTTATTATAGTTCTTGATTTTTGCCATCTAACTGGGATGAGGTGGTATTTCAATGCTGTTTTGATTTGCATTTCTTTTATGGCTAAGGAGGTTGAGCATTTCTTCATGTGTCTATTGGCCATCCTTCTTTCTTCTTCAGAGAAGTTTCTCTTTAAGACCTTAGCCCACTTATTTATTGGGCAGTTGTTTCTTTGAGGATTTGTTGCTGGGGGATTTAACTTTTTGAGTTTCAAGTATATTTTAGATATGAGACCTTTGTCCATTGTATTAGGCCATTGTCCATTGTCATTGTAGTGAAGATCTTCTCCCAAATCTTGGGCTTTCTATTGATCTTGCTACCTATGTCCTTTGCCATGCAGAAGCTCTGCAATTTCATGCAATCCCATTTGTCCAACATTTCTTTGATTTGTTGTGTTTCCGCGTCTCTATTAAGAAAATTTCGGCCGGCGCCAAGGAGAACTAGCGTTTCTCCTATTCCATCCTGTAATCTTTTCAAAGTGTCTGCTTGACTCCGAGGTCTGTGATCAATTTGGAGTTGATTCTGGTGCAGGGTGATATATAAGGATCTAGCTTTAGTTTTCTACAAGTAGTTAACCAATTTTGCCAGCACCATTTACTGAAGAGGCTGTCTTTCTTCAATTCTATTTTTTTAGCTCCCTTATCGAAGATTAGATGGCTATAGGTCTGTAGGTTCATTTCTGGGTTTTCAATTCTATCCCATTGGTCCTGAGGTGTGTTCTTGTGCCAGTACCAAGCTATTTTGATTACTATGGCTTTATAGTAGAGTTTGACATTTGGTATTGATATTTTTCAGCAGTGTTCTTTCCGTTGAGGAGCATTTTTGCTATTCAGGGTCTTTTATTGTTCAAAATGAACTTTTGGAGTGCCTCTTCTATTTCCTTGAAGAATAAGGTTGGAATTTTGATAGATATCGCATTGAATTTGTACATAGCCTTGGGAACTATTGCCATTTTCACAATGTCAATCTTTCCAGTCCAGGAGCATGGCAGTTTTTGCCATTTTCTAAATTCTGTTTTGATTTCCTTTTTCAAATTTTTAAAGTTTTCATCATAGAGGTCCTTCACTTCTTCAGTTAAGTTAATTCCTAGGTATTTTATTATTTGTGATGCTATTACAAATGGAGTTGCTTCCCTAATTTTAGCCAAACTTTTCTCATTGTTGGCATACTGAAAAGCCATTGATTTTGGGGGTTAATTTTATATCCTGCTACTTTGCCAAAGTTTTGAATCAGCTTCAGTAATTTGGGAGTGGAGTCTATGGGATTCTTTAAATACAAGATCATGTCGTCTGCAAAGAGGGAGAGTTTTATTTCTTCTTTCCCTATTTGGATCCCCTTTATGTTTGCGTCTGGTCTTATTGCTGTAGCTAGATATTCTAATACTAGATTGAAGAGAAGTGGAGAGAGTGGACATCCTTGTCTTGTTCTTGAGTTAAGAGGAAATGGCTTTAGTTTTTTACCATTAAGTATAATGCTGGCTTTAGGTTTGTCATTTAGAGCCTTTAGTGTATTGAGGAATGTTCCATGGATTCCTAATTTTTCCAAAACCTTCATCATAAAGGGGTGTTGGATCTTGTGAAATGATTTTTCTGCATCTATTGAGACAATCATGTGTTTCTTATCCTTGTTCCTGTTGATGTGATGATTAGTATTAATTGATTTGCGAATATTGACCCAGGATTACCATCCTGAAAAGAATCCTGTTTCATCGTGGTGTATAATTTTTTGGATGAATTGTTGAAGTCGATTGGCCAAAAGTTTGTTGAGAAGTTTTACATCAATGTTCATCAAAGGAATGGGTCTATAGTTCTCTTTCTTTGATGAGTCCCTGACAGGTTTTGGAATGACGGTTATGATGGCTTCATAGAACGTGTTCGGTAGTGAACTTTCTCTTTCAATTGCATTGAAGAGTTGGAGAAGTATTGGTGTGAGCTCTGCTTTGAAGGCCTTGTAGAATTCCGCTGTAAAACCATCTGGTCCTGGACTTTTCTTAGCTAGGAGGTCTCTTATTGCTGTTTCTATTTCAATGCTTGATATGGGCCTGTTAAGCTGGTTTAATTCATCTTGGTTTAGTTTTGGCAAGTCAATATTTGTTAGGAAAATGTCATTTCTGCCAAGTTCTCAAACTTATTAGCATAAAGTTTTCAGAAGTATTGCCTTATAATGTTCTGAATCTTGGTTGTTTCTGTGGTGATATTTCCATTCTTATCTCTGAGTTTATTTATTTGGGTGTGTTCTCTTCTTTTTCTGATAAGATTTGCTAAGGGTCTGTCAATTTTGTTAACTTTTTCGAAGAACCAACTCTTCGTTTTCTTGATTCTTTATATAGCTTTTTTTAAATTCTAATTCATTTAATTCTGATTTAATTTTAATTATTTCTTTCCATCTACTGGATTGGGTTTTATCTTGCTGTTATTTTTCAAGGAGGTTCTGATGTCTCATTAAATTGTTGGTTTCAGAACTCTCAAATTTGTTGATGTTGGAACTCAAAGCTATAAACTTACCTCTGAGTACTGCCTTGGCTGTGTCCTGGAGGAGCTGGTAATTTGTGTGTTCATTTTTTTGAATAGCATGAACATTTGAATTTCCTTTCTAATCTCTTCCATGACCCACTCATGGTTCAGTAGTTTGTTGTTCAGCCTCCATGTGTTACCGGACTTTCTTTGATGTCTTTTGGTGTTGAGTTCTAATTATATTCCCTTGTGGTCAGAGAGAACCCAAGGTATAACTTCAATGTTTCTGAATTTGGACAAGTTTGCTTTGTGGCCTAAAATGTGATCTATTTTAGAAAATATTCCATGTGCTGTTGAGAAAAACGTGTATTCTGATGTTGCTAGGTAAAATATTTGGTAGATGTCTCTTAAATATAGATGATCTATGCAATTGATTAGATCAGCTTTTTCTGTGTTGAGTTTTTGCCGAGTTGATCTATCTAGTGGAGAGAGTGTTGTGTTAAAATCCCCAACAATTAATGTCTTTGGATCTTTTGGGGATTTGAGGAAAAGTAGTGTTTCTTGGATAAATTTGGGTGCTCCGTTGTTTAGTGAATAGATATTTAGAATTGTAATATCCTCCTAAAGGAGAGATCCCTTAATTAGTATGTAGCAACATTCTTTATCTGTTCTCACAAATTTTAATTTGAAGTCTATTTTATCTGATATTAGGATAGCAACTCCCTCCATTTATAGGGATCGTTTGCTTGGTAGATTTTGTTCCATAATTTCACTTTCAAAATGTTTGTTTTTATAGGTAAGATGTGACTCCTGAAGGCAGCAGATAGAAAGATCTTGCTTTTTAATCTAACTAGACAGTCTATGAAACTTAACTGGAGATTTAAGTCCGGTAATGTTGATAGATAGGACTGAGAGGTATTAGGGAGTTCCTGCCATGTTATCCACCTTCTTGGGGGTTACAAAAACTGGATTTTTCTATGGTTCTTGGATTCTCAGTTTGGGTGCAGTTTCTTGGCCTTTATTGTGGTCTTGTTGGTTTTCTGAGTGTAGGACATCTTTAAGAATCTTTTGTAGGGCTAGTTTTGTGGAGATGTATTGTTTCAATTTTTCTTTGCTATGGAAGTTTTTTATTTGGCCTTCAGTTATGAAGGAGAGTTTAGCTGGGTACATTATTCTTGATTGATAGTTGTTTGTTTATAGGGGTTGGCATACATCATTTCAGGCTCTTCTTGCTTTGATTGTTTCTGCTGAGAAATCTGAGGTGATTCTAATTGGTTTCCCTTTATAGGTGATTAATCATTTTCATTGACAGATTTAAGGATCTTTTTCTTGGTCTGAATTGATCCTGTGTGGATTACAATGTGACGGTGGGATGTCCTATTCTGGTCTGGTCTATTTGGAGTTCTAAAAGCATCTTATTTCTGAATAGGCCTATCTTTTTGCATGTTTGGGAAGTTATCTGCTAGGGTCCTGTGAAACAAATTACCTAGACCATTAACTTCTGTACCTAGGTACTCCAGAACCTATTATCCTTAGATTAGGACTTTTGATGGTGTCTTCCAAGTTTTGGATAGATCTATCATATTTCTTGGATTTGTCCCGGATGGTTGTATGTTCTTTCTCTAAAATAACTAGGCTGTCTTCAATCTCCGAGATTAGATCTTCTGCATGGTCTAACCTGCTGTCAAGTCTTTCTACTTTGTTTTTATTTATTTTCCCTCTAAGTGGTCAGCTTTCACGGCTTCAAATTCTTTGCTGAAGCTTTGTTTTAGATCTTGTATGAACTTCTTTACTTCCTTAATTTGGTGTTCAATGTTTATTCTCAAATCACTTAGTTGATTGGTTATGGTTTCCTTGGACTCCCATTCCTTCCCATTCAGCATTCCCTTTGTGGTCTCCCTGACTTCCCTCAGGCATGGATTCCATGCATGCCTTTTGTAATCTTTGTGTGTTCTCATCCTGCTCTCTCAATTCCTGTATTACTCTTTGCTTAGCTTCCTCACGTTCATGCCATTCCTGTAGTTTTCTTTGAGTGTTCTCAGCCTGTTCACGCCATTCCTGCCTTTCTCTTTGAGTATTCTCAAGCTACGCACGCAAATCCTCTATCAGTTTTTGACTAGCTTCCTCACGCTCATGGTATTCCTGTATAAACCTTTGGATTGCCTCCTCTCTCTCCCTATCATGCTCATACAGAGTCCTTTGATGGTTTTCAATCTTTTCCTATATTGACCTTTTGTTTGCCTCCATTGACCTTTTGTTTGCTCGTCTCTCTCCCTATCACGCTCATACAGAGTCCTTTGTATTTTTTTAGTCTTTTAATTTATCATGTTTGCCAGCAGTGTTAGTAGAGTTATTTGGGAACTCTCCTCTGGATTACTCATTATCTGTTCTGTCCCCTGATTATCATGAGTAGGAGTTGAGATACCCAGACTTGCCATTTTTCTAGTGTTTTTCCAGCTTACTCTGCCCATTTGGGATGAAAATAACACCAGTTTTGTTCTAGAAAACTGACTTAATGCAAGCATCAACCAAAGTCTGTATTTTCCCTGTCAATAGTCTGCAGATACAATCTAGTTCAACAGATACCTCTCTTCAACATCAAACAACTATATACTAATGGGCTACAAACCGCAAAGAAGAATTTGGTAAACCAGAAATTATTAGGTTTAGGGAGAGGTGTGGGTAAAAAATAGGAATAGAGTGATGTGGGAAGGCACAGGGAGATTTAACTTTTTAAATCCTAATCTCAAAGCAGGAAATAGGTTGGATAGGATGAAAATAGAGAGAGAGAAAAACAAGAAGAAAGAGAAAGGAGTAAAAAGGGACTAGAAAAAATAGAATAGTAATAATTAAAAATATTGGGTTGGGCCGAATACAAAATATTCAGAGAAGAACGTGAATATAATGAGAGAAGGGGAGGGAAATAAAGCTGATGTGAATAATTTAAAAATACAAATACTTAAAATATTATATAGGTACAAAGAGGTTGTACTGCTATTAATAAATTTAAGTCTCAGAGGTTTTGAATTGAGTAATAAATTTGTGGATTAAGTGTGTACACAATGGTGGATAAGTTCGAATAATCGACTACAGGTTTATCTGAGGATGTGCAGAACAATAATTAAGTCACATAAAGAAGAACGAAAGAGAAGAAAAGGAGAAAAGGATATGAAAGAAAGAATAAAGATCAGAAGTTCAGTAGAGCTCAACCAAAAAGAAAAAAAAATTTTTAAAAAAGGAAAAAAAAAGAAAGAAAACAAAACACACACACACACATATACCCCTAAAATAAAAATTATAAGAGGAAAAAAAAGTTACTAGAAAACAATTTTTTTCAAAAAAAGTAAAAATTAAAAATTAGAAAAATGTTTTACAAAAAACGTTTTATAAAAGGTGCAAAAAAAAGGAAATTTTTTTTTTTATTTTTTCGGAAGGGAAAGGAAAAATCCATTATCTCCCTTGTGTCCTTAACCAGCCTCTTGTTTGAGTCTCTGGTCTGCTTGTGGTGTTTGATTTTCCTGTGACTTGGTTGGTTTCTTAAGTCAGTTTTTATGAATTTTGTGATCCTCTTCCCAGGCTTGTTCAGTGGGAAAGAGATCTGCTTTGAGTATCACAAAAGAGGGAGATGGCTTTTTCCTCAAGTTTGGAGATTATGTGATGAGGCTAGGTTCTGGGTAGAGATGAGGTCTTTCAACAAACAGTAGCTTTTCCCAGGGGCTAGTTTGTCAGAAACTCACAGAGCCCAGCCAGGAGCCACTCTCAGGGTTTATGTTTACTGAATTACAATTGATTGTCAAGGCTGCTAAAGGGAGGGACCTCCTCTGGCTCTGATTACCCATTGAAGAAAGCCACTCCTGGGGCTGGCGTCCGAGCTGGGTGATTTTTCCCTGGGTGGAGCTGAGTCTGACAGGTCAGTTAGGTTCTTGTGACCTGCTAAATGCCTCTAGTTTTCTTCCAAGGCCTGAGTTGGAGCTAGAAGCTCCACTCAACTTTGTCAGTATCAAAGGTGGTGATCTCCGGTATTGGGGGGAGGAGGGGTTGCCTTCCCTCCTCTGCTCCCTGAGAAGGGGTGAGGACGTTAGGCTTCTACTCATGCCAAGTCTTGTTTCCTGGGTTGTCTCTGGTCTGCTAACTGCAGCATGAAGATGTTTGCTCCTTGTCAGTTCTTGCTGGTATTAAGTAGAATCTGCTCGCCTGCCGCGTCTGGCTCCTTTGTCCCGGATTCTCTGTTTTGCAAGTATGGTGGATTCAGCCACCACCACCTCTGCTGCCGTGGCGGTGGCAGCAGCGGCAGCGGCTGGCAAGTGCTCAAATCTGTCTCCTTGACTGGATTTTCCCTCTCTGGCCTAAGTCTCTGTCCTGTGATGGCACACTTGGTGTGATTCTCTGGCTTAGGACTGTTCACTGCAACTCTAAAACTGCTTTCTATGCAAGAGCTTGTTTAGCCTCCAGCTTCTCCTCCACCATCTTCCCAGAAATCTTTTTTCTCCGATTATTGCTATTGTTTCTCTTACTGTTAACTCACGTCCTCTTGGGAAATTAATGCACAGTACATACACTCACAAAAAATGATCTGAGAACCTTCTTCCTATTTAAAATTCACCTTAATTTACAGAGCACTTAACAAGTTTGAATAAAATGTACTCAAGAATAAAGTATCCATAAGCAATTTAAATTTCATATTTTCTCTTTACTAAGTTGTCTCTGAACCATGTGTTACCTCATGTCCAAAAGTGTCCTTGGGCTATTTCAATGAAGCCAGAAAATATTCATTTTATCTGGAGCAGCACCATAGATTTTTACTGGAAGTAATTGAAAGTAACTGTTACTAGATGTGGAAATTGATCTCAGGAGAGAAATTGAACATAGAGGAATGAAAAAGTTCAAGTTAAATTTTGCTTTCCTTTTTACTGTCCAAGAAAAGAATCCAAGGCTTGAAGGAAAATCTCTCCCTGACATTTTTGAGTGTGTTCTTTACTCATGTAAAACTTGTCTGTAAACTTCTGGTTGAGAGTATTACAAAGGAAACAATATGCCATTTGAAGGCCAGCATAAAACAAAAGTAAATAACTTTGTTTTAAAAGTGTTCTACTGCAAAGAAACAAAGATATGGAGGTTTTGAAGTGTCTTATGGATGGATGTTTCACTCCTGAGATGATTCTCTTGTTGCAGGAGTCAGTTATCAATTCCTTTAGTCTGGTCCTGAGTTTTCCATAGCAATAAAGATTTCAAAAAAGCAGGATACAGTGAGTATGATCAGAAAAACCAGCCTCTACTCAGACCACTACTCCTTTAATGAGAGTCCCAAATAAATACCCAGGGTTTGTTTTGTTTTCTTATTTGTTTAGTTTGTGCTGGTTCTGGGGCTGGAACTCAGAGGCTGGACCCTCTCCCTGAACAGTTGTCTTTCTTTTCCACCTGCCCACAAAGCTAGTATACTACTGCTTGAGCCAAAACTCCACTTCTGGCTTTTTTGGTGTTTAATTACAAATAAGAGTTTGACAGACTTTCCTGCCTGGGTTGACTTTGAACTAAGAGAGTAAGAAAGCTAAGTGACATCAACTGCATGGACCTCTCTCTTTTTTTTTTTTTTCTTTTTGGTCCGGTCGTGGGGCCTGAACTCTGGGCCTGGGCCCTGACCCTCAGTTCTTCAGCTCAAGGCTAGTGCTCTACCACTTGAGCCACAGTGCCACTTCTGGCTTTTTTCTTTTTGCTTATGTGGTGCTGAGGAATCAACCCAGGGCCACAGGCATGCAAGGCAAGCACTCTACCACTGAGCCACCTTCCCAGCCCCTGGACTTCTCTTTTGAACCAAGAAATATTAGATGAAGTTTACTATAAAGCTAATATGTGACAATTTTTAAAGAAGAGAATGTGTTCAGAAAAGAAGACATAACTTAAATAACTCAGCAAAAGTAGGTGCACTGAATCCTTTGGGAAGATTACTATTGACTTCCTCATTCCTTTGGGGAAAACTTAAAGCCATATTTGCACTTTTTTGTTGGTTGTGGGGATTGAACACTCAACCTTGGGCACTGCCTCGCAGCTCTTCAACTCAACTTGAGTGCTCTCCGACTTTAGCGACAGCCTCACTTCCAGGTTTCTGGTGGCTAATTGAAGATAAGTGTTTCTTGGACCTTCCTGACCTGCCTGGATTTGAACCACAATCCTCTTGTCTCACCCTCCTGAGTAGCTAGGATTACAGGCATGAGACACCAGCATCCGGCTCATATTTGCATTTATGTGCACTGAATGACACTATGTAGCCAAAGAATGGAAATTTGAACCACATGATGACATTGCAGCTTTTCAGTGAATACTGATTCTTGGATCTCTCCCATTGCCTTCAGTCCTGAATGTGATTCTTATTGTCACACTTCATGAACTCTTAATTAAAAATAATCATTGTGCCATATGTCTTGCCTATCATTTCCTATGAGAATCATGCATGAACTAAACTCTTCCCTAGGCCTGAATTCAACACCTCATACCATTCATAGTCATGTTAAATATATAATTTATACTTACATCTATATATTCAGTCTATATTGTGTTTGTTGGTGTGATTCATTATGTTTTATTATTGATTTATTTATTTAGTATTTATTTTACTAACTGTGAGTGAACCTATAACATTTATTACATTTATTCCCATCTATTCCATAGCATGTAACTTTGTAGACATATTATGAACTTGCACAGAAAAGGAAGACAGGTGTCACACTTAAATTTACACCAGGAAGAAATTTTTGGCAATGATGGGACCTGATCTGAAGGCCTGAGAGGCCCAATTCATGAATGGGTGAGTGTCAGCACCACAGCCTCTAGCCCATTCAGCTGTCAAGTGGATCCCAGAACCTAGATTCAAGCCCCAGGTTTGGGCAAAATAGCAGTAACTTTCTATGATGATGGTGGTATATAAATAAATATAAATTTAGGTATTTAGGTAATGCCAGAGGTGTCTATTTAGTATTCAATGTCATATACTACCTTCCTACCGATTCTCATGTATTGACTGAAGATTCCATTTAATCAATAATATTTTTTTTTCCTTTGGCTCCGGTTGTGGGGCCTGAACTCTGGGCCTGGGTGCTGTCTCTCAGCTCTTCAGCTCAAGGCTAGTGCTCTACGACTTGAGCCACAGCACCACTTCTGGCTTTTTTCTTTTTGCTTATGTGATGCTGAGGAATCGAACCCAGGGCCTCAGGCATGCAAGGCAAGCACTCTACCATTGAGTCACCTTCCCAGCCCCCAATAGCATTCTTTTAATGCATAATAAACTATGAATTAAAATCAATTCATGTCCTGGATTATTGGGTCTAATTTTATGCTAGACTCATTGCCAGACTACTCATCCAACCATGGAATTGATCACATTCCTTTGGTGTTCCTATGGACAGGCAATAGTTTCTTCGGTTCTCCATCCCCTTTTAAGTGGTATGATTGGGTTTTGAACTCAGGGTCTAGTGTCCAGGTTGGCCTATGGCTTCGCTGACAGCCTGCGAGCTTTCAGCAATGCCAAGTGACCTATAGGTTGCAGCCATGTCATTCAGACCCAGGATGGTAACCGTGCAAGGAAGAAAAACAAAAACTGCTGAACTTCTGTGGTTTGCAGCGTTTTTTGGGTGGTGTTTTCATTTTGTTTTCCTGTCAACCCCCTAAAACTAGGACCCAGGATGGCTGTGGGTCCAGAGGCTGCACCATCCCAGCCTAGGGTTATGGAAACTGAGGCAGAATTTCCACCACCTAAATTCAAGCCCCGTGCTTAGCAAAAATAAATAAATTAATTAACAATACTACTGAAGCTCCCTGTCTTGGATTTCATGCCATTTTGTTGTATGCCAGGCCAGGGATGTCACCTTGGGATCTGGGTAACTCTGATGCACTGCATGGGGTGGGGGGGGGGGCTAAGGAAAGGGAAGCTCTCCTGCCTTGAAGACAAGCAATTCAAACCTGTTCCCTAGGCTTGAATTCAATCCCCATCTCTGGAGAACATAACATTATAGACATGTTTATTATATGATTTATATTTACATCCATATATTCAGTTTATATCATGTTTGTTGGTATGATTCATGATACATTATTATTTATTTATTTATTTACCATTTATTTATGGACTGACTGTGAGTGCATCTATAACATTTATTACATTCATTCAAATCTATTCCATAGCATGTAGCTTTGCAGGCATATTATATACATCATACCTGACACCCAGCACTTGCACAGAAAAGGAAAACAGGTATCACACTTGGAATTTTACTCCAAGAAGACATTTTGGCAATGCTGGGGCCTGAACTGAGAGCCTAGAAGGCCCAATTCATGAATGGGTGAGTGTCAGCACGACAGCCTCTAGCACATTCAGATGCCAGTTGAATCCCAGGATCTGGGATCAACACACAGGTTTGGCCAAAATAGCAATACCTTTCTTTGTAGACGGTGGTATAGAAATAAATATATAATTAGAAATTGAGATACTGCTAGTGATGTCTTTCTTTCTAGTATTCAATGACAATAATACCTTTCTAGTGATTCACAGGTATGTAGTGAGAACTCTATTTAATCAATACTATTCTTTTAGGGGCTGGGAAGTTGGCTCAGTGGGAGAGTGCTTGTCTTGCATGCATGAACCCCGGGTTCGATTCCCCAGCACAACATGACCAGAAAAAGCAGGGAATGTTATTGTATCTCAAATGGTACAGCACTAACCCTGAGCTGAAAAGCTGAGAGAACGTGCCCAGGCCCAGAGTTCAGGCCCCACTACTGACAAAACACACCCACACCCACACACACACACACACACACACACACACACACACACGTATTCTTTTAATGCATAATAAACTATGAATTAAAATCAATCCACATCTTGTGAATACTGGGTTTAATTTTATGTTAGACTGATTGACAAACTACTCATCCAACCATGACATTGATCACATTCCTCTGGTGTTCCTATGGACAGGCAATAGTTTCTTAGGCTCTCCAGCCCTTGGTAAGTGGCATGACCAGGATTCGAACTCGGCCTAGATGTCCAGATTGGCCTATGACTTCGCTGCCAGCCTGCCAGCATTCAGCAATGCCAGGTGACCTACGGGTTGCAGCTGTGTCATTTGGACCCGGATGGTCACCATGCAAGGAAGAAATACCGAGAAACCGCCAATGATCTTCAATTCACGGCAATTTTTCAGTGCTGTTTTCAATTTGTTTTCTTGTCAGCCCTTGAGGCCTAGGATCCCAAGAATGGCTGTGGGCCCAGAAGCTACACCCTCCCAGCTTAGGATGATGGATGCTGAGACAGAGTTGCTACAACCTGAGTTCAAGCCCCGTGCTTGGCAATATAAATGAATAAATAAATAAAATAAAATAAAATTGTAATAAAATATATAAAAATAAAATAAAATAAATTTTAAAATTTTAAAAACATTAAAAATACTAATGGAGCTCCCTGAATTAGAATTTGTGCTCATTTTTTTCTGTTAGGCCTGGAATTTGAACTTTCAGTCTGGGAAACTCTAATGCACTGTGGAGGATGGAGAAACTCACCCTCTTTGAATACAAGCAATTCAGGCCTGTTCCCTAGGCCTGAATTCAATCCCCACCCCTGTTAAGTAATATTCATCCACATTTGAAAAAATGATGAATATCTACATAATGATGTTTACTACATATTGCTTTAAATGTATTTATTTTTGTATTACTCATTCATTATATTTATTGATTATTACTACACTTATTACACGTATTAAATTTATTATATCTTATGAGAAATATACAGATTTGCATATGTATTATATATCTTACTTCAGACCCAGGACATTCACAGAAATTCTATAGTAGATGCTCCCATGCTTATAAAAACAGAAAGAATACACCAACCAAAGTCTAATTTATCCCTAGGCACCCCAATGGCTCACATCAGTATCCTAGCTACTCAGGACCCTGAGAACTGGAAGATGAAATTTCAAAGCCAATGAAGGCAGAAAAGTCTGAGAGTAATCATGTCCAATTAAATGGCAAAAAGCCAGGCTACAGGTACGGTTGAAGTGGTAGAAAATCAGCTATGAACAACCAAGCCAAGAAAGAGCTGAGTTCAAGTGCAGGGAAGGGGGACAGAGGGATAAAAGGGAGAGAAATCCTCCAAAAACAGGGACCGAAACAGCAGTACAAAAATCCCACCTAATTTATGGTACCAACCAAAATGGAAAAAAAAAATAATGAAGCTTATGCAGTTGTATAAATTTACATGAGCACATATGCTCTTAGGTGCACTTCAAATCTATGTTTTTAATTATATATATATATTAATAATGCATATATATAATATATCTTTAAACTAAGAAACCAGCTAATGAATAAATACTTCTAAATTAGTGCCTTAATCATGGCATTATTTATATTAAATTATTTATTCTAAAATTGTATTCCAAGTTTCTTTTCTCAGAATCAATCTTTAAGAAGTTTGTTCACGTTCCAGGCACGGGTGGATCATGCCTATAATTCTAGCTACTCAGGAGGCTGAGGTCTGAGGATGGCAATTCAAAGCCAGCCTGGACAGGAAAGTCCGTGAGACTCTTATCTCCAATAAACCACTAGAAAACTGGAAGTGACTCAAGCATTAGATCGCTCACATTGATCTGAAGAGTACAAGGATAACCCCTGAGTTCAGGCCCAAGACTAAAAAAGTTTGTTCATACAGATCATAAAATTCTAACATTCTAAGCTTTATGAAACTTTTCTGCCAGAGTCTTATGCTCTTTATGCAAATACTCCACTACTGAGCTACATCCCAGTCCCAAAGTTTTTGTTTTTCATTTTACAATCCAGTTTATTCCCAAAATACTTACAATTACCTACTGTCCTCACAGAAGTGAGTATTTATTCAGAAACCCAAACTTTTGTGCTATCAAGAATCCCCTAGTGTATTTCGTGGTAGGAGCTGAGGAAAACTAACATGACACAAATGCAGAGAGTTTATAATTGTAGAAATAACTCTAAATAGAAATAAATTCAACTCTCCCGACCATCTAAGGACAAATGGTGTCCTTATTTTCATTCTCACTCTTCATGGCAGATGGTCAAAGTAGAAACTCCAATGTGCTGTGCTGAAATGTAAAAGTTTAAACACCATTTTTGAAAAAACTCATGTTATAAAATCAAAATATATCAAATAAAGGCGAAGTCAACTTAAAAACATTAAAAATGCTAATGAAGCTCCCTGGCTTGGAATGTGTGACATTTTTTTGTCTGCAAGGCCTGGGATTTGAACACGGGGTCTAGGTAACTCTGTTGCACTGTGGGGGAAGGGGAAGCTCACCATGCTTGAAGACCAGAAAGTCAGGCATGTTCCCTAGGTGTGAATTCAAGCCCCAGCCCTGAAAAACCTACTCCTTATATACATTATAAGATAAGATTGAACTTCCATACAGATGTTCAGCCTATATTATGTTTGTGGCAGTTATTCATTGTATTTTTTGTTTTATTCATTCATTTACCGTTTATTTTATTGACTGTGATGATACCTAACTATGTATTATATTGTTTACATCCTATCACATAGCATCTAGATTTGTAGATATGTTCACAATCATGCCTGACACGCAGGACTCTCCCAGGAAAGGAAAGCAGGTGTCACTCGTGGCATCTTAATCCAAGATTAAATTTTTGGCTGAGCTTGTATCTGAACTCAGGGCCATGCAGACCAAATTCATGAATGGGTGAATGTGAGCACGGCAGCCTCTAGCCAATGAAGCTGTCAGGTGGTTCCCAGGTGCTGAGATTGTGCCCCAGGATTGGCCAAAATCGTGACACAAGGATAGGCAGACAGTGGTATACAAATAAATATATATTGGTAAAAACACCATAGCCGCCTATCTATGATTGAATGACATACTACTTTCCTATCAACTCTTAGGTATTTGCTATACCACAGTTAAAGGAATAGTATTCTCTTCATGCTTAATGAACTATTAAGATCTATCAGCGTCCTAGGATTATTGAATCCAATTTTAGACTTGACAGATGCACAAACTTCTCTTTCAATCGGTACTCCTAAGCATAGGAATGGGTCTCTTGTGATCTCCTGCCATTGGTAGGGGTCAAGACCTGGATTTGAACCCGAGGCCTATGTTCACAGGTTGGCCTATGAGTTCCCTGATAGCACGCCAGCTTTCAGATATGGCAGGTCAGGTCCAATTTGCAGCCATCTCATTCAGACCCAGGATGTTCACTGTGCAAAGAAAAAAACGTAAAACCCTCAGCCCTCTACAGCTTGCCACTTTTTGTTCTATGCTATGATTTTTTTTTTCTTCCTGAAACCCCTCTGGGCCTAGGATCCCTAGATTGGCTATGTGTCTGAGGGTGCCCCACCCTAGGGTATTGAAGCTGAGGCAGAGTTGCCACGACTTGAGTTCAAGCCCCATGGTTGGCCAAAAAAAAGAAAAAAAGAAAAAACTAATAATTAATTATTTAACTAAATTTAAAAAAATAAAGCTCCCTGGTTTGGAATTTCTGACAGTTTTCTTTCCTAGCCTGGGATTTGACCTCAAGATCTTGGTAAATCTGTAGCAATGTGAGGAAAGTGCAGATTTGCCACTACTTGAGTTCAAACTCCGTGTCAAGCCAAAACTAAAAAATTAAGTCACTGAGCTTGGCA
Source organism: Dipodomys spectabilis (assembly GCF_019054845.1). Taxonomy (NCBI): domain Eukaryota; kingdom Metazoa; phylum Chordata; class Mammalia; order Rodentia; family Heteromyidae; genus Dipodomys; species Dipodomys spectabilis. The sequence continues at coordinate 879,797 of NW_024871180.1, forward strand.
GGGGGAGTAGTTGTGGAGATGGGAGGGAAGGGATGGTAGGGGGAGAACAAAAGAGGAGGCCACAATGCTCAATAGGAAATATACTGCTAATGTAATTGTGACCCCTTCGTACAACATTTTCACAATAAAAAACATATAAAAACAGAAACAATGTAGTGTTCAGAGAAGCACTTTGGAAGTAAGGGAAGGACGTCTGAATAGCTGTACAAAATTCTACACTGCTTTTTTTGAATGTTCAGTATGTTACTGAATAAAAATAACTGCTTCCACTAAAAAATTAAGTCACTGTCTTGGAACTTGGCCAATATTTTTACCATTTGTGGGATTTGATCTCACCATCCAGGTATCTCATTTGCACCATGGCCTGAATGAAGGCCCTGCAATGGAAAAGATATTTCTATACATGTGTGATATAGGATATATACTTACATATGTGTGTTTATTACCTATTATGATTTTTATTATTGACTTTGTGTTTATTTTATTTTTTGATTCATTTATTTATTATTTTATTTACTATTTAATACACATAATATTTATTACATTTTGCACACTTATTATAAAATTATACACAATACTTTAGGACATTGACTCATTTTTCATTAAAACTTTTTGTGTTGAAACAAAATACATAATTAAATGGAGGCATTTGTCCTAGTCTTCACATGTTTAGAGTATCTATCAAGGATGAGCTTTTTATTTTTATCTTTGAACACCTTCCTATAGGGATTTCTTTTATGATTTATACTTAGAAGCCTTTTCTTGAGTATAGGTAAGTTGTAGGATAAGATTGTAAGGGCAAGCCTAGAAATGTCACTTAGTGGAAAGAGCTTGCTCAACATGCATGAATACCAGGGTTTGAATCTTCAGTGCCACATACTCAGAAAAAGCCAGAAGCAGTGGAGTGCCTCAAATGATAGAATGCTAGCCTTGAAAAAAAGAAGCCCAGGACTCTCAAAACAATAGGCCAGATGCCGGTGGCTCACACCTGGAACCCCAGCTTCTCTGGATGTGAGATTTGAAGACCATAGTTTAAAGACAGCTTAGGCAAGGAAAGCCTGTTAGACTCTTATGTCCAATATACTACCATAAAAACCCCATGTGGCACTGTGACTCAAGTGGTAGAGAGTTGGCCTTGAGCTGAATTGCTCAGGGACAGGGCCCAGGCTTGATACAAGACAAAAACTGGAAAAAAGTAAGGGTTAATCAAAGTACTTTTCCTATTTGCTAATTAGGAGAACATTCTCTGGAAAATGAACGCTGATGTACACCAGAATTGGAGTCAGAGCTTAAGGCTCAAGTGTAGCACATCCATATGCCCAGCCTCTCAGACTCTAGCATTATCACCTTGTGTGCTAAAAGGGTCTGAAAAGTCCAATGTTGAAAGGCTTAATATGCTCCTCAATCCCTTTGTGATAAGCAGTTGACTTGTATTATCAATGTCATTACAGTTCTGAACCTAGCAGAGCACCAGTAGCTCACACCAATCATTCTAGCTAAGGAGGCTGAGGTCTGAGGATCACAGGGTGAAGCCAACCAGGGCAGGAAATTCTATTACACTCTGACTTCCACTTCTGAAAGGTCAGATGTTCAACAGCTTCGTGTGTTTCCATTGGTGATGAGAAGTTACTTGCACTCTAAATGTTCTTAGAGTTTTTGTGCTATAGAAGGAAAGAAACGTCACTAACCCATCCAAGGTTCAAATGAAGTTCTCAGGATTCAAGCCCTAGCCCGGCTAAACGAAAGAACTCCAGTGTAGCACTGTATTTGAAGGACAGAAAACAGTTTCAAAAGCCACGCTATGTGCAGAGACCTAGGCCTGTAGAATTAGGAGGCAGAATGTACACACTCAACCGGGAATTGAGCTGCAAAACCACTTAATTCATTCATTCCAGGCACAGCCAGCAAAGGGGGGGGGAAACCTGAAATATTTGTTAGAGTTACACCAGGGTCAGGCTTTTCTCAGCCTCTTCAAAAAATGACTAACCTTCCTCCCTCAGGTGAAGGGAGTATCAGGCTATCTTAAGGGTACCAATAGAGAGTCAGTTTAGTGGGGGAGAAGGGAGGAAGAGACCAGAAAAACCCTGCTCTCTGGTCTTCTATCTCTGCCAGTCCTTTCTCTTGCCTTCATTCTCCACATCATTAATGCAAATCCCCAGTCCAAGGAGAGGCAGGGCCATTTCTCTTCTGTTTCCAAGCACCTGAGTTAGAACCTCGCTTTGCCTTCTTGGCTCTGGGCCCCTTTGCTGCCTGAGAAATGGGAAAGAGACAGTCTTCCTACTTTGCGGGTGAGTGAAGGCAATGCTGGTGGCCTGGCACAAGGTACAAGGCCTCATGACTGGGAATTGTTCCCTTCTTTCCTCCTGACATCCAAGACCAGATTCATGTATTATTTTTCTATCTATCTATCTATCTATCTATCTATCTATCTATCTATCTATCTATCTATCTATCTATCTATCTATCTATCTATCTATCTATCTATCTATCTATCTATCTATCTATCTATCTATCTATCTATCTATCTATCTATCTGTCTATCTGTCTATCTGTCTATCTGTCTGTCTGTCTGTCTGTCTGTCTGTCTGTCTGTCTGTCTGTCTGTCTGTCTGTCTGTCTGTCTATCTATCTATCTACCTACCTACCTACCTACCTACCTACCTACCTACCTACCTAGCAATCTCTTTGACATTTCTTGGGTTGAACTCAAAGCTTGAGCACCGTCCCTAGCACTCTACTACTTGAGCCACAGCACCAATTCTGGCTTTTGCTGTGTATGTGCTACTGAAGAATAGAACCCAGGACTTCTTGCATGCTAGGCAAGCACTCTCTCACTAATCCACATTCCCAGCCCCCTCATCTTTTCTTTTTAATCATAGTTTTTACATAAGTATGCTACAGTTTGTGTACTCAAGTGTACTTTCCTGAATACCAGTTATTTCTATACACTCTGATCTTATTTTCCCCTGAAGATTTGTGACTGTTCCTGCATTGGCCTCATAATAAAATGTAAATAAAGGCTGCTGCGAGCTTCAATGTGCATCATATAAGGACACAGGCCTGTAACATAAGCAACTCCCAGGCTTTTCTGCCTTGTCTGGCCTGTATCTCCTGTTCGGCTTTCTTTCTCAAAACTCGAGCTCTACTCATTAAGCCACTGCTCCACGTCTGGTTTCTGGTGGTTTATTAGAGACAAGAATATCACAGAAATTCCTGGTAGTACTGGCTTTGAATGGTGATCTCCTGAGGAGGCTTCAAGTATCTTTCCTCAGGGATTCCCCCTAAGAGCCACTCCACACAAACTTTTAGTTAAATGTCGAGAGGTACTAGAGAAAACAGAAACATGAATATTTTTCTAGTGTGTTCTAGATACTTAAGGTTGGAGACACAAAACACTCATAATTATTAGATCACTTTCAAGGCAAAATGAGCAATGCAGTATGAGTATGAAGATGGCTCCAGCTTTCAGTCCTCTCATCCTGAGAGAGTAAATTCACTGCAGCTCAATGTTAAGTGAGAGTACTGGCATATCCTGTGGACATTTGCTCCTCAATCCTGTGACACTCATTTCTCACTTTTGTCTTCAAACCTGTGACCAGAGGGGAAGATGAGGAGAGAAAATTCTTCTCAGAGAAAGCAGCTATAAAGAACATTGGGTAGTCTCTTATAAGTTCAAACCATTGGAATGACTCGTTAAGAAGTCAGATTTTCCAGATTAAAAAATGAAGAAGAAAAGAAAGAAGGTGCCAGTGACTGCTGACTGTAATTCCAGATCCTCAGGAGACTGAGATGTAGAGAATCTGAATTTAAATCCAGCCAATGTAAAAAAGTCCTTGACACTGTTATTTCTAAGAGATCACAGAAAAAGCCAGATTTGGGGCTTTGACTCAAGCTTAATGCACTATCCTTGAGTAAAAGGAGCTCAGGGACAATGTCCAGGCTCATGGTTCAACCCCAGGAACTGCCCCCTCAAAAAGAACCGGTATCTCCATGTCTTTGTGTATGTATGGATGTATTTCTACTTGTGAAGCTCCAGAGTAGCTATGATGAATGGCACCAACCTAAGAAATTTGTATTCAATACAATGAGTTCATAACACAGAGAGTGCTTTTATGACATTGCATGTTCCAGGGCTCCCCTCACTGCTCCCAGTGTAGCCTGAGGGTTTCTCTGCATCCCAGGCCTGCTGGAAGAAGTCTCTCTCATTGTCTGGACAGGCACACAAAAGGCCTCACTCCTGTACAGCTGTGTAACAAACAACTCCATCTGGGCCAAATAGTGAGGAGGAGTGTGGACGGGCTCTGAAGGTCAGGAGAAAAAGTCCTCTTTGTACCGCCAAGCTGTCTCTCTTCCCAGTGCTCTGATTTGACAGGAAGCCTTCATTTGTGTCATGTCCCATTGCAGTCCAAGTTCTGCCTTTGTGAGACTATATTCCGGTGTTCAGATACAGTGCTCAATATAATTCAGGAGTCCTTCTGGCAGACAACTAGGGCACAGAACCTAATTAAATGTTTCATTGAGGGTGATAATGGGCCTATGATGCCTCTCCTAGGTTTCTGGAAGCTTGTGAAATCCAAGCATGTGTTGGATATCACAAAATTCCTGTCATCTAGGGCTGGCTGGTGAAGCTCATCATGTTTTGAAACATTTGACCTCTCCTAGTTGGGCCCTGTGGTTAGGTTTTGGGGTTGAACACAAGGCCTGGGTGCTCAGGGCAGAAGTCTAATGCTTTATCATTCTGTGTCACAGCTTCACTTCTGTTTTCTCTGTGAGTGTGTGTGTATGTTTGCATGTACACGCACGTGTGTGTGTGTGTGTGTGTGTGTGTGTGTGTGTGTGTGCATACACTAGTCCTGCAGCTTGAACTCAGGACATGAGCACTGTACCTAGTTTGTCTTGTACAAGGATTATACAAGTATTGGAGCTTGGTTGTAGTGGTATACTTCGGGCTAAGTCAGGTTAGATGGCAGCTGTCAGCATCAGATACCCGGCTTGCTCTGTGATGAGGTATTTGAAGTCCTATCTTTATAGACTTGCAGTCACAACATTTTTGCGCATACCCTGGGTCTTGAGTAAGGGTCTAACTTTTATGCTCAAAGCTAGTGCTCAACTGCTTGAGCAACAGCAAAACTTCTAGATTTTTATGTGCATGTTGTAGTGATGAATTGAAACCATCACTATACCACTGAGCCCCAGGAGTGACAAGTGTATAAAAAGATAAATGTGTACATTGGCATATATATATACATATATATAAACAAGAGAAAGATGTCTCTATATTATGAAATTACAAATATTATATTACTACCAATTATTGACAATTAAATTATTCCTTCCATTTTTAAGTTCATGGTTGAATACATAATAAAGTATTAATTGAAAATTAGTCAATGTAGTATAATTGTTAATTTTATAATATACTCATACACTAACTACTAATTTAATTGTTACTTTTATAACACTTGTATGTATGTATATTGAAATGCATTTCTTAGAATCTCCCGCCAGTCATTAGTGGCAGTCCAGGGGATTCGACCTCCAGGCCAAAGTTGAGGTTTTGTCTATGGCTTCTATAATAGCCAGCCAAACATCAGTATGCAAGGTCATCTACATTTTCAGGGCCTTGTCATTTAGGCATGGTCACAATGAAAAGGGAAAAAATGTAAAACCACCTTCTTGAATTTCTTAGTTTTATCCTTCTCTTTTTATTTATTTATTTATTTTGTGCCAACTCTGAGATTTGAACTCGGGTCCTAGGATTCCAGGATCGGCTGTGGCAGAAATGCTGAGACCTGAATTCAAGGCCCGTGCTGGGTCAAACTTAATAAAATAAGGCCCTGGCTTGGAATTTGCACCATTTTTCTGGCAGGTCTGGGATTTGAACTCAGGGTCTGGGTCACTCTGTGACACTGTGGGTGAAGGGGAAGCTTACCGCCTTGAAGACAAGAAATTCAGACCAGTTCCCAGGGAATGAACTGAAGCCCCAGCACTGGAAAAAATAATATTAATATATGATATCTATTCACATACATAGGTTTAGTGAATATGACATTTATTACCCTTATTTATTTAGTATTATAACACATATAACATTTCATTTATTACATCCTATCACATAGGATATATATGCATCTGAATTATACATCATACTGAGACCCAGGACTTTTTTTCAGGAAAAAGGGTGTCAAAAGTGGCTTCTTAATCCATGAATAAATTTTTGGCCATGCTGGGACTTCAACTCACAGCCTACAATTGCTAATTCATAAATGGGGTCAAAGTCTTAGCACACCAGCCTCTGGCAAACTGAGTTGCCAGGAAGTTCTGAGGACCTGTGATCAAGCCAGAGTAGTGCCCAATATATACATTGATATATGTGTAGATTGCTGTATGTGTGTGTGTGTGTGTGTGTGTGTGCGTGTACAGAGAGAGAGAATGTGAGGATATCATTAAATTATATATATATAGTTACCAATTATTAGTTATTAAGTTATGTCTCCATTGAGGATGTGAGGGCAATCTGGCTGTTACATCTGTCACCCCATTGATCGCCAGGGTTGATTCGGCTGATCTGGCTGGCTAGGCGGGTGTCCCCTTCCTCCCTCATTGCTCCATGTGCGTCCCTCCGAAGCTGCGTGCTCGGTCGAAGAGGACGACCATCCCCGATAGAGGAGGACTGGTCTTCGGTCAAGGGTATACGAGTAGCTGCGCTCCCCTGCCAGAACCTCCAAACAAGCTCTCAAGTTATGTCTCCATTGAATGAAGTATCATGGTTGAATACTTATAAAAACATTAATTAAAAATTAGTCAAAATCCTTCCATTAGTGTAATCATACCATGGTGCTAGAATGGAAGATATGAATCCAATAATTTTTGTGTTCTAAAATAGAGTAATTAATTAACTGAAAATTTAATTATTACTTTGATAGCATTCACATAAATAGAAACTAGTTTGTCAGGATCTCCCTCCATTTGTGGGTGGCAGTGTTGGCATTCGAACTCCAGGGCGGGTAGTTTACTTCAAATGCAAACCATTGGAATGACACTGTGAAGATTTAAGATTGTCAGGATGAGGAAGAAGGAGAAGGAGAAGGAGAAGGAGAAGGAGAAGGAGAAGGAGAAGGAGAAGGAGAAGAAGAAGAAGAAGAAGAAGAAGAAGAAGAAGAAGAAGAAGAAGAAGAAGAAGAAGAAGAAGAAGAAGAAGAAGAAGAAGAAGAAGAAGAAGAAGAAGAAGAAGAAGAAGAAGAAGAAGAAGAAGAAGAAGAAGAAGAGGTGGGAAGGTGGCTCAGTGGTAGAGCACATGCCTTGCATGCCAGAGGCCCTGGGTTCGATTCCTCAGCACCACATAAGCAAAAAGAAAAAAGCCGGAAGTGGCGCTGTGGCTCAAGTGGTAGAGCGCTAGCCTTGAGTTGAAGAGCTGAGGGACAATGCCCAGGCTGAGTTTAGGCCCCATGACCGGACTCAAAAAAAGAAGAAGAAGAAGAAGAAAGCCAGGTTGTCAGTGGCTCCTGTATGTAAACCTAGCTCCTCAGAAGGCTGAGATGTAGAGAATGACAATTTGAATTCAGCCAGGGCAGGAAAGTCCCGACACTCTTATTTCTAAGAGATCACAGGAAAATATCCCCATGGGTTGGGGCTGTGGCTCAAAGGCAGAGCACTACCTTTGAGAAAGAGGAGATCAGGGATAGGGCCTAGGCTCATATTTCAACCTTAGACCTGCCAAAGAAAAAAAAAAAAGAAGGCAATAACTCTATGTCTCTGTGTATGGATTGATGATGTATGGATGATGGGCATTCAGCAGGTTGCCCATGCCCAGAACCCCAACCTGGGAAAGCTGGGACAAGCCTTTAGAGTGTACTAAGTCTGAGCAAGTAGCTTGAACAAAGCATCCTTCTCTGCCATTTAATAACTGAAGCCCCGAAGGGTTGCCTGGGCTTGCATATGCAATGAGTGCCTTATGTCCTGGCTGAGGTGTCCCACTGGGATATCTAGCAGCCAGCCACTGCCTCCAGGGAGGCCACAGTTCCCAGGCTGTAGGAGTTGTGGAAGGTTCTGTCTCCATATTCTCTATCCATCTGTAGGATGAGCCTAGATCTCTGGGGCATGGTGGCTATCACTCATTCATCATTCCTCATTGCCAAGTCTCAGGCTTGTCCCTAATCCTGGCAATGATATGAAATGGCCAGCGATTTCTGTGCTGAAAAGGGTATTCAAATAAATCCCACCCTCATAGCTCCTGTTAGAAGTGAGCCTTGGACTGCAAATGTGGCTTAGTGATAGAGTGTTTACCTAGCAAGCATGAAGCCATGGGTTTGATTCCTCAGTACCACATAAACAAAAAAAGCCACAAGTGGCACTATGGCTGAAATGATAGAATGTAGCCTTGAGCAAAAGCAGCTCAGTAACATGCCCAGACCTTGATTTCAAGCCCCAACACTGGCAAAAAAAAATATGTGAGCTTGGTGAGACATACTCTTCTGGGACTCAGAGGAGGGCTGAGGTTATATGTGATAGGTAGAGGCCAGGTGCTGGTGGCTCACCCCTGTAATCTTAGCTACTCAGGAGGATGATATCTGAGCATTATAACCACAAGCCAGTGCATGCAGGAAAGTCTATATGAGACTCATTTCTCCAATAAAGCACCCAAAAGGCCAGAGCTGTGATTCAAGTAGTAGAATACTAGCCTTGAGCATAAAAACTCAGGGATAGCGTCTAGGCCATGAATTCAAACCCCAGGAGTGGCACACACACACACACACACACACACACACACACACACACACACACACACACACACACACACACACACACACACACACACCAATATAGAGCATTTGCCAGTCAACATGCAAAGTTCCATCTCTAGCAACTCAATATTAAAAACAAAGTTGGAGAAGGGAAGGAAAGACTTAATCCAGTAGGTGATATAACCAGTGCCAAAATTCCACAGGAGTTCTAAGATGTGGAACAGGACAGAGAGTCTCAGGCAGAAGGTACACAGCATGGGCAAAGGTCCTGAGATGTGGTGTAGAACAGGTAATGTGGGTGGAATGAAGTTCTTTGACCTCAGACAAGTCTAGCAGAACATTCAAGGATGGTTCAAGGTTTGTACTTGAGTCACAGGTAGGGCAGAGGGTGGGGCTCAGAATTGGGCGCAGGGGGAAGATTAGCTTTGACTTTTCTCCATGGACCCCTGCCATTTCCTGTGGCTAGAAGCCTAATTTTCACAGCTCCTGACCTTCAGGCCTCCTTTGCATGGAGGAGTCAGGGCAAATGCAGGGAAGAACTCTTGCTTAAGAACACTTTCTTCACAATGCCACCAATGGCTCAACCCCTATAAATCCTAGCTACTAAAGAGAATGGGATCAGAGATCGTGGGTCAAAGCCAGCCCAGTGGAGGAAAGTTATTGAGACGCTTCTTGCCAATGAACTACCAAAAGCCAGAAATGGAGCTGTGGCTCAAGTGGTAGAGTGCCAGCATTGAGGGAAAAATTTAAGAGACCAGAGCCCAAACCCTTAGTTCAAGGCCCGGTACTGGCACAGTAAAAAGTAAGAAAAGCTTTCTGGAGCTTCCAGTCCACTGTGGAGAAAGGCCATTATCAGCAGTGCACCTGTGGCTCATGCCTGTCATCCAGGCAGGAAAGTCCATGAGACTCTTATCTCCACTAAACTAGTAAAAAAAAAAAAAGGTGAATTTTAAGCTGTGGTTCAAGTGGTAGAATATTAGCTTTGAGCAAAGAAAGCTCAGGGACAGTGTCTAGACCCTGAGTTCCAGCTCTAAGATTTTTTTGTAAAATCACCCTTTGCCACCCCCACAGGCCATAAATCCTGATTTTGTTCATCTTAGATCTTACTTCCACTCTTGCCACTTCCACAGTACTGACACAAGTTGCCGGTGTGTGGCCAACACTGGGTTAAGAAGTGAATGTACACAAGGGGGGCGGACATAGCCTGGTCAAGACTAATGCCCCAGAACATTGAGGTATTGGCCATACCAGTCTCTCATCCCCCAGTTCCCTGGCCCTGGATCTAAAGTCTGTGCCTCCTGTAGTCTGGGCATCCAGAATTGTCTAGAAGGACCTGAGAAGCCAACCTGGTGCCGGAAGATAAACTTTCCTGCAATAAAGTACATTTACATTTCCTAGACACCGACAGATACTTCCAAACCACTTTGGCCTCACCTCCCATGTAGCCGTGGATCCTCCTTGCTTGGGAGGCCTTAAGTCAGAAGTCAAGCTCGAGTTGGCCAGAGCCACCAGCACTCCCCATTCCCCACTCCACTACAAGCCTGCTGAGAGGGATGTGCAGTCAGAAGCCCAGCTGAGGAAAAGGACAGGACATCGTATGACTGAGGCCCTCCCTCTGAGGCAGGGGAGACCCTATGCCAGCTGGCACTGCATTCCCAGAATCCACTGGAGGCGGTCAAATATTGGACAGCCAGACTTGTGCCCCAGAGAAAAGTTGGAACACAGGCTTCTGGCAATTTAGCACTCATTGTAGACCCTGATAGGGGGCTAAAGGCAAGGTGGTTGTGGAGGAGGGGCACCATCTGAGGTCAGAAAAAGGCAGACAGGCACCCACGAAGGGGACAGAGAAAGACGAGGGAAAATTACACACACACACACACACACACACACACACACACACACACACACACACAGATTCACATGGACATTCCAAGGCCTCAGCAGTTCCTGAGAACAGAACCATCAACTCCCTCCATTAGGATCACATCTGACCTTCGAGAAGATGGCACTATCATACTGAGTCTAACTGTAGACACAACATTGAGCCTCTCACATATCTGTAATGTCTCATAACCAAGCATGGAATTTCCAACTGTACACACTGCTACGTGGAAAACTCAGGCCACCTCTTTGTTTATTGTTGGTCATGGGGTTTCAACTCTGGGCCAGGGTGCTGTCCTTCAGCTCTTCAGCTGAAGATGAGTACTCTACAATTTGAGCCACAGCACCACTTCCTGTTTTCTGGTGGTTCATTGGATATCAAGTATCACAGACTTTCCCGCACAAGCTGGCTTTGAACTGTGGTCTTTACAGCTTTATGAGTAGCTAGGAAGACAATTGTGAGCACTGGCAGCACTAGGCTTCAGCCACCTTCATATACCCAGAGGAAACCCAATTCGTCAGGCCACAAACTTCTTGCAACCCTTGATTTCAAACTTTGACACCCAGCATCAAAATCCATCCTTCAATGGAGAGAATACAGACACAACAATCCCACTCCTGCACCCATTCATCCACTCCCTGCCTGCCACAGGCCTCGTCCTCTTGAGTTCTTGGTAAGGCACCACCCATCCTACTGTGGCTTCAAACTGGGGCAAACTTGGGGAGTTATTAGAAATGTCTGTAAAGTGAGGTCAGCACCTGGTTTCTCAATCACTGCACCCACACACACACCTCTACATATTTGCAGGCAAAGATATTTTATTTTCTTTCTTTTTTCAGTTGTGGGGCTTGAACTCTGGGTATGGGTTCTGTCCCTGAGCTTTTCAGTTCAAGGAGAGCACTCTACTACACGAGCCACAGCACCCCTTCCGGTTTTTTGGTGGTTTGTTGGAGATAAGACTCTCAGGGTCTTTCCTGCCAAGGCTGGCTTTGAACCATGATCCTCAGATCTCAGCTCCTGAGTATCTAGGATGACAGCCATGAGCTACTGGCACCAGTCAAAGATACTTTTCTCTTCTTGGCATCCTATCCCCTCAGGAGACTGAGATCTGAGGACTGCAGTTGGATGCCACCTTTGGCAGCAAAGTTCATGAGAACGCTTTATCTCCAATTAAACACCCCAAAAAGCTGGACGTGGAGCTATGGCTCAAATGGTAGCGTGCTAGCTCAGAGCATCAAAGACAAGACCCACACCCTAGTTTCAAGTTTTTTCTAGCATAGACGACCCAAGAAAGGGAAGCAGGTGGGAACACCAGAGCTCAAAGCTAACACTTAATACTCAAGCCTCCTAGAACAGACCCCATCCGGCTCTGATTCTCTAGATTCTTTGTCCTATATCATGGCAGTCTTAGATGGGACTGACCATGCACCAAGTTAGGACATTCAAGTATAATCTCATACTGAGGATCCAATGACCTTATCAAAGAATCAGGATCTCTCACTGTCCTGCCTCAACACTGGGCAGTGAGGTGAGATCTAGTTATCCAAACACATAATACGGGAACGAAAGGGTTTCTTGGTCAAGGGATGGAGAATGAGAGTCTCTAGGTCCCTCTTGGGAACGTGAAAAGGGCTGATCTATCCCAGGAATTTTCCTGTGTTGTGAGTATTATCAAAGATACAACCTTTCTCAGAGCCCACTGCCTCTGGTTTTCCCACTAGCCTCTACCCAGCCCTGTCCCACCTTCAGCATGCCCTCTCTGAATCCCAGTTCTGCCACCTAGACTAAAGACTGAGCCATCAAAGAGACCCACTTCTGCCTCTGAGAATGGCAGAAATGGGGTCCTAGCACCCTCTCGATGAAGTCTCAGGGTGACAAGGGTCCCAACTCACGCCCTCATTCCCAGGCTGTCTTGTGACAATGATATGCTTACCTCTGTCTCTGGTGGAGGAATGAACACCAGGGGTGTCATCTTCAGAGTGAGCCCTGGAAAGTCCCAGTCCCCAAGGAGGTACTGCACAGGCATCCTGCAGTGAATGACAGCCAGGTCATAAACAGTGAACCCAAGGTGTCAGGACTTTTAATAGCAGCGTGGCTGGATCAAAGGCTCTATCACTGGTAGTCTAGGTTATCAGGCAAGATCATGACTCCAATGTTCTGATACACCTGACCTGGGATCATCTTCCCTCTTCATCTTCCTGCTTATCCCTTGCCTCTCCCCTCTTGACACTCCCTCACCCCAATACCTCCCTAGCCCTTGGACACTTTCTTTTTATCTGACCAGAAAATAAACTCGTTTGGGCTGGGGCTGATTCAAACCCTGAGCCCTAGGGTCTACCCGAGGCTGCTTTCCTCAGCAGTCGGTGACCACACAGCTCCTGAATATCATGAAGTTACTAAGCGGTCAGTGGCTTGGTCCTACATACTGGCTTTAGTCTCTGAAACTGTCCCCACAGAGATTGTGAATGGTTGGCTCCCTTGATCCAGGGACTCCAAACCAAGGCTTGCATGTTCTCCCTTCTTCCTTTCTTTCCTCTTTTTCTCCCTCTGTCCTTCCTTCCTCTCTCTCTCTCTCTCTCTTTCCTTTCTTTGTGTAAGTCCTGGGCCTCTACTTCAGAGCCTAGGTGCTGTCCCTGGGCCTTTTCACTCAAGGCTAGCAGTCAATGGCTTGAGCCACACATCCCCTTCTGATGTTTTATTTTTGGTAGTTAATTGGAGACAAGAGTCTTACAAGCTTTCCTGCCTGGGCCAAAAGCCTCAATCCTCCGATATCAGCCTCCTAAGTAGCTACAATGGAAGGTGTGAAGCTGCAGCATCCAGCTCAAACCAAGGTTTCTTCATGTTCTCTGGAACCTTTCATTGTCTATGACCCCCCAAAGCCTGGCGCACTCTGTAACTGTTTGTGGAAAAATAAATGAGCATATGTCTATGACAATACTACAGAAAAGTCCCATCTCATTCAGATAAATATCCTCTGTGGGGGAGAGGGGATGAAGGGTGATGTAGCTCTTCCACAGGTCTCCCTCCTCCCTCTTCTTGGCCTTCTGGTGCCACTGCACTTATCTGTTTTGGCTCTGAGGATGTGAGCCATGATGTACTCGCTGGATTCCGGGGCCTCTGGGATACCTGTCTTCTCAAAGATCTCTGTCCAGCGGCTGACCAGCCCTGTGGCATTCAATTCCCCACTCAGGTGTGAACGAGGTTGCTGTGAGATGAGTGTCTGGTTCAAGGGCCCTCTTTCCTCCCCATGGGGCCAGACATGATGGTCCATCCCTTCTGCCCCCCCCCCCAGTTTCATGTTGCAGAGAAGGTGTCCTTGAGGTAGCCCGGGGTCTCTGAATCTCTCAGAGTCCAGTACAGGTGCTGGACATCGTCTCTGCTCACAGCTGGAAGGCTGGGGATAGTGAGCTCAGAATCTCTGTTCTCCATGATGTCCTCCACTGTGGTGCTCACCTTAGAGAGAGCTGGAGGAGATTCAGCAGCTGGTGGAGAAAGGCAGTAAAGGCACAACAATCAAAGCAGGAGACAATCTGGCTTGGGACCTCTGCCTGTGTTGCTTTGAATGTAATTTTTTTATTATTATTGTGAGAATACCATACAGAGCAGTTACAATTACATGGACAAGATAACGAGTACATTTCTTATAAAGCATTGTTGCCTCCTCGTTGTTTCCCCTTCCCATCCCTTTCCATACTCCTCCCCACCCCCCACCTGATCCATACTGCTTTCCAAAGTGGTTGAAAAAGTTTACACTCCCACCAACAATGAAATAAGTTTCCCTTCTGACCATATCCCCTCCAGCATCTGTTGTTATTAGAGATCTTGATTACAGCCATTCTAACTGGGGTGAGGTGGTATCTGAATGGTGTTTTTATTTGCATTTCTTTTATGGCTAGAGAGGTTGATCATTTCTTCATGTGTCTATTGGCCATCCTTCTCTGCTCTCCAGAGAAGTTTCACTTTAAGTCTTTACCTCACTGATTTATTGGGCAGTTGTTTTTTTTGAGGATTTATGGTTGTGGGATTTAATTTTTTAAGTTCCAGGTATATTTTAGATATGCGAACCTTCTCTGTTGTATGGTCATTGAAGATGTTTTCTCAATCCGTGCGTTTTCTATAGATCTTTCTAGCTATGTCCTTTGCCATGCAGAAGCTCTGCAATTTCATGCAATCCCATTTGTCCAACCATTCTTTGATTTGTTGTGTTTCTGGGTCTCTATCAAGAAAATTTCACCATATGCCAAGTAGACTTTTGGTTTCTCCTATTCAATCCTATAATGTCTTCAGAGTGTCTGCTTTGACTCTGAAGTCTTTGATCCATTTGGGTTTGATTCTGGTGCAAGGTGATATATAAGGATCTAGCTTTAGTTTTCTACAAGTAGTTAATCAATTTTGCCAGCACCATTTACTGAAGAGACTGTTTTTCTTCCATTATATTTTGAGGTCTCTTGTCGAAGATTAGATGGCTATAGGTCTATAGGTTCATCTCTGGGTTTTCAATTCTATTACATTGGTTTTGAGTTCTGTTCTTGTGCCAGTACCAAGCTGTTTTGACTACTATGGCTTTGTAGTAGATTTTGAAATTTGGTATTAATATTCTTCCAGTACTGTTCTTTCTGTTAAGGATCATTTTCTATTTGGTGTCTTTTATTGTTCCATATGAATTTTTGGATTGCCTCTTCCATTTCCTTGAAGAATGACTTTGGAATATTGATGGGTATTGCATTGAATTTGTAGATAGCCATGAGAAGTATTGCCATTTTCACGATATTGATCTTTTCAATCCAGGAGAATGGGAGTTTTTGCCAGTTTCTAAGTTCTGTTTTGATTTCCTTTTTCAGGTTTTTAAAGTTTTCATCATAGAGGT
Source organism: Dipodomys spectabilis (assembly GCF_019054845.1). Taxonomy (NCBI): domain Eukaryota; kingdom Metazoa; phylum Chordata; class Mammalia; order Rodentia; family Heteromyidae; genus Dipodomys; species Dipodomys spectabilis. The sequence goes on from NW_024871180.1 coordinate 895,290, forward strand.
CCTTCACTTTTTTGGTTCAGTTAATTCCTAGGTATTTTATTGGAGTTGCTCTCCTGATTTCAGCCACATTTTTCTCATTACTGGCATGTAGAAAATCCATTGATTTTTGAGGGTTAATTTTATACCCTGATACTTTGCCAAAGTTTTGAATCACCTTGAGTAATTTGGGAGTGGAGTCTGTGGGATTCTTTAAATACAAGATCCTGTCGTCTGCAAAGAGGGAGAGTTTTACTTCTTCTTTCCTTATTTGGATCCCCTTTATGTTTGCATCTTGTCTTATTGCTGTTGCTAGGCATTCTAATACTAGATTGAAGAGAAGTGGAGAAAGTGGGCATCCTTGTCTCATTCCTGAGTTTAGAGGAAATGGCTTTAGTTTTTCAACATTGTGTATATTACTGGCTGTAGGTTTGTCATATACAACCTTTATAGTATTAAGGAAGGTTCCATGGATTCCTAGTTTTTCCAGAACCTTCATCATAAAGGGGTATTGGCTCTTGTCAAATGCTTTTTCTGCATCTATTGAGATAACCATGTGATTATTATCCTTGCTCTTCTTGATGTAATTAATTACATTAATTGATTTGCGTATATTGAACCAGCTTTGCATCCCTGAAATGAATCTTGTTTGATCGTGATGTACGATTTTTTGATGAATTGTTGAAGTCGCTTTGCGAAAATTTTATTGAGAAGTTTTGCGACAAAGTTCATCAAAGTTATGGGTCTATAGTTCTCTATATTTGATGAGTCCCTGCCTGGTTTTAGGATGAGGGTTATTATAGCTTCATAGAATGAATTTCGTAGTGCACTTTCTCTTTCAATTTCATTGAAGAGTTGAAGGAGTATTGGTGTCGGCTCTGTTTTGAAGGCCTTATTGAATTCTGCTGTAAAGCAATCTGGTCCTGGGCTTTTCTTAGATGGGAGGTGTGTTATTGCTTTTTCTATTTCAATGCTTGATATGGACCTGTTAAGATGGTTTGAGTCATCTTGGTTTAGTTTTGGCATGTCGATATTTGCTCGGAAAAGGTCCATTCCTGCTAAGTTCTCAAATTTATTAGCATAAAGTTTTGAGAAGTGTTCCCTTATAATGTTCTGAATCTTGGTAGTTTTTGTGTTGATGTTTCCATTCTCATCTCTGAGTTTATTTATTTGGATGTGTTCTCTTCTTTTTCTGATAAGATTTGCTAAGGGTCTGTCAATTTTGTTAATTTTTTCGAAGAACCAACTCTTTGTTTTGTTGATTCTTTCTGTGGTTATTTTGGATCCTAATACATTTAATTCTGTTTTAATTTAATTATATCTTTCCATCCACTGGATTGTGGGTTATCTTGCTGCTTTTTTTTCAAGGATGCTCATCTTTCTCATTAAATTGTTGCTTTCAGATCTCTCCAATTTGTTGATGTTGGAACTCAGAGCTATAAACTTGCCTCTGAGTACTGCCTTGCTGTGTCCCAGAGGAGCTGGTAGTTTGTGTGCTCATTTTTGTTATATATCATGAACACTTGAATTTTTATTCTAATCTCTTCCATGACCCACTGGTCGTTAAATAGTGTGTAGTTCACCCTCCGTGTGTTACAGGAGGCTTTTGGTGGCTTTTGGTGTTGAATTCTAATTTTATTCCCTTGTGATCTGAGAGAATGCAAGGTATGACTTCAATGTTTCTAAATTTGGACAATTTTGCTTTGTGACCTAAAATGTGGTCTGTTTTGGAAAATAGTCCATGTGCTGCTGAGAAGAACCTGTATTCTGATGCTGCTGGGTGAAATATTCGGTAGCTGTCTGTTAAATCTAGTTGATCTATGCAGTTGTTTAGGTCTGCGGTTTCTCTGTTGAGATTTTGCCATTTTGATTTATCTGGTGGGGATAGTGGTGTGTTAAAGTCTCTGACAATTAATGTCTTTGGATCTATATGAGATTTGAGATAAAGTAGTGTTTCTTGGATAAATTTGCATGCTCCTTTTTTTGGCTAATATCTAGAATTGTAATATCCTCCTGAAGGAGAAATCCCTTTATTAGTATTGGGTGACCTTCTTTATCTGTTCCCACTAATTTTAATTTGAAGTCTATTTTATCTGATATTAGGCTTGCAACTCCCGCCTGTATATGGGGGCTGTTTGTTTGGTAGATTTTGTTCCAGCCTTGCCCATTGAAAATGTGTTTGTTTTTATGGGCAAGCAGATGGAAGAATCTTGCTTTTTAATCCAACTAGAGAGTCTATGTAGTTTGATTGGAGAGTGAATCCGTGAATGTGGAGAGATAGGATTGAGAGGTATTTGGGAGTTCCTGACATTTTATCCACCTTCTTGGGGCCTGCAGCAACTCGGTTCTTCCTATGATTCTTGGATTCTCAGTTTCGGTGTGGTTTCTTGGCCTTTACTGTGGTCTTGTTGTTTTTTTATGTGTAGAACATCTTTAATATCTTTTGTAGGACTGGTTTGGTGGCGATATATTGTTTCAATTTTTGGTTGCTTTGGACCATTTTTATTTTACCTTCAATTATGAAGGTGAGTTTAGCTGGGTACAGTACTTTTGGTTGATAGTTGTTTGTCTTTAGGGCATGCCAAACATCATTCCAGGCTCTTCTTGTTTTGATTGTCTCTGCTGAGAAATCTGAGGTGATTCTAATTGTTTTCCCTTTATAGGTGATTGATCTTTTCTCCTTGACAGCTTTAAGGATGTTTTCCTTTGCCTGAATTGATCCTGTACAGGTTATAATGTGACTGTGGTCTGTCCTGTTCAGGTCTGGTCTATTTAGAGTTCTAAAAGCTTCTTGTGTATGAATAGGCCTATTTTTTGCATGTTTGGGAAGTACTCTGCTAGGATCTTGTTAAAAAAATATCCTAGATCATTAACTTCTGTCTCTAGATTCTCCTCTACACTCATTATCCTTAGATTAGGCCTTCTGATGGTATCTTCCAAGTTTTGGATAGATCTATCGTATATCTTGGATTTGTCTGGGATGGTTGTAGGTTGTTTCTCTATAATATCTAGGCTGTCTTCAATCCCTGAGATTCGATCTTCTGCATGGTCTAACCTACTTTCAAGACTTTGTACTTTGTGTTTTATTTCATTCCATTCCCTTCTAATTGGATGGTTGTGATGGCTTCAAATTCTTTGTTGGAACTTTGTTCTTGATCTTGTAAGGACTTCTTTACTTCCTTAATTTGGTGTTCCGTGTTTATTCTCAAATCACTTAGTTGATTGGTTATGGATTCCTTGGACTCCCATTCCTTCTGTCGAGCTCCACTGAGCATTCCCTTTGCGGTCTCCCTGATTTCTTTCAGCTCTCTGGTTATGGATTCCAAGAATGCCATTTTGATCTTTGTCTATTCTCATACTGATCTCTCAGTTCCTGTATTTCTCTTTGATTAGCATCCTCATGTTCAGGCATTTCTTGTATTTCTCTTTGAGTATTCTTACCTGTTCACGCCATTTCTTGCGTTCTCTTTGTCTGTTCTACGCCAGCTCACACAGTTCCTCTCTATTTCTCACTGATCTCACCTCCTCATGCAATTTCTTTTTTCTCTTTAAGTGTCCTCAATCTGCTCACGCAATTCCTGTATCAATCTTTGAGTAGCTTCCTCACACTCATGAGAATCCTGTATTGATCTTTGGTTTGACTCCTCTCTCTCCCTATCATGCTCACAAAGACACTTTTGCAAGTTTTCACTCTTTTTATTTACCCTGTTTAATTGTAGTGTTTGTAGAGCTTTTTGGGAACTCTCTTCTGGATTATTCATTATCTGTTCTGTTCCCTAATTGTCATGAGTGGGAGTTGAGATCCCCGGGCTGGCCAATTTGCTTGTGTTTTTCAGGCTTGTTCTGCCTATTTGGGATGAGAATGACACCAGTTTTGTGCTAGAACATTATTTTAAGTTAAACATCAACCAAAGTCTGTAGCTGCATAGTCCAAAATCTGCAGATACAATCTGGTTTAAGAGATACAATCTATTGAATCTATTGATTCAATCAAACAACTATGTCTTAATGACCTAAGACCAGCAAAGGAGAATTTGGCAAGCAGAAATTATTAGGTTTAGGGAAAATGTGGGGAAAAATAGGATTAAAAGGATTTGGTAAGGTGAGGGAGAGTGGAATTAAACATATCCTAATCTCAAAGAGGGAAATGGATTGGACAGAATGATAGCAGAGAGAGTGAAAAAAGTAAAAATGAAAAAAAAAAAGAGGCCAGAAAAAATTGGAAAAACAAAAATTTTAAATTAAAAAATGAAACCTTTAAAAACTGTAAGTTTGAGGGAGTAGTATTCAGAGAAGAATGGGGATAGGATGATAGGAGGGAAGGGATAGAAAGAGACATGAAAAACTAGAAAAATAAAAATGTTTTAAAATATTATATGTGTATAAAGAGGTAATACTGCTACTAAGGAATTTAAGTCTAAGAGGTATTTAATTCAGTAATAAATTTCTGGATTAAGTGTGTACACAATGGAGGAAAAGATCTAACAATCGACGACGGGTATATTTGAGGGTGATCAGAACAGCAATTAAGTCACGCAGAAAAGAATGAAAGAGAAGAAATGAAAAGAATGAGAAAAAAAGAAAGAAAAAAAAGGATTAAAAGGTCGCTAGAGATTTAAAAAAAAAAAAGCACACACACATATACACCTAAAATAAAAATTATACGAGGAAGAAAAGAAAAAATAATAGTAAAAATTTTTAAAAATTAAAAGAAATTAAAAATAAGGTACAAAAACGAAAAAAAGAAAGTTCTTTGATTTTTATTTTTTTGGAGGTGATGGGAAGAATCTGTATCTCCTGTGTCCGTAACCAGTCTCTTGGTGGATTCTCTCGTTTGCTTGTGGTGTTTGGTTTTCCTGTGGCTTGACTGGTTAATTAAGTCACTTTGTTTGGGCAAGCAGAAAAAGGTTCTGCTTTACCCAGGATTTTGTGATCCTCCTCTCAGGCTAGTTCAGTGGGGGAGGGATCTGTTTTGAGTATCGCAAAAGAGGGAGATGGCTTTTTCCTCTTGTTTGGAGAGGCTGGGTTGAGGCTAGGTTCTGGGTAGAGTTTAGGCCTTTCAGCAAACAGTAGCTGTTCCATGAGAGGCTATCGTCTGAGACACTCATAGAGCCCAGACAGGAGCCTTTCTCAGGGTTTATGTTTACTGGATTTCAATGGATTGTCTAGGCTGCTAGTGGGAGTGGCAGCCTCTGGCTCTGTTTACCCAGTGAAGAAAGCCACTCCTGGGGGCAGATTTTCCTCTGCCAGGGGTGGGTGCCTTTTTCCTGGGTGGAGTTGTGTGTTGCAGTTCTGGGCAGGTTCCTGTGACCTGCTAAATGACTGCCTTGTTTTCTCCCATGGCCTGAGTTGGAGGTGGCAGCTCAGCCCGGCCTTTGTCAGTATCAAAAATGGAGATCTCTGGTAGTGGAGTAGGGGATGGTTGTCTTCCCTCCTCTGCTCCCTGAGGAGTGAGGATGTCAGGCTTCTACTCACGCCAGAGGTTTGGTTCCTGGGTCATCTCTGGTCTGCGATCTGCAGGGTGAAGATATCTGCTCCTTGTCAGTTCTTGCTGGTGTTAAGTAGTATCCATTCCCCTGCTGCATCTGGCACCTTTGTCCCGGACACTCTGTGTTGATGGTATGGTGGCTACAGCCACAGCCACTGCCACCACTGCCGCAGCTGCCAGCAAGTGCTCAGATCTGTCTATTTGCCTGGATTTTCCCTCTCTGGCCAAACTCTCTGTACTGTGATGGCACACTTGGTGTAATTCTCTGTCCTAGAAGTGTTCACTGGAACACTAAAACTGCTTTCTATGGGAGAGCGCGTTTAGCCTCCAGCTTCTCCTCCCCCATCTTACTGACCTCTGAACGTCACTTTTTGGCGTCTGAAATCATCTATCTAATTTGACCTAGAATCCCAAGTGTTAGTGAAAATTGGCAACTAAAATAAAAGAAACACCCTGGAAAATGTGGCATTTAATTTGTCCCAATCAAACTTAAAGTGTTCGCAAGTGAGTGGTTCCCTATTCCTTCTAGACAGCCTACAGCATGTTGCAGAAACTGGCATTCAGCGATCCCTAGCGAACTGCCACTGGACTTGCCTACCACTGCTCAGTTGGAAACAGCCCAGGTGGGACACAGATTGGAGTCTGCAGGACTCCAGGGAGGATTGAAAATTGGTGCAATGGGGGAATTCCAGGAAGATGGCGGAGGAGAAGCTGGAATCTGAACAAGCTCTCGCATAGAAAGCAGTTTTAGAGTTCCAGTGAACAGTCCTAAGCAAAGAATCACAACAAGTGTGCCATCACAGGACAGAGAGTTAGACAAGAGAGGGGAATCCAAGACAAGGATACACATCTGAGCACCTGCCAGCAGCCGCCGCGGCGGCCGCAGAGTCGCAGCAACGACCGCAGCCGCGGCCATACCTGAGCGCTCACACAGAGAGTCCGGGACAAAGGAGCCAGACGCAGCGGGCGAGAGGATTCTACTCAACACCAGCAAGAACCGACAAGGAGCGGACATCTTCATCCTGCAGTTTGCAGACCAGAGACGACCCAGGATCCAAGACTCGGTGTGAGTAGAAGCCCGACGTCCTCACTCCTTCTCAGGGAGCAGAGGAGGGAAGGCCACCCCTCCCCCCCCAGCACCGGTGATCTCCATCTTGGATACCTACAAAGCTCGGAGGAGCTGCTAGCTCCAACTCAGGCCTTGGAATAAAACGAGTCATTTAACAGGTCACAAGAACTTAACGGCGAAGTGACCTGCCAGACTCAGCTCCTTCCAGGGAAAAGTCACCCAGCTCAGGCACCAGCCATTGGAGTGGCTTTCCTCACTGGGTAACCAGAGCCAGAGGCTGCCCCTCCCTCTAGCAGCCTCCACAATCAATTGAAAAACAGAAACCCTGAGAATGGCTCCAGGGAGGGCTCTGTGAATTTTTCACAAAATAGCCCCAGGGAAAAGCTACTGTTTGTTGAAAGGCCTCAATTCTACCATAACCTAGCCTCATCACCCCTCTTTTGTGATTCTCAAAGCAGATCACCCTCCCATTAAATTAACCTGGGAGGGGGATCTCAAAATCTTGGGTAAAGCAGAGCATTTTTCTGCCTGTTCGAACAAACTGACTTAAGAAACCAATCAAGCCACAGGACCTCAAGCTGACCAGAGACTCCAACAAGAGGCTGGTTACAGACAAAAGGGAGATACAGGATTCTTCCCACCCCTCCCAAAAAAATCAAAAAAAAAAATCAAAGAACTTTTTTTTTCTTCTTTTCTTTTTTTTTTTTTTTTGGTACCTTATATATATATAAAAAATTTTTTTCCTTTTCTAAAACTTTTATTAATCTTTAATTTTTGCTTTTTTTGAAAAAATAATTGTTTTCCAGTAACTTTTTTTTCCCTCTTATAATTTTTGTTTTAGGAATACGTGAATGTACGTTTTCCTTTCTTTTCTTGTCTTCTCTCTCTTTTTCTTTCTTTCTTAATTATCTTTTTGTTGTTTGTCTAGCTCTACTGAACATCTGATCATTTTTTTTCTCCCTTTCTTATCCTTTTCACCTTCTCCTTTCATTTGTTCTTCTGTGTGTGACTTAACTCTTGTCCTGCACATCCTCAGATAAACCCATAGTTAACTAGTAGACCCTATCCCCCATTGTGTACACACTTAATCCACAAATTGATTACTCAATCCAAAACCTCTGAGACTTAAATTCCTTAATAGCAGTACTACTTCTTTATACCTATATAATATTTTAAGCATTTTTTAAGTTTTTCACATCTCCTCTATCTCCCTCCTGTTTTCTCATTATATTCACATTCCTCTCTAAATAGATGGTCTTTCAATCTCCATAACTATATTAATCTTTACGTTTCTAATTTTTTTTCTGGTCTCTTTTCATTTCCCTTTCCCTTTCTTCTTTTTCTCTGACTCTCTACTTGCATCCTACCCAACCTATTTCCTGCATTGAGATTAGGACTTAGTTAACACTCCCTGTGCCTCCCCACACCAATCTATTTCTAATTTTTACCCACATCTCTCCCTAACACTAAAAATTTCTGGTTTTCCAAATTCTTCTCTGCGGTTCGAAGCCCATTAACATATAGTTGTTTGATGTTGAATAGATGTATCTGTTGAACTAGATTGTATCTGTAGACTATTGACTGTATAAATGCAAACGTTGGTTGATGGTTGCCTTAAGATAGTGTTCTAGCACAAAACTGGTGCTATTTTCATCTCAAATGGGCAGAGTAAGCCGGAAAAACACAAGAAAAATGACAAATCCGGGTATCTCAATTCCCAATCTTGATAATCAGGGGTCAGATCAGATAATGAACAATCCAGAGGAGAGTTCCCAAATAGCTCTACAAACTGGTCGCAAACATGATAAATGAGAAGTTTGACAACTTACAAAGGACTCTGTATGAGCGTGATAGGGAGAAAAAAGAGGCATCCCAAAAATTTATACAGGAATATCTTAAGCGTGAGGAAGCTACTCAAAAACTAATACAGGATTTGCGTGAACAACTTGAGAATACTCAAAGAGAAAGGGAGGAATGGCGTGAGAAGGCTGAGAACACTCAAAGAGAATTGCAGGAATCCCACGAACGGGAGGAAAGAGAACTGCAGGAATCCCACAAACGGGAGGAAGCTAATCAAAGAGTAATTCGGGAATTGAGAGACCAGGCAGAGAACACACAAAGATCACTAAAGGCATTCATGGAATCCATTAACAAAGAGCTGAAGGAAGTCAGGGAGACCACAAAGGGAATGCTGAATGGAACCCAACAGAAGGAATGGGAGCCCAAAGAAACCATAACCAATCAACTAAGTGATTTGAGAACAAACACTGAACACCAAATTAAGGAAGTAAAGAAATTCATACAAGACCTAAAACAGAGCTTCAACAAAGAACTTGAAGCCATCAAAGCTGACCAATTAGAAGGAAAAGAGATAAAAAACAAAGTAGAGAGTCTTGACAGCAGGTTAGACCATGCAGAAGATCGAATCTAAGGGATTGAAGACAGCCTAGATATTATAGAGAAAGAACATACAACCATCCAAGACAAGTCCAAGAAGTATGATAGATCTATCCAACACCTGGAAGACACCATCAGAAGGCCTAATCTAAGGATAATGGGTGTAGAGGAGCACCTAGAAACAGAAGTTAATGGTCTAGGAAAATTGTTTAACAGGATCCTAGCAGAGAACTTCCGAAACATACAAAAAGATAGACCTATTCAGATACAAGAAGCTTTTAGAACCTCAAATAGACCAGACCAGAATAGGACATCCCACCGTCACATTATAATCCACACAGGATCAACTCAGACCAAGGAAAAGATGCTTAAAGCTGTCAAGGAGAAAAGGTTAATCACCTATAAAGGGAAACCAATTAGAATCACCTCAGATTTCTCAGCAGAGACAATCAAAGCAAGAAGAGCCTGGAATTATGTATGCCATGCCCTAAAAACAAACAACTATCAACCAAGAATACTGTACCCAGCTAAACTCTCCTCCATAACTGAAAGCCAAATAAAAACCTTACAGAGCAAAGAAAAATTGAAACAATACATCTCCACCAAACCAGCCCTACAAAAGATTCTTGAAGATGTCCTACACATAGATAACCAACAAGACCGCAATAAAGGCCAAGAAACTGCACCCAAACTGAGAATCCAAGAACCATAGGAAGAACCCAGTTTTCGCAGCCCCCAAGAAGGTGGATAACATAGGAGGAACTCCCAAATACCTCTCAGTCCTATCTCTTAACGTTAACGGACTGAACTCTCCAATTAAGCGACATAGACTGTCTAGTTGGATTAAAAAACAAGACCCTTCTATCTGCTGCCTGCAGGAGTCACATCTTGCCCGTAAAAACAACCACATTTTCAATGTTAAAGGCTGGAACAAAATCTACCAAGCAAACGGCCCCCATAAACAGGCGGGAGTTGCAATCTTAATATCAGATAAAATAGACTTCAAATTAAAATTCGTGAGAAGAGATAAATAAGGTTGCTACATACTAATTAAAGGATCTCTCCTTCAGGAGGATATTACAATTTTAAATATCTATTCGCAAAAAAATGGAGCACCCAAATTTATCAAAGAAACACTACTTTCCCTCAAATCCCATATAGATCCAAAGACATTAATTGTTGGAGATTTTAACACACCACTCTCCCCACTAGATAGATCAACTCGACAAAAACTCAACAGAGAAACCGCAGATCTAAACAGCTGCATAGATCAACTAGACTTAACAGACATCTACCGAACATTTCACCCAGCAGCATCAGAATACACGTTTTTCTCAGCAGCACATGGAACGTTTTCTAAAATAGACCACATTTTAGGCCACAAAGCAAACTTGTCTAAATTCAGAAACATTGAAGTTATACCTTGCATTCTCTCTGACCACAAGGGAATAAAATTAGGACTCAACACCAAAAGCCACCAAAGAAAGTCCGGTATCACATGGAGGCTGAACAACACACTGCTGAATCAAGAGTGGGTCATGGAAGAGATTAGAAAGGAAATTCAAATGTTCATGCTATTCAACAAAAATGAACACACAAATTACCAGCTCCTCTGGGACACAGCAAAGGCAGTACTCAGAGACAAGTTTATAGCTCTGAGCTCCTACATCAACAAATTGGAGAGATCTAAAACTAGCAATTTAATGACACATCTAAACCTCCTTGAAAAAGAGCAGCAAGATAAACCCCAATCCAGTAGATGGAAAGAAGTAATCAAAATTAAATCAGAATTAAATGAATTAGAATCCAAAAAAACTATAGAAAGAATCAACAAAACAAAGAGTTGGTTCTTCGAAAAACTTAACAAAATTGACAGACCCTTAGCAAATCTTATCAGAAAAAGAAGAGAACACACCCTAATTAATAAACTCAGAGATGAGAAAGGAAACATGACCATGGAAACAACCAAGATTCAGAACATTATAAGGGAATATTCTCAAAACTTTATGCTAATAAGTTTGAGAACTTGACAGAAATGGACCTTTTCCTAGCAAATATTGACATGCCAAAACTAAACCAAGATGAGTTAAACCAGCTTAACAGGCCCATATCAAGCATTGAAATAGAAAAAGCAATAAGAGACCTCCCAGCTAAGAAAAGTCCAGGACCAGATGGTTTTACAGCGGAATTTTACAAGGCCTTCAAAGCAGAGCTCACACAAATACTCCTCCAACTCTTCAATGAAATTGAAAGAGAAAGCTCACTACCGAACACATTCTATGAAGCTATCATAACCCTCATCCCAAAACCAGGCAGGGACTCATCAAAGAAAGAGAACTATAGACCCATTTCTTTGATGAACATTGATGCAAAACTTCTCAACAAAATTTTGGCCAATCGACTTCAACAGTTCATCCAAAAAATCATACACCACGATCAAACAGGATTCATTTCAGGGATGCAAAGCTGGTTCAACATACGCAAATCAATTAATACTATTCATCACATCAACAGGAGCAAGAATAAGAACCACATGGTTATCTCAATAGATGCAGAAAAAGCATTCGACAAGATCCAATACCCCTTTATGATGAAGGTTTTGGAAAAATTAGGAATCCATGGAACATTCCTCAATACAATAAAGGCTGTATATGACAAACCTACAGCCAGCATTATACTCAATGGTGAAAAACTAAAGCCATTTCCTCTTAACTCAGTAACAAGAAAAGGATGCCCACTCTCTCCACTTCTTTTCAATCTAGTATTGGAATGCCTAGCTACAGCAATAAGACAAGATGCAGACATAAAGGGAATCCAAATAGGGAAAGAAGAAATAAAACTCTCCCTCTTTGCAGATGACATGATCTTGTATTTAAAGAATCCCATAGACTCCACTCCCAAATTACTCAAGCTGATTCAAAACTTTGGCAAAGTAGCAGGTTATAAAATTAACCCCCAAAAATCAATGGCTTTTCTGTATGCCAAAAATGAGAAAAGTGTGGCTGAAATTAGGAAAGCAACTCCATTTGTAATAGCCGCACAAAAAATAAAATACCTAGGAATTAACTTAACTAAAGAAGTGAAGGACCTCTATGATGAAAACTTTAAAATCTTGAAAAAGGAAATCAACACAGAACTTAAAAAATGGCAAAACCTCCCATGCTCCTGGATTGGAAAGATTAACATCGTGAAAATGGCAATACTTCCCACGGCTATCTACAAATTCAACGCAATACCTATCCAAATTCCAACCTCATTCTTCAAGGAAATAGAAGAGGCAATCCAAAAATTCATATGGAACAATAAAAGACCCCGAATAGCAAAAACGCTCCTGAATGGAAAGAACACTGCTGGAGGAATATCAATACCAAACTTCAAACTCTACTATAAAGCCATAGTAATCAAAGCAGCTTGGTATTGGTATAAGAACAGACCTCAGGACCAATGGAATAGAATTGAAAACCCAGAAATGAACCTACAGACCTATAGCCATCTAATCTTCGATAAGGGAGCTAAAACAATAGAATGGAAGAAAGACAACCTCTTCAGTAAATGGTGCTCGCAAAATTGGTTAACCACATTTAGAAAACTTAAGCTAGATCCTTATATATCACCCTGCACCAGAATCAACTCCAAATGGATCAAAGACCTTGAACTCAAAGCAGACACTCTGAAAACATTACAGGATGGAGTAGGAGAAACCCTAGGTCTCCTTGGCTCAGGCCGAAATTTTCTGAATAGAGTCCCGGAAACACAACAAATCAAAGAAAGGTTGGACAAATGGGATTGCATAAAATTGCAGAGCTTCTGCAGGGCAAATGACATAGCTAGCAAGATCAATAGAAAGCCCACGGATTGGGAGAAGATCTTTACTAGCCATACCAAGGACAAGGGTCTCATATCTAAAATATACTTGGAACTCAAAAAATTAAACCCCCCAACAACAAATCCTCAAAGAAACAACTGTCCAATAAATAAGTGGGCGAAAGACTTAAAGAGAAACTTCTCTGAAGAAGAAAGAAGGATGGCCAATAGACACATGAAGAAATGTTCAACATCCCTAGCCATAAAAGAAATGCAAATCAAAACAACATTGAGATATCACCTCACTCCAGGTAGAACGGCAAAAATCAAGAATTCTAACAACAACAGATGCTGGAGGGGATGTGGACAGAAAGGAGCCTTACTTCATTGTTGGTGGGAATGTAAACTTGTTCAACCACTTTGGAAAGCAGTATGGAGGTTCCTCAAAAGACTTCACATAGAGCTCCCCTATGACCCAGCAATCCCACCTTTGGGCATTTACCCTAATGTTTACAAACAAGACCACACTAAAGCTACCAGCACAACTATGTTTATTACAGCATTATTTACCATAGCTAAGATATGGAACCAACCCAGATGCCCCTCAGTAGATGAATGGATCAAGAAAATGTGGTATATATACACAATGGAATTCTATGCCTCCATCAGAAAGAATGACATTGCCCCATTTGTTAGGAAATGGAAAAACTTGGAAAAAATTATATTAAGTGAAGTAAGCCAGGCCCAAAGAAACGTAGGTCCCATAGTTTCCCTTATTTGTAATATCTAGTATATGTATGAGTCAAGCGGAAAAGGTCAGATAATGTGATGTCAGGAAAATGAACCCTTAGCTGTGTATTTTAATGTTTTTTTTCTTTCATGCGTGTGTTTCTAACACAGTTATAAGATTATCTCTTTGTTGCTTTGCATGTCCCTCCCCCACAGTATCACCCCTGCTTTCACTATATTTGATGTCACTATAACTTGTGGTGGAGATGGGGAAAAACCAGTTGTTTAAGTATACATGTGGACCTGTTGCAACAATAAGAAGTACAAGTTGTCATGTCCAAAACGAGCTTTACAACGTTGGTGCGGGGGGGGGGGGAAGGGGGGGGAAGGGCGGTAAGGAGAAGGATTGGGATTAGGGGGGGAGGGGGGAGGCTGGGAAGGGATGTGAAGGGTAAACAAAGGAGGAGGCTGCAATGCTTGGTAAGAAATGTACGCATTATCCTGCCCATGTAACTGTAACTCCTCTGAACAGTATGTTCACAAATAAAATTAAATTAAATAAAAAAAAAAAGAATACTGGTGCAATGCCCCAGGAGGGAATCGACGCTAACAGTGGGGGCCCAGAGCCCTGTGCCCGGATGCCCACAGAGACCATAAATGCCCTAGGTAAGGTTCCTCTCTCATCCTTGGTCATGGTGAACCATCTGCCATGTCACACCTTATGCCACCCCCAAAACCTCATAGATTCACAGCCCCAGCCCTACCCTCTCCCCCATCTCATCCCCTAATTTTGTTAGACAGACACATTCCCAACCCTTTAATTAGCTCCAACTATAAACACAAAAGCAGAGTGTCTGCTGGAATAGTTTGGCTGTGGTCACACTCGCCCCACCAAGATTTTGGCTGGAGATAGAAGGACCGGTGTCCAATCTAGGCCAGGTTCACACAGGTCACATAGGGGAGGCACATGCAGGCCTAGCATCTACTGTTCGCTATAGGAAAGGGGGAAGAGATAGGTGGAAAGGTGTGGAAAGGAATGTCTACTGAAATCTTCCCATAAAGGAGCAAAGAAACTGTGAAGGAGAAAACAAAAATTGTGGCTGGACTCGTACTTGGTATTGAAAAGAGAACAACAAATACACACACAGAATTAAAATGCTTTAGCTGATTTTAGACATGATTACTTAAATATATTTTCATTGCTCTAATCTCCCTGCTCTCCCAAAATACACACACACACACACACACACACACACACACACACACACACACACACACACACAAATCCAGACCGGTGACAGAAGACTCATCATCCATGCAGAACTTGCACTTTGCCAACTGATCACTCACCTGAGCACAGTCAGGACAAGGAGAAAGATTCTCTCTCTCTCTCTCTCTCTCTCTCTCTCTCTCTCTCTCTCTCTCTCATACACACACACACACACACACACACACACACACACACACACACACACAGAATAGTGCCTCTCCTAAGTTTGTTGGTTCCTCATTGGGACAATGTACAAGCTGAAGGACATAGGTTCCCATTCCCTGTTCCCTTGTAAAAACCAAGGGCTCCCACCCAAGGGGAGCACTACTCTAATGACACAGCACCACCCACCTCTCCCCTTCTCCAGGTCCAGACCCTTCCCCTAGGGAACCACCAGCCTTAACTCCTCATTCACTAAAATCTTAGGCCAGGTCACAGGGTGAAGGAATCCCCAGACATGTTGCTCCTCAGAGGCTGGACTGAAAATAAGCGGGGGTTCATGGGGTCCCCAGGGGGTGATTGACCCTGGTTGGGGGCGGTGTTGAGGAAATTGATTGGGTCCTAAAGGCTACATACATGGACAGACCCCCTACTTCCAGCTTAGATGCTTCTGGGCAACTGGGTGGATTCTTGGGAAGGACAAGGAGACCAGCTGGACTGGGAGCATCAGTAGATGCTGGCAAAGCTGAGAAATGTGATCACCCTGTGAGTAGTGTTGACAGCAGGGGTTGGGGGAGACGGGCCGGGTGTATGTGTGTCGGAGGGGGTGTGTTCCTCCCAGATATTCACCTTCTATCTGACCCCCAGTGCCATCACCTCCCTAGTGGGCTTTTCTGGCACCCTCCTCAGATGAAAGGGTGACTGAGTTGAAATAAGTGATATTACAAAATACTTTTGACAATATTAACCTATTTTTATATCATTAACAATTTGACCACCGAAACCTATTAGGAACTTTAGCAGTTTTGACAAAAAAACATGGCCTTTGTGTCATCACAGTTCATTTGTGTATGTCATTGTGATTTCATTCTCATATCCTCACTATAAACTAATGGCAATTATGATCTGACATGCCATTGTGACATCACAAATCCTTTGTAACATCATCACCAGTGAAACATCAGACTGTCATTATAACACCATCAGCTCATGGTGATATAACCAAGCTACAGTGACACCATAGCATTATGACATCGCATTGCCATTTTGTTGTCATAGATACATTGTGAATGTATATCCTATGATTTCATTCTATTTCAAATGTGACATATCAGTTGATATCAGAAACACACTGTGACCTCATAACCATTGTAACATTATAAACCTTGTGTGGCGTCATAACCATTATGGCATCACATTGTTGTTATGACATCTTTAGATTATGGTGACATCACAAAATGACAATGACATTATAGCAGTTTCCATTATGTCATTGTGACATCATAGTCACATTATGAATGCCTAATCTGTGATTTCATTGTATTTGAAATGTGGCATGAGGATTGATATTAGAAACTCATTGTGATGTCATAACCATTGTCAGATCAGAATCCCTTTGTGACATCAATTTGGCAATGTGACATCACAATGGCAATATGATGCTACTAAGGCACCATGATATCACAATGGTCATGAACTCACAATGGGTTTCTGATATCAAACGACATGCCACATTAGAAATAGAATCAAATAACATAAAGGGCAAACACAACGTGTCTATGATATCAGAATGACAATGTAGGGTTACATTGCTATGATGTCATTGTAGTTTTAAATGTCAAAATGAGCTGATGTTGTCATAATGGCAACATGATTTCACAATTATGATGATGTCAGAAAGGATTTTTTTATGTTTAAATGGTATGTCTGATGTCAGTTGTCATTAGTTCCCCATGAGGATATAGATACAAAAAATGTTCTGTCATGTCACCGAGGCCATGTGTGTTTTCAAAGGTGGTAAGAGGTCATAATAGCTTTGGAATGGCACAATGTGATTCATAATATCACAATGGAAATGAGATGTCCCATTGGGTTTTTGATGAGGTCACAATGTTTTTGAGATTTCACAGTTTGTAATATCAGAATGATCTATCCAATTTCAATTACTCATAATTCAATATGAGGATACCAGGTGATAGAAGAAGCTTCATAGTATGAGGTCATACTATGTGAAAACCCAATAGGACACTGATCTCACAATGACAATGTGATGTCTCAACATCATGTTACAATAATGTTTTGAAGTCCCAATTGGTGACGCGATACTGATGAGGAAGTCGCAATAGATTTTAGATGGCCCAAAGAGTTGGTGATGTCACAATGGCATGTGGGATCTCAACTGTCATTAACTCACCATGAGTATATGAGTTTGGGAAGGGATTCTGATGTCCCCAAAGTATATGTAGTCAAAAAGTTGAAGAACTAACAGGTCTGAGATGTCACAAAGTGACACAACGGTTATGATGTCCAGTGGTGTGATATCATGATGTTACACTTGATTTTAGATAACTCGTCATATATGACATATGAGGTCAAACAAATTTTCAACTCACAAAGGGCCTAAAATATCACAATGGCATGTCACAAAAGTTATGAAGGCAGCAAAGGTATTGGATGTCACAGTGGGTTAGTGATATAACAAAGGCATTGTGCTGTGGCAAAGAGATTTTGATGTAACAAAGGTAATGAGTTCACAATGGTTTCCTGATATCAACCCACATGGCACATTTGAAATAGAATGAAATCAAAGGATAGTCATTCAAAATGGGTCTATGACATCAAAGTGACAATCTGATGTCAAAGCAGCAATGTTTGATAGGATATGTACTCATTACCTTACTCATGTAACTGTAATCCTTCTGTACACTATATTTACAATAGAAAACGTACAGAAGAAAAAAAAGAAAAAATGGTATGGTGTCATTGGGGTTTGGTGTTGTCACAATGAAATGATGGTGTCATGTGATTTCACAGTTGTAATTATTGCACAAAGTATTTGTGATGATACAATGCTATGTGTGATCACAATTTTCATTAGTTCACTATGAGAATATGGGTACACAAAGGGTCTGTGAGGCCAAAGAAGTCATGTGTTTTTTAAAGGTGCTAAGAGTTCACAATTGCTTTCTGATGTCACAATTTGATTGTGAAGGCACAACAACAATGTGATGTCACAATGAGTTTGTGATGTCACTATGAGTTTGTATTATGACAATAACATGTCCAATTTCAATTTCTACTAGTTCACAATGAGGATACAATTTCAAAGAAAGAATCTTAAGCTCCAAAGACTGAGTTTTTAGTCATAACTTCTGTGATATACTGCCATTAGGATATTTTAGGCCTTTAGTAAGCTTGTATTCTGTTTTCAATAATTCAGGTTTGACATATGATATCAGAAATTGACTCTGACATTTTAAATATTGTGACATCACATTGATAGACATCAAGACTATGGTGTCACATTGTGAACTCACAAATCTGTTAGGATTTCATCACATTTGTGTGATGACACACATTTGTGTGATGACACATATTTGTGTGATGACACACATTTGTGTGGAGACAACGCAGTCCCTTTGTGAACTCATATCTTCATTGTGAATTAATAACATTTGAGAATCGGCATGCCATTGTGACATTTCCAACCAATTGTGACAGCACAAACCTATTATAGTAGAAACACATTGTGATCTAATAGCCATTGTGGTAGCACAATCCCTTTGTGACCCCACATTTTCATAGTAATATCACTAATCCACTGTGAAATTCCAATCCATTCTTACCCAATCCAGGTATGAAATGTGATACCCGAATCCAGTGTGACATCTAGATCATGGTGACATCACACTGATAGATGATATGAGCATTTTGTCACATTCTGACAACACACACCTGTTAGGACTTCATCACTTTTGAGACAACGCATGCCTTTGGAGACATCACAGTCCCTTTGTGAGCTCATATACTCATTGTGAGTTGACAATTGGGATCACATGTGTCATTGTGATGTCACCAATGCATTGTGATATCACACAGCTCTTGTAAACTCATAACTAGTGTGGCATCACCAATTGTGGTATCAATACATTACTAAGTCATCATATTGCAACCTCACATTGCCATAGTGATATCACTGTTCCATTGTGTTTTCAAAAACAAAGTATGTCTTCATAGCATTTTAGAAAATTCATGGCCTTTTATATTTGTCTTCTTCTGTGAACACTTATCCTCATTGTGAACTAGTAGCAACTGAAATTGGGTATGTGATTATGAGATGTGACTTCAAAAAACTTTAATTTCGTCACCAGTGTGACATCACAAACCCATTGTGAGCTTCCATAGATATTTGACATCACTATCACAGTGTGACATCCCAAACTTATTAGGACCTCTTAGCAACCTTGAAAAAACATGGCCTTTGTGACATCACAGTCCCTTTGTGTAACTATACCCTCATTATGAACTGACAATTGATATCAGACATGCCATTGTAACATCATGAACCGTTTGTGACAGCACCAGTGTGACATAACATTCTCATTATGACAGCATCAACTACTTTTGACATCACAAAACTATGACAAGATAGTATTATGAGATCACATTGTCATTGTGATGTTATAGACAGATTGTGAATGCCTGTTTTTAATCGTTTTTTTGTTGTTGTAATTGGTCATGGGGCTTGAAATTTGGGCTTGGTTGCTGTCCCTGCTCTACAGCTCTAGGCGACCACACTATCACTTGAGCCACAGCACCACTTCTGGTTTTCTAGTAGTTTTTATTGGAAATAAGAATCTCATGGACTTTCCAGCCTTAGGTGGCTTTGAACTGCAATCCTCAGATCTCAGCCTCCTTAGTAGCTGGGATTACAGACATGAGCCACTGGTGCCAGGCTTTTTCATTCTATTTTAAATTTGACATGTGTGTTGATATCAGAAACATAATGTGACCTCATAACCATTGTAAGATCATAAATCAGCAGTGACACCAAATTGTCATTATGACACCATCAGCTCATTGTGACATCATCAGATGACAATGGCGTCATAGCATGATAAATCACAGCACATTGTTACGTCATAGACATAACGGTGAAGGCCTATTCTGTGAATTCATTCTATTTCAGAAACCCATTTGACCATTTAACCATTGTGATATCACAATCCTTTGTGACATCACATTGCCATTGTGACATCATTAATCTGCTGTGCCATCACAAACCAGTCTTTATAAGTTTTGTGACATGGTTCCATTGTCATATATTAGGCCCTTTGTGAGCTCGTAAGCTGTTTTCAATCTCATATTTCTGGTATGACATGTGATATCAGAAATCCCCTGTGACATCATACTGCCAGATATCATGACCATTATGTCACATTGTGGCATCACAAACCTGTTAGAACGGTATCACATTTGTGACAACACATGCCTTTGGAGACATTGCAGTCCCTTTTTTTTTATTTTTTGGTTGGCCGTGGGGCTTGAACTCTGGGCTTGGGCGCTGTCCCTCAGCTCTTCAGCTCAAGGTGAGTGCTCTACCACTTGAGCTACAGCGCCACTTACAGTTTTCTGGTGTTTTTGTTTTTGTTTTTTTTTTTTTTTTATTGGAGATAGGAGTCTCACGGTCTCTCCTGCCCAGGCTGGCTTTGAACTGCGATCCTCAGATCTCAGCCTCCTGAGTAGCTAGGATTACAGGCGTGAGCCACCAGCGCCTGGCTACAGTCCCTTTTTGAACTCATATATTCATTCCCAATTAATGACAATTGAGATCTGCCATGCCACTTCGACATCATCTCTGAGCTCATAAATTGTTTAACTCATAATACATCAGGTATTACATGTGATATCAGAAATCCACTGTGACATCACGACCACTGTGACATCACACTGCCAGATGTCATGAGCACTGAGTCACATTGTGACATCACAAACCTGTTAAGACTCATTACACTTGTGCCAAAATATGCCTTTGGATACATCATTATCCCTTGTGAACTTATATATTCATTGTCAATTAGAGACCTAGCATGAGATTGTGACATCAACATCCCATTGTGAAATCACAAATCTATGTGACCTCATCACCTGTACGGCATTACCAACTATTTGTGACTTCAAAACAATACCATCTCATGTAATGGCAACATTATATTACCAATGGGATATCTCTGTCCCATCGCATTTCCACCAATCTATCATGTCCTCATAATATTTTACAAAATTCATGGCCTTTCTGACTTCTAGCTCCTTATGTGAACTCGTATCTTCATTGTGATCTAGTAATATCACCATTACATGGTAATATTACAAATTCACAGTGACATCACTATCCAAGTGTGATCTTATTCACATTGTGACATCACAAATCCATTGTGACATCATATTTCCACAGTGATATCACGATCACCTTGTGATATCCCAAACCTGTTGTGAATTCTTAGCATCTTTGAAAAAGCACATGGTGTTTGTGACATCACAGTCCCTTTGGATAATTATATCCTCATTGTGAACAAAGGACAACTGATATCAGACATGCCATTGTACCATTCCAAATGCTTTGTGACATTATCTCCAGAGCTAGATCACATTGTTGTTAGGATAATATCAGCCCATTGTGACATCCCAAAATGACAATGACATCATAGCATTATGACATCACATTTTCATTGTGAGGTCATAGAGACAATGTGATTGCCTATTCTGTGATTTCATTCTATCTCAAATGTGGCATATAGTTTGATTTCAGATACTCATTGTGACCACATCACCATTGTGACATTACAATCCCTTTGTGACCTCATATTGACATTGTGATATAATTAATGCAATGTAACATCACAAACCTATCTTGTCCTCATAAATTTTGTAACAAGCGACTACCTTGACCTGGGCTGGATGTCCAGAGCTAAATGCAGCCTCAACCATGAACCCTCAGAACTCCAATGAGAAGCCCAGCCATTTGTTAACTGGTCTGCAAACAACCATCCCCCAAAATAATTATCTCCAAAACTCCACACTTCAAAGGTCAAGGCTTTTTCCTTTCTCTTCATCCTCCTCTCCAGACCTGTCCTACCTTTCAGGTCTTTTCATTTTTTCCTTCTACCATTCCCTTCTTCTCTTCAGGCTGTTCTACTCTTGACAGTCCTGACCTGGCCTATTCAGGTGGCCAGCTGCCATCCTTCACCTCCTGCTCTCCCTCAATTTCCTCTCCTCCCAGGTCTTTACCTTCCTGCAGTCTCATCACTTCTTTCTTTCCAGGCCTTTCCCCTTTTTCTCTCCCCTTCTGTTGCTCTGAACATGCAGCCTATATATAGGCTGTACCCTTCCCCCACTGCAATATGTTTCCTGCATAACAGTTTTCAATCATCACTTCCCAAATGTTCATGCCCAATCACTTTTTGGCAGCTCACCAAGTGGGGCTTGACATCCTATCTCCTTCAGCAGCATGTCCTGCCCCCTCCAGTGGCATGCAATCCCCCTCTCTTGTGGCCTAGACCAAGAGGCCATGATGACTATCTGTTCCCGTGGATTATAGGGGCACTGTTGGTTTTTACAGTGTCCTCATGGTGGTTTAGTAGCAATTGAAATTGGACAAATAATTGTGATATTACAAACTTGTGATATAACTAATCCATTATGACCTCATCACCAATGTGACACCACAAACCCATTGTGACATCACATTGCTGTTTTGACACCAGAATCACATTGAGACATCCCAAATCTATTATGACCTCTTATATCCTTTGAAAAAATATATAGCTTTGTGACATCACATTACCTTTGTGTACTCAAATCCCCACTGAGAAATATTGACAATTGAGAATCAGACATGACATTTTAACATCAAAAACAGTTTATGAGTTCATCACAATTGTGACATCACATTGTCATTTTGACAATGTCTGCTCATTGTGAAATCATAAAACTAAAATGATATGAAAGATTTATAACTTCACATTGTCCTTGTGACATCATAGACACATTATGAATGCTTTTTCTGTGATTTCGTTCTATTTAAAATATGGCCTGTAGGTTGATATCATAAACAAATCATGAACTCATTACCATTGTGACATTACAATCCCTTTGTATATCACGTTGCCACTGTGATATCACAATAACCCACATATCACAATATCACATAACCCACCATGACACCACAAATCTATCCTGTCATCATAACTTTTGTGACATGCTGAAATTCTAATATCTTAGGCCTTTTTGTCCTCATAATCTCTTGTCGACCTCATTAAATTTCACATATGCCATTTGATATCACAAATTCTCAGTGACATTATGACAATGGTGATATCACACTGCCAGATTCCATAACCATTGTGTCAAATTCTGACATCACAAACCTTTCAGGATTTCAATATATTTGTGACAACACATACTTTTGGAGAAACCAAAGTCCCTTTGTGAACTCCTATACTCATTTAAGTTAAAGACAATTGAGACACATCATGTCATTGTGACATGCCCAACACACTGTGACATCACTAATCTTTTGTGACCTCATCAATGTAGCATCATCAACTAATTGTGACACCAAAACAATATTTTGACATGATGTAGTGAGTTGATTTTGCCATGGGGATATCACTGTCCCATTGTGTATTCACAAACCTAATATGACCTCATAACATTAAAAAATCATGTCCATTAAGACTTCAAGCTCCTTCTGTGAACTTGTATGCACATTGTGATATACTAGCAGTTGAAATTGGACATGTGTTTGAGATATTACAAAATCATTATGGCATCAAAGACCCGTTGTGACGTCATCACAACTGTTTATCATAAAGCTATCATGACCCCTTAGTACCTTTGAAAACACATATGGTACTTGTGACATCACAGTCCCTTTGTGTACCCATATCCTCATTGTGAACACCTGACAATTGAATTCATATATGCCATTGTAACATTACAAACCCTTTGTGACCCAATCACCAGTGTGACAACACATATTCATTATGACACCATTACCTCCTTGCAACATCACCAATTTACAATAACCTCATAGCATTATGACATTAAATTGTCATTGTGATGTTATAGACACATTGCAAATGCCTATTCTCTTAGTTCATTCTATTTCAAATGTGGCATTTGGGTTGATATCAGAAAACCATTGTGATCTCAAATATATGGCATCACAATTACTTTGTGACATCACAATGCCATAGTGATATCACTTACACACTGTGACATCACAAACCTGCCCTGTTCTGTCGGGTCTTTGTCCATCCCACGAAAGCTGGATAGGGTCCGAGGAAAGGTGAGTGTGGCCGCTCGTCCATTCCCCAGCCTCCCTTAGCCCAAGAGACAATCAGATGTGGGGAATCAAGTCAAGGAGGAACTCGTTTATTAACACAGAGCAAGCCCTTTTTAAAGCTAAAGACTGCGTGGAAGGAGAGGAAATGGAACCAACCATTCACTGTAAAGGTCACACCTTATCATGCACCTAAGCTTCCACAAGCTGTTTACACACTGAATGCAAACAAATCAGGTTCTGCTCACTCCTCTTCCTCTCAGGACCATCTTTGCTGCCTGTGTGCCCCACAGATTCCTCCTTTTTGTTTTAATGGCAGATACACCTCCCAGTTAGTTATCCTTTTCCTCTCCTCTGTAAAGGTTATTTTAACAGGATTACATTGGTAAGAATAGCATTGCCCAAGCAGGGGTTTTGAGGCAAGTCTGGGAGACAAGATTTGCCACACAATGATAGGGCCTTTGTGCTTGACACAAGAGCCCATCCCAGTTACCTCACATTCCCACCCAGCACAGTAATAAACATCAGCCCCACCACACTTAGAAATGTCCGAAACAGTTCGATTAATTTTGGGACATATGTAACAGTCATTATCTCATCCTCTTCAGAACATGGGAGCAGGCTGGGTATTTGGAATTCCACACATGCGGCATGGTGAATCCTCGTGGGCCCCCACACTCAGGCCGTTCTACTATAGTCCTGAAAAACAAGGAAAATTTAAAACAAACTCTGCAGACATAGCAAAGCAATCCCGGGTACCTGGTGTCTTTCAAGTAAGCCAGTTCTTTTTATGTGCCTTCAAGCGATTACAGGGGTCAAGATGACCTGTGAGCTTTACTATTGGCTCCCAACACTCCGTCTTCGTTTAAAGAAGCAAACCCGCCTGTCTTAGGTTGGGTGGATCGCCTTGTCTGTTTTACCCTTCATCTGGATCTTCTTCAGAGCAAAGCTGAAGGCCCTGTCTTAGGTTGATCAGATTGGCACCCTCTCTTACCCATCTCTGGCTGCGGTTCCTCGCGGGGGAAATTTATAACTGGCTGGCTAAACTCATAAGAGTTTTTCAGTGCACATATAATGCAAGGAAGTCATAGAAAAACCATCAGCAAAAGCATTCCCAGGCCAAGCAATGCCATTAGCAATCCTTTAACAGTTAGTGATGGGATATCAGTCTTTGCCACTTCAGAGTCCAGAGGTGAGGCTTGTAAAAGAAATATTAGAGCAAGTAGCATTAAAATAACTAGCTTCTACAGAAATATTAAATGTTCCATACATAATGACATAGGGTGGGGATCAAAATGAAGGTCAGGCCACCAGGTCAAATGGACACCTTCTCTTGTGGAGCTATGTCTGCATTGCCAGTACTGATCACTGCCCAGGTCACTCGTTGAGGTTGATGTGGATTCTGTAGCCATTGCCGGGCCTGGGAGGGTCAGAACAACCAACAGCTGGAGTATCGCCATCTGCAATTGTTAGAAAACACAAGAGCTTCTCAAGGGCTGATTGCCCTTGGGAATGGTTAGTTATCTTTCTTGCTTTCCCTCCTTTAAACATAAGCCTCTGACACCATAGCCATTTTTATTTCCTTGTTGGTTAGTTTACACTTGGGCTTCCTCCTTTATAGAGGAAATAGGTAAAACCTTAAGATTCCTGTCAGGGATGAGGATAGAGGCTGTCACTTCTATGGGAAAAACACATCCAAATCCCCTGCCCATGGTAACTAGCAGGTTAGGTCCTCTCCATTGTTTGTGTCAGGGGGTCCTTACACTTGACTTTTATTTGACAACTAAACTTAGGGTTTAGTTGTCCCCAGTGCTTCTGAAATCTGGATTCAGTTGCCCCTTTGGGAAAATTTAAAATGTTAACGGTAAACAAAGCTATCTGTAACTTTATATTGGGGTAACTCCCACTTTTTTTTTTATAATTGCTCCTTAAGGCATTGGTGATTTCTTTCTATAATTTCTTGGCCTTGGGGATTATAGGGAAATCCTGTAGAATGATTAATGTGCCATTTGTCAAAAAACTCTGACATTGCTTTACTAACAAAACAGGGTCCATTATGGGTTTTAACTTGTGCTGGTAGAGCCAAGGTGGCAAAACAGTGAAGAAAATGTGCTTGTAAAGTTTACTTTTTTCTCCTGTATGTGCTGTGGCCCAGCATGCTCCTGAGTAGGTATCTATAGAGACAAAGATATATTTAAACTTACCAAAGGCTAGGAAATGAGTAACTTCCGTTTGTCAGGTTTAAGGCCTCTGGGATTTACCGCTGGTGGTTGTAACAGGGGGTACTTTTAAGAAGGGCTGGCATGTTTTGCAGGTATGTACTATCCTTTTGAGGTCCTTTACAGGAATCTGAGGAAATCTGTGTTGAAGACCCCTCCAGTTAATGTGGGTTAAATCATGCAAACAGGCAGCCTCTTGTAACGCTAATACTTGTGGGCCAGTAGCTAACTGGTCTGCCCAATTATTGCCTAGGATAAAAACTCAGGAAGTTTTGAATGCCCTCTCAAATGTTGAATATGAATAGGGGCTCCCCACCCTTCTAATAGACCCTTAAGGGTAACCATAAGAGGGGAAATAGTGTTTTATCCAGCTTAATATTAAAGGGTTTTTTAATGTCCTGAAGGGCCATAATTATGGCCAGCATTTCTTTATATTGTGCTGACCCTTGACAAGGTTGAAATCTTTGTTGGCTCGGGGTCTTTTTTTGCTCTTCAAAGACTGCATACACAGAGCCTGCTTTACCTCTGTCAGAAAACACATGGAGGGCACCAGGAATAGTTGGAGGAGAAAATAGAGAAGGCATTTTGAGGGAAAGTCGCCATAACATGACAGTCCATTTGGATGGCCCATAATGGCAGTCAATTTGGCCTAGGAACCCCTCCATGGAGAGAGCAAGATGACCATTGGCTGGAGTGACCCACTCAACGTCTGCCATCTGAAAAGCAAAAACAGTGGAGTTAGGGTCGAGGCCATAATGCCTTTGGGCTTGGGTCCTTCCCTTGACAATAGTATCTGCAAGTTGGCCTGCCTGAGAATACACCCAAGGTGTGCCCTCCCAGGGAGGTGTGAACTCACTCTAATGGCTGGCCCCTTTGAGTTAAAACTGCAAAAATCAATCTAACACCTGCAAACAAACAAAGGAAAGTGGGCTCAAATATATGATACCCCTTCAGGTAAACTTCATCTGGGGCTTTTTAGAACTGCAAAAATATTGCCCAATGGCTTTCTCAATTTTTAATAACTTCTTGGGGCATTCTGTCCTTTAGTAGGGCAAATAAGGCACAAGACTATCTTTAGGGAGAAGAACACATAGCAAGAGGCAATTGATTTCCCCTAAAAGGCTCTGAGGTTAGGTTAAGGTTAGAGAGGCTGGAATGTCCAGCAAAGGCTTAAGGGAGCTGGTCTGAGTCAAGGTAAGGTGGGACACAAGCACCTTAAAGTAGGTAACTTTTGAATTTTGTTGAGGGCTATGGAAAACCCCCTTTATAATATGGAGAGAACCTGGGCCAGAAGGCCCTCCAAGAGGCCTGGGTCTTGGTGCCCCAGAATTATATCATCCATGTAGGCATAGGCAAGGGAAGTATCTGAACCCAGCACAGGCCCTAAAAGTGTGGCCAAGTATTGTTGGCAAAAGGCCGGCTATTGGCCATTCTCTGTAGCAGCACCAGTCATTCAAACCTCTGATCAGAAGGAGTTACGGGAAGATGGCGGAGGAAAAGCTGGAGGTTAAACAAGCTCTCGTGTAGAAAGCAGTCTTAGAGTTCCAGTAAACAGTCCTAAGCCAGAAAATCACACCAAGTGTGCCAACATAGGACACAGAGTTAGCCCAGAGAGGGAAAATCCAGGCAAGGAGACAGATCTGAGCTCTTGCCAGAAGCCACTGCTGTCGCCACGGCAGCAGTGGCACCAGTGGCCGAAACCTCCATACCTGAATCCCAGAGAGTCTGGGATGAAGAAGCCAGACGCAGCAGGCGAGCCGATTCTGCTCAACACCAGCAAGAACTGACACGGAGCAGACATCTTCATCCTGCAGTTCACAGACCACAGATGACCCAGGAACCAAGACTTGGTGTGAGTAGAAGACTAAAGTCCTCACTCCTCAGGGAGCAGAGGAGGGAAGGCCACCCCTCCCCCCCAGTACCGGAGATCTTCATCTTTGATACTGACAAAGCTCAGCGGCGCTGCTAGCTCCAACTCAGGCCTTGGAAGAAAACTAGAGTCATTGAGCAGGTCACAAAAACCTAACTGACATGCCAGACTCAGCTCCATCCAGTGAAAAGTCACCCAGCTCGGACGCCAGTCCCAGGAATGGCTTTCTTCACTGGGTAATCAGAACCAGAGGATGCCCCTCTCTTTAGCACCCTTGACAATCAATTGAAATTCAGTAAACATAAACACTGAGAGTGGCTCCTGGCTGGGCTCTGTGAGTTTCTCACAAACTAGCCCCCAGGAAAAGCTACTGTTTGCTGAAAGCCCTCAACTTACCCAGAATCTAGCCTCATCACAGCATCTCCAAACTTGAGGAAAAAGCCATCTCCCTCTTTTGTGATACTCAAAGCAGATCTCCCTCCCATTGAACTAACCTGGGAGGAGGATCCCAAAATCCTGAGTAAAGCAGAGCATTTTTTTGCCTGTTCAAACAAACTGACTTAAGAAAAGAACCAAGCCATAGGACCACAAGCAGACCAGACATTCGAACAAGAGGCTGGTTAACGACACAAGGGAGATAAAGGGTTTTTCCGACCCCTCTCAAAAAAATCAAAGAACTCTTTTTTCTTATTCTTTTTTTTTTTGTACCTTTTATAAATTTTTTTTTCTTTTCTAAAACTTTTTAAAATTTTTAATGTTTACCGTTTTTGAAAAAAAAATGTTTCTAGTAACATTTTTTTTCCTCTTATAATTTTTATTTTAGGGGTCCATGTGTATGTGCATTTTTCTTTCCTTTTTTAAAAAAATTCTTTTTGTTTTTTGTTTAGCTCTACTGAACTTCTGATCTTTTTTTCTTTCTTTCTTATCCTTTTCACCTTTTCTTCTCTTTTGTTCTTCTTTATGTGACTTAATTGCTGTCCTGCACATCCTCAGATAAAGCCGTACTTGACTATTAGACCCTACCCCACATTGTGTACACACTTAATCCACAAATTTATGACCCAATTCAAAACCTCTGAGACTTAAATTCCTTAATAGCGGTACTACCTCTTTCTACCTATTTAATATTTTAAGTATTTTTATTTTTAAGTTTTTCACATCTCCTTTATATTCCTCCCCTTCTTTCATTATATTCACGTTCTTCTCTGAATAGCTTGTTTTCGACCCGCATAATACGTTTACTTTTACTTTTACTTTTCTATTTTTTCTGCTCTCTTTTTCTCCCTCTCTCTTTCTTCTTTTTTGCTTTCTCTCTACTTTCATCCTATCCAACCTGTTTCCTGCTTTGAGATTAGGACATAGTTAAGTTAACTCTCCCTGTGCCTTTACATATCACTCTATTCCTATTTTTTTCTCACATCACTCACTAACACTAAGGAAAAACCCAGTTTTCAAAGCCCAAAAAGGTGGATAATATGGCAGGAACTACCAAACACCTCTCAATTCTATCTATCAACATTAACAGACTGAACTCTCCAATTAAGCGACATAGACTGTCTAGTTGGATTAAAAAACAAGATCCTTCTATCTGCTGCCTTCAGGAGTCACATCTTGCCCTTAAAAACAAATACATACTCAATATTAAGGGCTGGAACAAAATCTACCAAGCAAACAACTTCCATAAACAGGCAGGAGTTGCAATCCTAATATCAGATAAAAGAGACTTCAAATTCAAATTTGTGAGAAGAGATAAAGAAGGTCGGACATACTAATTAAGGGATCTCTCCTTCAGGAGGATATTACAATTGTAAATATCTATTCACCCAACAGTGGACCACCCAAATTTATCCATGAAACACCACTTTCTCTCAAATCCCACATAAATCCAAAGACATTAATTGTAGGGGATTTTATCACACCACTCTCCCCACTAGATACACTAACTCAGCAAAAACTCAACAGAGAAACTGCAGATATAAACAGCTGCATAGATCAACTAGATTTAACAGACATCTATCGACTATTTCACCCAGGAGCATCAGAATACAAGTTTTTCTCAGCAGCACATTGAACATTTTCTAAAATAGACCACATTTTAGAACACAAAGTAAACTTGTCCAAATTCAGAAACATTGAGGTTATACCTTGCATTCTCTCTGACCACAAGTGAATAAAATTAGAACTCAACACCAAAAGCCACCAAAGAACGTCCAGTAACACATGGAGGTTGAACAACACTCTGCTGAATCAGGAGTGGGTCATGGAAGAGATTAGGAAGGAAATTCAAATGTTCATGCTATTCAACAAAAATGAACACACAAATAACCAGCTCCTCTGGGACATGGAAAGGCAGTACTCAGAGGCAAGTTTATAGCTCTGAGCTCCTACATCAACCAATTGAACAGATCTGAAACCAACAATTTAATGAGACATCTGAACCTCCTTGAAAAAGAACAGCAAGATAAACCCCAATAGACTAGATAGAAAGAAATAATTAAAATTAAATCAGAATTAAAAGAATTAGATTCCAAAAAAACTATCGGAACAATCACCAGAACAAAGAGTTTGTTCTTCGAAAAAATTACCAAAATTGAGAGACCCTTAGCAAATCTTAACAGAAAAAGAAGAGAACACACCGAAATAAATGAACTCAGAGATGAGAATGGAAACATCACCACGGAAACAGCCAGGATTCAGGGAATACTTCACAAAACTTTATGCTAATAAGTTTGAGAACTTGGCAAAAATGGACCTTTTCCTAGCAAATATTGACATGCCAAAACTAAACCAAGATAAGTTAAACCACCTTAACATGCCCATATCAAGCATTGAAAAAGAAAAAGCAATAAGAGATCTCCTTGCTAAGAAAAGTCCAGGACCAGATGGTTTTAAAACAGAATTCTACAAGGTCTTCAAAGCAGAGCTCACACCAATACTCCTCCAACTCTTCAATGAAATTGAAAGAGAAAGTTCAGTACCGAACACATTCTATGAAGCCATCATAACCCTCATCCCAAAACCAGTCAGGGACTCATCAAAGAAAGAGAACTATAGACCCATTTCTTTGATGAACATTGGTGCAAAATGTCTCAACAAAATTTTGGCCAATCGACTTCAACAATTCATCCAAAATATCATACACCACGATCAAACAGGATTCATTTCAAAGATGCAAAGCTGGTTCAATATAGGCAAATCAATTAATATTATTCATCACATCAACAGGAGCAAGAATAAGAACCACATGGTTATCTCAATAGATGCAGAAAAAGCATTCGACAAGATCCAACACCTCTTTATGATGAAGGTTTTGGAAAAATTAGGAATCTATGGAACATTCCTCAAAACAATAAAGGCTGTACATGACAAACCTACAGCCGGCATTATACTTAATGCTGAAAAACTAAAGCCATTTCCTCTTAACTCAGGAACAAGGCAAGGATGTCCACTCTCTCCACTTCTCTTAAACCTAGTATTACAATGCCTAGCTACAGCAATAAGACAAGATGCAGACATGAAGGGAATCCAAATAGGGAAAGAAGAAATAAAACTCTCCCTCTTTGCAGACAACATGATCTTGTATTTAAAGAATCCCATAGACTCCACTCCCAAATTACTCAAGCTGATTCAAAACTTTGGCAAAGTAGCAGGGTATAATATTAACCCCCCCAAATCAATGGCTTTTCTGTATGCCAACAATGAGAAAAGTGTGGCTGAAATTAGGAAAGCAACTCCATTTGTAATAGCCCCACAAAAAATAAAATACCTAGGAATTAACTTAACTACAGAAGTGGAGGACGTGTATGATGAAAACTTTAAAATCTTGAAAAAGGAAATCAAAACAGAACTTAGAAAATGGCAAAACCTCCCATGCTCCTGGATTGGAAATATTAACATCGTGAAAATGGCAATACTTCCCAAGGCTATCTACAAAGTCAATGAGATACCTACCAAAATTCCAAAGTCATTCTTCAAGGAAAGAGAAGAGGCAATCCAAAAACTCATATGGAACAATAAAAGACCCCGAATAGCAAAAACACTCCTCAAAGGAAAGAACGCTGCTGGAGGAATATCAATACCAAATGTCAAACTCTACTATAAAGCCATAGTAATCATAACAGCTTGATACTGGCACAAGAACAGACCTCAGGACCAATGGATTAGAATTGAAAACCTAGAAATGAACCTGTAGACCTATAACCATCTAATCTTCAGTAGGGGAGCTAAAACAATAGAATGGAAGGAAGACAGCCTCTTCCGTAAATGGTGCTGGCAAAATTGGTTAATTACTTGTGTAAAACTGAAGCTAGATCCTTATATATCAGCCTGTATCAGAATCAACTCCAAATGGATCAAAGACCTCGCAGTCAAAGCAGACACTCTGCAAACATTACAGGACTGAATAGGGATTGCATGAAGTTGCAGAGCTTCTGCATGGGAAAGGACATAGCTAGCAAGACCAATAGAAAGCCTATGTAGTAGTAGAAGGCCTTCACTAGCCATACAAAAGACAAGGGTCTCATATCTAAAGTATACTTCGAACTCAAAAAATTATATTCCCCAACAACAAATCCTCAAAGAAACCACTGCCCAATAAATAAGTGGGCCAAAGACTTAAAGAGAAACTTCTCTGATGAAGAAAGAAGGATGACCAATAGACACATGAAGAAATGCTCAACCTCCCAACCCATAAAAGAAATACAAATCAAAACAACATTGAGATACCACCTCACTCCAGTTAGAATGGCAAAAATCAAGAACTCTAATAACAACAGATGCTGGAGGGGATGTGGACAGAAGGGAACCTTATTTCATTGTTGGTGGAAGTGTAAACTTGTTCAACCACTTTCGAAAATAGTATGGAGGTTCCTCAAAAGACTCCACATAGAGCTCCCCTATGACCCAGCAATCCCACTTTTGGGCATTCACCCAAATGTTTACAAACCAGACCACACTGAAGCTACCAGTACCATTATGTTTATTGCAGCATTATTTACCATATCTAAGATCTGGAACCAACCCAGATGCCCCTCAGTAGATGAATGGATCAAGAAAATGTGGTATGTATACACAATGGAATTCTATGCCTCCATCAGAAAGAATGACAATGCCCCGTTTGTTAGGAAATGGAGAGACTTGGAAAAAATTATATTAAGTGACGTAAGCCAAGCCCAAAGAAACATAGGTCCCATGGTTTCCGTTATTTGCAATATCTAGTATATGTATGAGTCAAGCAGAAATGTTCAGATAAGGTGATGTTAAGAAAATGAACCCTAAGATATGTATTTAAATGTTTTTTTCTTTCATGCATTTGTTTCTAATGCATTTATAAGATTATTTCTTTGTTGCATTGTATGTCCCTCCCCCACAGTATAACCCCTGCTTTCACTGTATTTGATGTCTGTATAATTTGTGGAGGGGAAGGGGAAAAACAAGTCGTTTAAATAAGTACACAGGTGGACCCGTTGCAGCAATGAGAAGTACAAATTTTCATGTCGATAACGAAATTTACAACTTTGGTGGGGGGGGAGGAGGATTGAGTGCGGGGCAGGGGGCGGCTGGGAAGGGATGTGAAGGGTAAACAAAGGAGGAGGCTACAATTCTTGATAGGAAATGTACTCATTATCTTGCCCATGTAATTGTAACCCCTCTGTACAGTATGTTAACATTTAAAAAAAAAAAAAAACCTCCAATCAGGCTGGGAAAAATTAAGAGAAAGGATGGAGAAAGCAAACTTCTCGCAGTCATCTGGATACAAGGGATAGAAAAAAAGTCTTTAATATCAATTACAACCAACCAAGGTATATTCTGAAGGTACAGTGGGAGTCCAGGGCATGCCTCTTAGGGGCATTCCTACTAACTCCATCCTTTCATTTACCTTACTTAGATCTTGGAGTATACACCAAGCCCCCGAGGCTTTTTGAATAACAGGAATGGGTGTGTTACAAGGACTCATAGAAGGACATATGTGCCCAAGGTTTATCTGTTCCTTCACCAAAAAGTGGAGGGCTACAAGTTTAGGTTTGGTTAATAGCCACTTCTCCACCCAGATAGGGCTTCTGGGTTTCCACCTAATGGGAGGTACTCGAGGGCAGTGGCCTTTAGGATTGGGGATGCACCCAAGCGGATCCCCTCTATTCTTGTCTTTAATTATGAAAGTTAAAAGAATCCTTTTCTTTAACTCCCTCTAGATCCTGTTTAAGCCTTTGTGCTTCTTCCCCATCCAGGATATCATCACAGGATGCTCGATGGTCTGTACTGACCATGGCATCCATTTGTCTTAACATGTCTTGCCCTAGTAAATTGGCAGTGAGGTTTTTGCCACTAGGGCGTATCTTTCCCTGTTCTCCATCTGGGCTAGTCCATTTCATAAGGGCCACCGTTTCTTTGGACTGGGAGTTACTCCCTACCCCTAATATCAGTGGCCCGGGTCCAAGCTTCCAGTCTAATGGCACTTCATCCTCCCTGAGTATGCTTCGATTTTTCCCCGTGTCAATAGACAGTGAAACCTCTTCCTGTCTATGAAAATACTCATTTTAAGGTGGAGTCCTTCCTCCAGGGGCACGGTCCTATGGGCCTGGGTTGTCATGTTATGAGGCTTCCTTGGCCTCACAGCTGATGGGGGTCCTCCTTGAGTTAATGGGGCTGGAGGACGTCCCTACCCTATTTTAAAGGCTTCCCATTTACATCAAATTTGGATCGACAATCCTTTGTCCAATGGTATCCCTTCCTGAAACTGGAGCAGGGTATAGGGGGTAGTTTGGACCCCCCGGGCTGTTTGGTGTGGGGGAGGGGGGGATTGTTGTGAATAGTCCCTCTTAAAGTGCCCCTCCTTCCCGAATTTAAAACAAGTCCCTCTCCCTGACAGTTTTTGTGGTCTTCGGCCTTTGGCTGCCAGCACCTGGGTAATAGCCTCAGTCATTGCAGATGTCTGAGCCTACAAAGCTAAAGGTTACGATTGGGACTGGTGCTGTTGTGTTCCCACATCTTGCGAGGTGACCACCCATCTTCTCATGGAACTCTCTCTCTATCTTGCACAGGCCATGCAGTGGTCTGTATTCACCCCTTCCCAAACCAGCAACTTTACAAACTGATATCGGAGGTTCCCTGCCAGCAGCTTGTGGCTAATATTCTGTTGGACTCGGTCTACAAACTCAGCTAGAGGCTCAGCAAGTTTTTGTCTCACTCCTGCTATGGGGCATTCAGTAGGCCAATCATCCAGTTTGTACCATACAGCAAATCCTGCCTGTCTCATCTGGTCATGGTAAGAGTCCGGTATTGCGGCCTGTTGGATGCCAATGGAGTACCTTTCCCCTGTCCCTGTTAACATTGCATAAGTAATAGGTATCGCGGGTTGAGCCTGCCAGTTATTCTCCACCCGCACTCTGCATTCCTCCTTAAAGAAGGCACACCATTTAATAAACTGAGAACTGGTGAGGAGGGCTTTGGCCACATCCCACCAGATACATAGGTTATAAGCAATGTCATGTAATAGGGTCTGGGCCCAAGGAGAGTTTTGGCCAACCTCCGCCACCACCTTGTGGAGCTCTTTCAGATCCTTAGCTTCCCATGGATACCATTCCAAGTACCTATTAGCTCCTGGTGCCAGATTTCCAGATAAGCTTGGGGAAATGAATCCTGTGGCCTAGGATCCGGGCTCCTGGGTGGCACTTCCCTTAAAGGTCAGGACTCCAACTAGGTTATTTCCCCAGCTCTCTGCCCCTCTATGGAAGGTTGTTAGGAGTCCAAGTCTTGCAGATTCCTCTTGCAGGTCCCATTGAGCACCTTACCTCCCCCCAATAAGGGGAATACGGTGGAGGCCTAGGACTGTCAGGGTTACCCGAGTCATAGGGGGTAACATTCACCCTAGTTTTGACTTCTACTGTGCGAGTCTCCGTGCATTCTCGGTGGAACCCATTCCTTTTCCTTCTCACTTCCCAAGTCCTCCTTTACTCCCTCTAGGCCTAATGTTGCCTCCTTGTCCTTCCTCTGTGAAATAGCCTTACCCATACTAAGGGTTTCACTTACCTTGAGAAAGCGCTTAGCTTCAGCCAGTATCTTTTCCTTTCGAGCCCCACGTTGGGAGCCAGATGTCAGGTCTTTGTCTGTCCCACGAAAGATGGACGGGGTCCAAGGAAAGGTAAGTGTGGCCGCTCGCCTGTTCCCTACCCTCCCTTAGCCCAAGAGACAATCAGACACAGCGGGGATTCAAGTCAAGCAAGGACTCATTTATTAACACAGAGCAAGCCCTTTTTAAAGCATAAGACTGCGTAGGAGGGGAGGAAATGGAACCAACCAATCACTGTAAAGGTCACACCTTATCATGCACCTAAGCTTCCATAAGCTGTTTACACACTGAACTTATACAAATCAGTCTCTGCCCACTCAGCTTCCTCTCAGGGTAATTTTTGATGCCTGTGTACCCACACTGTCTTCATAAGTCTTGTGTCGTGCCCTTTATGAGCTCATAATCTGTTTTAAACCTTATAATATTTCAGTAATGATATGTGATGTCAGAAATCCACTGTGACATCATGACCATTGTGACATCATACTGACAGACATCATGAACACTGTGACATCATAATCCTCCTAGGACTTCAACACATTTTCAAACTACACAAGCCTTTGCAGATACCACAGTCCATTCGTGAACTCGTATTCTCTGTGATTTCATGACAAATGAGATCCTTTATGCCATTTGGATATCACCAACCAATTGTGACATCATAGACCTACTGTGACCCCTTACCTGTATGGCATCACCAACTAATTGTGACATCAAAATTTTTGTGATGTCACAATGTGACACGATGATCATGACATCTGCCAGTGTGATGTCACAATGGTCATGATGTCAGTGGATTTCTGGTATTTCATGTCATACATGAAATATGAGGTTGAAAAATTATGAGGGCAAGAAGGTCTAAGATATCACAATGTTAGCATGTCACAAAAGTTATGAGGACAGATGTTTGTGATATCACATTGTGGTAGAGATATCACAATGGCACTGTGATATCACAACGTGATTATGACGTCAAAATGGTTATGTAGGCACAAAAATGTGTTTCTGATATCAACTCTCATGCCACTTTTGAAATACAATGAAATCACAGAATAGGTATTCACAATGTGTCTATGATGTCACAATGAGAATTATTGTCATAATGCGATTATGTCATTGAGTTTGGTGATATCACAACGTGTTGATGCTCTCATAATGAAAATGTGATGTCACACTGTTGAGGATGTCACACTTTTTAATGTCATAATGGCATGTCTGATCTCAATTGTCGGTTAACAACAAGGATATGGGTACACAAAGGGACTGTGCTGTTGAAAAGGGCATGGATTTTTCAAAGGAACTAAGAGGTCATAATAGATTTGAGATGTCACAATGGAATCATGATGTCACAATGACAATATTGTCACAATGGGTTTGTGATGTCGTGCTGATGATGATGTCAAAGTGGGTTTGTGATGTCACAACGAGTTTGTATTATCACAATCAAATTTCCAATTTCAATTGCTACTAGTTCACAAGGAGGATAATGTAATAATCAGCAGTGCCCCAATAACCTATAGGGTCAGATAATCAGCCAGGCACCATCTCCTGGCCAGCTGGAGAGGACAAAATATGCCACCAAAGGAGGTGGGGCATTCTGTGGGAGGAGCTGGTGCATTAATCAACATGTGTTGAGCTGTGAAGAAGTGATTGGGCTGTGGGCAGTTTTGGATGTGACAGTTGAAATCTGTTAGGCAGTTGGAGTAGAGAAGGGGTACAGACTTTATATAGGCTGCTTGTTCAGAGCAATAGAAGGAGAGAGAAAAAGGGAAAAGTCCTGGAAGGAAAGAAGTGGTGTGATAGCAGAAGGGGAAAGAACCTTGGAGGAGAGAAAGTTGAGGGGGGACAAGAGGTGAACGATGGCAACTGACGACCCAGGCAAAGCAGTTCAGACCTGTGATAAGTGGAGAGGCCGGAAGAGAAGAAGGAACTGGTAGAAGGGAAAAATGGAAAGACATCGAAGGATTTATAGTTCTGTAGCCAAGGAGAGACAAAGGGAAGGGGGAAAAAGGCTTGCCCTTTGATTTTTGGAGATTTGGATATCATAATTTTGGGGGTTGGTGGTTTGGAGAACATTTATTATATTAAATGTGTCTCGATGGATTCTCTTGAACTACAGAGTTCCTAATTTTCAGAAACCCCATCGAGATAATCAATTTGGATAGCATCAGGCCTTGGCCCCACGGAAAAATCCCCATACGTGAAAGTGTCAACCCTCAGCGTTAAGAGTCTACCTCGAGTGTTTGTCTCCAGAGGACCAACATTGACAAAAGTCATTTAGGTTCCTTTAGGGGTGCGTCTAGGAAAACTTGCCAGCCTGTTTTGGGGACCCCATCTGGAGGTCATTTGTGACTTCTGGGAACTCCTTGAGAGGTCATGTAGGGCTTCCTTGGGAAACCATCTGAAACCTCATCAAGAATACATCTGCGACTTCCTTGAGAAGCCATCTGAAACCTACCTTGGAGTTTGTCAGGGGCCTTCTCTAGGGGCCATGTTGGACTTTCTTCAGAGGTCATCTGGGGCTTCCTCAGGAGGCAACCTGAGACCTTTTCAAAAATAGTCTTTAGGACTTCCTTAAGAGAATCTAGGACCAACTCCTGAGGTCATCTGGAACTACTTTGGGAGGTCAGCTTGGGTTACCTTGATGAGAAATGTATGACCGTCTTCAGACATCATCTGGGACTTCCTTGAGAAGCTATACAGGACCTTCTCTGGAGGTCATCTGTGGCTTTCTCAAGAGGGTTATCTGGACCCTCCTCTGGGGTTCATATATGGCCTCTTTGAGTGGCCATCTGGGAGCTATTCGAGAAGTAATCTCAGCCTCATTGAGAGGACATCTTGGACCTCCTTTGGAGGTCATCTGACACTTCCTTGGGGAGCCATATGGAACCTCTATGAGAGATTATCTAGGGCCTTCTTGGGAGATCATATGTGACATTTTCCAGGGGTCATCTGCGGCTTCCTCAAGAGGCAATCTGGGACATTCTCTCTGTCATTTGGGACCTCCTGTAGTGGTCAACACTGAGAGGTATGGGACATGTATGTCAAGTGTCTGTGGCTATTGGTCTGTTTGTGTATGCTGATAGTTCTATCTGTGTCCTGTATGCATCTCTGTTTACTCCTTTTCTCAGGATTGGAGAACAAGGCCATATCCAAGTTGCCATATCCAAAAAATATTCTCCCCCAGGGTTACAGAGTCCTTCAGAGGAAGATGCATTGATGTACTCTCTCCTATTCTTTGCCATCAGCACCTGTAATGTTAAGTCCTCCTATACCAAAAGTGGTTACTTTTGCCAGTCTGAGGTGGTACAATGTGGTATATTACCATTATTACCCTTGAGACAGGAACATGGAGGAGATGGGGGGCAGGCCCCCTTTTTAATATATATTCCCTTTACAACTAGTGACCTGTATAACTGGAAACAGCAAACTCTATCCTTTTCAGAAAAAAAAAACAAGGACCCATTATTTCATTAGTGACAATAATTTTCACACACAAGCACATCCGGAATGAGCACCTGTTAGAGTTTCACCTGTTAGAAAAGGGAGTGAATCCTGCTCGGTGACTTGAAAGTAGCACTTGGACCAGAAAGTAGCCCCACTATTGAACCAGACCATTTGCAGCAAGTCTTTCCACAGACTTACCCAAGCTGATACTAACAGTGATCGAGGTATGGAAGTGCTTACCTATTATTGCTAGGTTTGATTAGCAGGGATACCTCAGTGGCTATAAAGCCAAGTCATCAAATAAGTTGAGTGAGATGGTACAGTTCCTCAGTGAGTACCCTAATGTTTTTCTGGAACTTCTCCCAGAAGACTGTAGGACATATAGGCCTATAGATCTTGAAGCCCTGGAGAATCAAAGAGCCCTAAATATGGCCTTTATTACCCAGTCAGCCCCAGATATTAGAAGAAAGCTTCAAAACATAGAAGGTTTTGAGAGAAAGGTGTATTCTAAGTTGGAAGTGGTTGCCCAGTAGGTGTTTGATAACAGAGATACCCTGAATAAAAAAGACTCTAAGAAAGGGGGTTAAGTTTTAATAGGAGCACCAGAATAGGGATCAAGAAACCCTTGGCAAAGACAGTAAAATTCATTTGCAAATGGCAGTAGGAAACCTCTAAGCCTAGATCAGTGTGCTTATTGAAAGCAAAATGGACATAGGGAAAAAG
Organism: Dipodomys spectabilis; assembly: GCF_019054845.1. Lineage (NCBI taxonomy): Eukaryota > Metazoa > Chordata > Mammalia > Rodentia > Heteromyidae > Dipodomys > Dipodomys spectabilis. Next base: position 935,633 of record NW_024871180.1, read on the forward strand.
AATGTCCAAGGAGGAGAAAGATAGAAAATAACAGGATATGTAATCACATTAAACAACTGGAAAATGTGTTCATGTCCCTGAAGTAACATGCAAAGGAGCTTGGGGCTCTGAATTCCAACTGTGTTCAATTTAAAAAGCAGTCCTCTGAAGTTAAGAAGAAATGTGGCAAAGAAAAATTCACAACTTCTATCTCAAAACACAGGCTTATAAAAGACTGAATCTCCATTATGTGCCAGTCAAAAGCCACCAAGAGGTTAAAAGCACGTAGAAGAGCCCATTGGAAAAAACAGAAAAAATTATTTGACATGAAGAAAATATTTGAATATATAAACTTGTGAGAGTCAAAAATGAGAAGAAAATCCTCAAAAGGAACCTAGAAAACACGCAGAATCAAATGAAATTCAAGTTCATTAGCCTGGATGAGTATGAGGCAAATTAGGGGATCACAGGCCAACAGAAGAACATGACAGCAATACTGCCATCCTTGCTAACCACAAGTGAGGCCAAGAAGAGACCTGATTAAGAAATCGTGGACATGAAAAAGGAGCTGGACCTGATATAAGAATGTATTAGGCTGAAGTACATGTCAGTTATAAGCTTTGAAAATTGTCACCAGAAATTCAAAGCAACAGAGAGAGAAGGAAAGAGAAGTTAGCAGAGAAGATGGTGAAGTACTGTGTCATAGAAGATGAGGACAAGAAAAGTAAACAGGAAAATATCAGGCTCAAGAAAGTGATTGTTACTCTTCAGAAAGAGTTAAAGGACCACATGCTCTGATAGGGAATGCTGGGGAAACGGCAAGAGCATTAGGAAGAAAAACAGAAGAGCTAAACAAACAGTTGAAAGATCTGTCACAAAAATACACTGAAGTGGAAAACTAGAAAGAGAAACTACTAGAGTAAAAGCCCCAAAAGACTGCTGAGATCTTCACCATAAATGTAATGCAGAAGCATCGTGTCCCAATGGAACAGGTGGAGGTGGGAAAAAATACCTCGCAATATCACCTTTGTTAACTTAAGGGAGAAGCTGAAGAGCAAGCAAAGGTGTTGTGAGAAGGAGCAGCAGTTTGCCAGTCAACGGAACTCTCCTGTGACCCTGCCAAAACAGATACAGGTTAAGGAGCACCTTGAGAAGGAGAGTGGGATCTGTAAAGCAAGTTTGAGAGAAAAGGAGGAGAATAAAATGGAAGAAGTCTCCAAGGTTCAGAGTACTGTACAGGAGTTAAAGAAACTAGAGACCCTAAGATACAGGGAAACATCTGAGCTTATCAGGTAGCTTGGGAGGTCACTCTAAAACCAGTGGCGTACTAGAGCTACTAGTCGTTAAAATTAAAGGAAGAAGCAAAAACAGTTGTAATAAGTGTGCAAATGTTGACACTGAACTTGTGAAAAATGCATACAGGCTCAAGCTTTCTGTCAGTTTGCATGTAGATATTTGCACCCTGGAAAATTTCCCTAGGCCACTACCTAAAATTTTTCTGAAAACCAGTGGGGCCTTAGCCTGACAATACTTTGTACGGTGTGTAGGTAATTTCCAACAGGTAAATGGTGAAAAGCTGGAACCTATGGAAAGAATTCATATGTGAGGAACCTCAGATGGTGAATTTGGGAAAGTGGACTTCACAGAGGTAAAGCTTGCAAAGTATGGGTATTGGTATCTATTAGTAATAGTGGACACTATTTTAGGCTGAGCTGAGGCATGTAATAATTCATTGATTTGGCTTACCCTTATTTGTGGGGTCCAAAGATGGCCCTGCATTCATGGCCCAAGTTCTCAATTATTAACTAACACTCTAGGAATAAATTGGAAGTTACAATCCATTTATAGATCTCAGAGGTCAAGGCATTAGAAAGAATGAATAAGCCCTCAATGGAAACTGACTAAATTAAATACAGAGACTGTCCATGGCTAGGTGAGCCTGCTCCACTTGCTCTCCTTCGACCAAGATGCAGCCCTTATGTTAAAGGATTTAATCCCTTTGAAATATTTTAGGGTGGACCACCCCCTTTGGTTCCTAAATTTGGGAAGGCTATATAAACAGAAATGTCTAGCTACAATCTGCAGGCTTTACAACATATTCTTTTATGGACCTCTCCTTTGGTAACCAAGACCCACGGGCCAACTAAGAAAAACTCCACCTAAAGTGGAGGGGCCAAGATGGCCATGGAACAGCAGGGAAACATCACAGCTCTCCCCAATGAAATACAGAGTTTGGATTTCAATGTTCCATTTCTGCAAGTGACCCACAATAAAAGGAGATTACTCAGAGAGATACAGGAAGTGAAAAAAGAAAAGGGAAAAACCAACAAAGACAGTAAAGTGGGAAGACCCTTCCCCCACCCCTTGTTGGCGATGGGGCTCCTCGCTGAGCAGCTTAAGTGGTGGAGCTTTGTGCCAGGTTGCTTAAGTGGCCTGGCTCTGGACCCTCTGAGGACCACACACCCGCAAACATCCCAAGGCTCACAGGAGACTCCCCAGGTCCAGTGCCAACCCAGAGAATACAAACCGAAATCTCAGAAGAGCAGGCATGAAGATTCCCCTCACCCTCCCTGGCAGGGTGCCTCTGCCTGGCTGGTGCAAGGAGCCCAACCCTGTCAGGGGCAGCAGCAGCTGTCAGCAGTGGCAAACAACCCTAGATTTGTAGTGTGGCACCTCTGTCCTGCTGGTGTAAACAGCCTAGCTTAATCTGGAGCAGCAGCAGCAGCTGGAAGTAGTGGCAAACCACCCAGACTCTGGGCACAATGCCTCTTGGCACTAGCCCACAGGATCAGCCAAGACCAGCCCTGGGCGGTAGTGATAACTGGGACGGGGACAGCTGCAGTGAACAACTTCAGACCCATGGCAGTTTGTGCCTCTCCATACTGGCCCACATAAGCAGCCCAGCCCAGCCTGAGGCAACAGCACTGGTTAACACCTGACTCCTGGTGGGGTGGAGGGCCTCTCCATAGCAGCTTGTATAAGCATCCCAGCCCAGCCCATGGTGGCAAAGGTGGTGAACAACCCCAGACATGACGCAGTTGTGGTGCTGAACAACCTCAGAAAAGTCTCATGAACTTTCCTGCCTGGTCTGGCTTTGAACATGAATACACAGATCTGAGCCTCCTGAGTAGCTACAATTATAGGCATTCACACCAGCAGGGTCTAACTCTTGCCAACCCCTTCACTTTTTCTACAATAGATCATTTCTTAGTTCATACAAGGAATTTAAGCAAACACAAGAGGATCGACATAATACCCTGTGTCCTATCTGACCATAGTGGAATCAAACTGGTTCTCAATAACAAGGCATAAAGTAGAAAAAACTTAAACACATGGAAATTAAACTGTACTAAGTTGAACAATACATGGGTCACAGAAGAAGTTAAAGAAGAAATTTAAAAGTTCCTACAATTCAGTGAAAATGAAGAAACATCAAAAAGAAACCTATGGGACCCAGCGAAAGCAGTCCTGAGGGGCAAATGTATTGCTCTCAGTGCACATATCAAGAACACAGAGACCAACTAAACAATCTTACGATACAACTGAAACTGCTAGAGAAACAAGAAAAAAATTGAACCTAAAGTTGCTAGACAGAAAGAGATAACCGAAATAAGAGCTGAAATTAATGAGATAGAGACTGAGAAAATTATAAATAAAATTAATAAAACAAAAAATGGTTTTTAAGAAAAAAATCAATAAGACTGACGGACCACTGACAAGAGAAACTAACAAAATAAGAGAGGAAACCCAAATCAATATTATCAGAGATACCACAGGAAAAATTACAATAAACATCCAAGACATCCAAACAATCATAAGGAAATAATTCTGGACTCTACTTACAAAGGAAGGAAAACCTAGCAGACATGGATGAATTTCTACAGAAATACAAATTGCTATCTCCTCTTTCCTTTTTGGACCTGCTTCTCCACCATGTATGGTGGGGGCAGCAGTTCGGTAAATAAACTTTTCCTGCCTTAATAGTGTGTGGTATTCTCTTCATAGGCTACCGAATGAAACCTACCTATTTAATATTCATTACATATGATGCTGTAACTCAGATGCAATTTTTGATTTGGAAATGTTATAATTTCTTAACCACTCCTTTTTCTGTGAACTAAACAGCCTTGAGACACCACCCGAGACTTTTCACCAATACCATTGCTGGCCTTCACATCCATGTCCACACCACTTCTCTTCTCTGGTGAGTGAAACTACTCTCTAGGGTTCTCTGTTGCTCAATATCTGTTCAGATGTGGCACCATGCCAGAGAGTTCCTGTGGCTTTTAGCGGAAAGACTGGTCACCTCCGAACACGAGGTTGCTTGGTTATGGGGTCTTGGCCATTTCTTTCTAGAGTGCTCTAGGGGAAGTAGGGACATCGCTTCTGCCTGGTCAGCTCTCCTTCACTCACCAAACTGACACTCCTACACATTTGACAGGGTGCTATGAATCATGCCTGAGCCACGAAACCCCTCTGAAATGGCTCCTGCGCTCCCTGGATAGCCAGAGCACTTAATTTTTTTTATGCTTTTCTCAGAGTTAGACAATTATTCCCTATGCAATGGTAAATGGTCAGAAGTCTGTTCACTTTCTGGATCTCTTTGCTCTCTGCTAATCATGTCCAACTTTCTCTATCTCTCCCTTTCTTTTCTACAACTATTTTTATTGTGCCATGAAACGTGCGACATGGGCTGGGTCCAGGGGACCAATTCTACATTCCCTCTAAAAGGCTAGCCAAACTAGGCTTGATTTTTTGTTCAGGCTTTCTTTGCATATTTTTTTAGAAATTTGCCATCTTGAGTTCTCCATCTTGGCCAAATGGTGGGTGAAGGATTTGGCCCCCTACTATCCTGACCCTTCCACCAAGCTTTCTTCTCCATCCATCTATTCAAATGTGCCTTGCTAACAAGTTGCTCTTTTCACAGACTCTGGTAACTGAGGCCCAACCATCTGATGTGCTTTGTTAGCAAAGATGTCCAAACACTGTTGATACCCCTTGCAAACAGGAAATAGCCAAAGAGAATTTTCACATTTTTTCATAAATATCAAAAGGCTGCAATGTAAGGTCTGAAGAGGAACACCTCCCTCCTTCTTGGCTAAGTTTTCGCCCAATATCTGTTACATAGGTAACTAGCAGACCTGGAAGCAGACACCTTCTCCTCCTGTTAGATGACATCCTGGGCCACCTCTGGTCACAAGCCTCCCATCATACCTTAGGAGGGTCCCAGACCCTGAGGTCACATCGAGATCCAGTGTGGTGTGGCCACACTTCTTCCTTTTCCTAGCCTAGCTAAGTCCTAGCCCAGAGGTGGGTCACCCCCTTCCTTTTAATCCATGCTTCTCCACCATACATGGTATGGGCAGCATTTCAGTAAATAAACATTTTTTTTTTGCCTGAAATATAAGAAATACAAATTGCTCAAACATAACCAAGAAGAAAGAAATCAATTAAACATGTAAATTACCTACAATGAGATAGTAGAAGTAATCAGAAATCTTCCAACAAGAAAAGCCCAAGAACTGATGGATTCACTACAGAATTCTATAAGACCTCAAGCTCTTCAGAGAAATAGAAACAGAGGGAGTAATCCCAAACTCATTCTATGAAGCCAATATCACATTCATTCCCAAACCAGGCAAAGACCCAACAAAAAAAGAACTACACACCAATCAGTTTGATTAAGACAGATACAAAGCTCCTCAATAAAATTGCAGCCAACAGAATCCAGAAACATTTCAAAAAAATCATACATTATGACCAAGTGGGTTTCATTCCAGAGATGCAGGGATGGTTTAACATAGGTAAGTAAATAAATCTAATCCATCACATTAATAGATCCAAGGTCAAGAACCACATGATTATCTTCATTGATGCAGAAAAGGCTTTTGATAAAATTCATCACTCATTTATGTTAAACACTATGGAAAAAAATAGGAATAGGAGGAACATTTCATAAGATAATAAAAGCCTTACATGGCACATCAAAGGCCAATATTATACTTAATAGGGATAAACTACAACCAATTCCCCTGAAAACAGGAACAAGGCAAGGATGCCCACTCTATCCACACTTCTTCAATATAGTTCTGGAATTCTTAGACAGAGCAATAAGGCAAGAAAAAGACATTAAAGGGATCCACATAGGAGAGGAAGAATATAAATTCTCTCTTTTTGCAGATGGCATTATTTTATAAATTACCAAGCCCTAAAGCTCCATCCCCAAACACTTAGAGCTTATAAACCAATTTGGCAAAGTAGCAGGATACGAAATTAACTTACAGAAATCAATCGCCTTTCTGTATAGTAACAATGTACAAATAGAAAGGGAAATCAAAGAAACAACCCCATTCAAAATAACCTCAAAATAAAAAGTATCTAGGGATTAACCTCACTAAAGATATAGAGGGTCTGTTTCATGAAACCTATAAAAACCTAAAAAAAAGGAATCATAGAGATTACCAGGAAATGGGATGATATGGGAAAAAATATTTACCAGCAATATAACAGACAACCGTCTAATATCCATTATATTATAATATCCATTATATTATATATGGTGAAGTCAAGAAACTAACCCTTCACAAACCTAACAAACCAATCTTGAAATGGTCAAGGGAGGTAAAGAGAGACTTATCAGAAGAAGAGATAAAACCGGCAAAGAAATACATGAGGAAATGTTCATCATCCCTGGCTGTAAGGGAAATGCAAATAAAAACAACTCTGAGATAACACGTTACCCCAGTTAGAATGGCCCACATCCTAAATTCAGCCAATGACAAATGCTGGAAGGGATACAAAGAAAGTAACATTACTACATTGCTAGTGGGAATGTATACTAATACCACCAATTTGGAAAGCAGTCTGGATGTACCTACGAAAGCTAAATATCGACCTGTCCTATGAACTGGCCATACCACACTTCTGTTGGTAAAGAGAGATCCTACGTTTAAAAAAGGTGGGCTTGCTATTTTGTCCAGTGCTGGGGCTTCAAATTAGGCCCTAGACCAGGCCTGACATTCTAGTCTTCAAGGATGGTGAGCTTCCCCTTCACCCACAGTGCAACAGAGCTACCCAAACCTGAGTTCAAATCCCAGCACTGACAAAAATTTCATCCTGATGTCAGAAGACAGTTGTTGCACGTTTTCCTCTCCTGTGAAAGTCCTGAGTCTCAAGCAAGAAGGGGAATTCATAGGCAACCTTATAACCATAGGAACAGGTTGCCATCCATTGCAGCAAAGTTATACCTGTTACCATATTTAGTAAAATACACAATACCTCCATGAAATAGAGACAAAATAAGGAGAAGTTCACTAAACACAAGATTCTGTTGACACATGTATGTCAATATAGATTGTATGTTTAAATTATTAATTTATGACTATAGTGGACGACCCTGGGGATCAATGTCAGATCCTGGGAATGGCCTAGATCCTTAGTTGCTCATAGGTTGGTGTGTTCACATTGACTTATTGGCCAATTGTTCCTACTATGCCCTGAGTCCAGGTTCCAACACTACCAACAAGTGGGTTGTGGAGTAAGAAGCCAACTGTGAAACTTGTTTTCTCTTTCTCGGAATATCCTGGGTGATCCTGAGAATACTGGCATGATGGAGAACATTTCTACAAATCTAGATGCTCTGTGATGTCATCAATGTAATAAACGGAATGGGTATCATCATAGTATAATCAATGGTAAATAAATGAATAAAACAAAAAATTCAAGGAACAACCACACCAAACATGTATGGACTGAACATCTATAGGTAAGTATAAATCCTATCTTTACAATGTATATAAATAATATGTTTTCAAGGGCTGGTGCTTGAATTCAGGACTAGGGAATAGGCCTGACTTTCTTATCTTCAAGTACAGTGATCTTCCCCTTCATCCACATTGCTGCAGATTTACCCAGATCCTGAGTTCAAATCCAAAGCCTGTTAGAATAAACATCACAAATTGCAATCCAGGGAGCTAAATTTTTTATTTTACTTTTCTCAGTACGGGCTTGAAATCAGGTTTTGGCAACTGCCTCAGCTTTGATCACCCTAGTCTGGGGTGCAGCCACTAGACCTACAGTTGCTTCTGGGATCTTAGACCTCCAGGTCTTGCAGGGAAAGAAATGCACAGAAAATATGTGGCCTTTTAATGTTTTCTTCCTTTGCATGGTGACCCTCACGGGTCTGAATGACACTGTTGCAAAGGGTACTTCACCTTGCATTGCTGAAGGGAAGCCATAGGCCCACGTGGCAACATAGGCCCTGATTTCGAATCCCCCTCCTAACACCAACCAATGGCAGGAGATAACTAAGAAAATGGTTCCTATCCATAGGAAGAACAATGGAATGTTATCAATGTCAAGGTTCAATGAGTTGATCATGAATGATGCTCCTATAAATTTAGACAGCATTATTTCAGGAGGCTAATTGATTTTTTTTAATATTTATGAAGCATGAAAAGAATGTTATTACTTACAGGAACGCAATAATTTCAGGACACTGATTGATTTCATTAATAGTATAAGGATGAAAACAATAACATTAATTGCATGGACGCATGCTTAATACCCAGGAATTGGTAGGAATGGAGTCTATATAACTGAATAATGTATAGACATCTCTAACACTCTATAAAAATACATATTTATTAGCGTACTGCCATCTGCATGCCAACCTGTTCTTATTTTGCTAACACCTGGGGCTTGATCTCAGGTCCAGGGAAGAGACTGTCAGATCAATTTACCCCAGGATGGCGTGCTGACATTCACCCATTCATGAATTGGGCCTTGTATGCTTGTAGGCCATGAGTTCAGATGCCAGCACTCAACAAAAATGAATTGTGGAGTAAGAAGTTGATGGTAACACATGTTTTCCTTTTTGTGAAAGTCCTGGGTGTTAGGTATGAAGTGGAATACATATGCAGACCTCTATCTTATGTAATCAATGTTTTATGTGCCATAATAATCAAAAAACGGTCTATACATGAATAAAACAAAAAAATATAATAACTGCACTGAATGCAATATGGAGTCAACATATGTATATAAATATAAATAATATATGTAAATTGTACATGAATAGGATGTTTTCTAGTGGTGGGGATCTATTTCAGGCCTAAGGAACAGACTTGAATTTCTTGACTTCAAGGAGGCCAGCTTCCCCTTCCCACACAGTGCAACAGAGTTACCAAGACCATAGGTTCCAATCCCAGTCCTGGCATAAAAATGGCACCTTTATATTATGTAATAGTATAGTAATTCTTAGGTATTTCATTATGCCTCTATTTTATGAATGTGATTGTTTAAATGCTTCATAAAGTATTAACTAACATTGATCATAATTGTTTATAATTTTATCCTAGAATCATTCAAGAACTGCTCTTTCAATCATGACATACATCATATTCCATTGGTAAGCATAAGGACAGGAATAAGTTTCTTAGCATCTCCTTCCATTTGGAGGTGGCAGGACCAGGATTCTAACTGTGGGCTACAGCTCCCACCACTTAAACCCGAGGATAGGGAACTCACCAGTCTGTCCAAGAACATCCGTAAGACCAATGATTAGGCAGGAACCAGTGGCTCTCAACATTCTTCCTTTATACTTACAAGGCTGTGATGGGAGGATCATGGTTGAAGTCACCCTCTGCAAGAAAGTCCAACTTCAGGGCCAACAAAGCCAGAATCCCTGTGGCTCTAGTTTGGAAGGCTAGCTTTGAGCAAAAGCAGCTCACAGACTGTGCCCATATACTCAGTTCAAGGTCTGGGACTGGGAACAAACAGACATACACAACAATCTGTGCAGCCATCTGGCTAACACAGGTCACCCTCTTGTCTCCAACTGAATTGGACATTGTTCCCTGGGAAAAGGGCTAGAGGAGCTGCTATCTTCTTGACTCAGCCCATGCTGCTTGCATCACAGGATTCTGCCCACACCCCCATTCTTTCATGGTTCTTTCTGACCAATGAGATACAAGAATGGTGGCCACGCCCACATTCCATGCTGCCTGGTAGCACTGGGATTCCCTCTGTTAGTTTACACCACTACCAGCAGTTGAGGAAGGTAGAGATGGCTAAGTGGTGAGGAAGAGACTCAAGGCGACTGGAATATGGAAAGAAATTGAGATGCCTGCCCACGCCCCAGCCCCCTCCCCACCTTCCCAAGGTTCGGAATTTCAAACATCAGGCAATGGCACCCTGCCAGGCCGCATAAAGCCCCAACCTGGTCCCTGGACCTGGTTCTCTGCTCTATGGCCATGTGTCTGCAATGCCACTGCCATCACTGCTCGCCCCACCTGGAGCAGCCTCAAGCAACGTCTCCCAGCAGCACATGTGAGTGGCTGCAACAAAACCACCCCTACCCTGGATCAGACACCACTCTGGGGGCACCATGACCCCCTATTTGTGTCCTGTCCCTGGCTCTGAAGAACCACCTTTCTGTCTTGGGCATTTCTGAAACAGAGCCTCAATATATGCTGTGGCTGGGCTGGATCGAGGACCTCCTATTTGTGACAGATATGCTCCAACAGACCTGGTACTCTGTAGTTGGGATGGTAGACATGTAACAACATGCACAGTTATCGATTTAGATGGATTATGCCAAACTTTTAGTCCACAGCAGCCGATTCTTTCTTTTTTTTTTTTAATTGTAAAATTACTGTACAGAGGGGTTAAAATTACATGGGCAAGGTAATGAGTACTTTACTTATCAAGCATTATAGCTTCCTCCTTTGTTTCCCCATCCCATCCCATCCTCCCCCCCCCCCCCGCCCCCTATCGGACTCTCCCCTTCCCCCTATCAAAGTTATAAATTTCATTTTCTACATATGACTTCTACATCTCTTTGTTGCAATGGGTCCACCTGTACTCCCTATTTAAACAATTTGTTTTTTCCTTTCACCTCCATAAATTATAACAACATCAAATACAGTGAAAGCAGGGATTTTACCGTGGGGGAGGGATATAAAAAGCAACAAAGAAATAATCTTATAAATGTACTAGAAACAATCGTATGAAAGAAAAAAAATTTGAATACATGTCTTAGGGTTCATTTCCCTAACATCAACAAATCTAACTTTTCTGTTTGACTTAGATATATACTAGTTATTGCAAATAAGGGAAACCATGGGACCTATGATTCTTTGGACCTGGCTTACTTCACTTAATATAATTTTTTCCAAGTCTTTCCATTTTCTGACAAATGGAGCAATGTCATTCTTTCTTATGGAGGCATAGAATTCCATTGTGTATATTGTGTATGGGTTGTGTTTATTATGTATATTGTGTATGGGTTGGTTCCATATCTTAGCTATGGTAAATAAGGCTGCAATAAACATAGTTGTGCTGGTAGCTTTAGTGTGATATTGTTTGTGAACATTTGGGTAAATGCCAAAAATTGGGATTGCTGGGTCATAGGGAGCTCTATGTGGAGTCTTTTGAGGAACATCCATACTGCTTTCGAAAGTGGTTGAACATATTTACACTCCCACCAACAATTCAGTAAGATTCCCTTCTGTCCACATCTCCTCCAGAATCTGTTATCAGAGTTCTCCTTTATAGCCATTCTAATTGTGGTGAGTTGGTGTATCTCAATGTTGTTTTGATTTGCATTTCTTTTATGGCTAGAGAGGTTGAGCATTTCTTCATGTGTCTATTGGCCATCCTTCTTTCCTCTTCAGAGAAGTTTCTCTTTAAGGTTTTAGCCCACTTATTAATTGGGTGGTTGTTTCTTTGAGGATTTGTTGTTGGGACATTTAATTTTTTGAGTTCCAGGTATATTTTAGATATGAGACCCTTGTCCATTGTATGGCTAGTGAAGATTTTCTCCCAATCCGTGTTCTTTCTATTGATCTTGCTAGCTATGTCCTTTGCCATGCAGAAGCTCTGCAATTTCATGCAATCCCATTTGTCCAACCTTTTGTTATGTTTCTGGGTCTCTATTAAGAAAATTTCAGCCTGTGCCAAAGAAAACTAGGGTTTCTCCTATTCCATCCTGTAATGTTTTCAGCGTGTCTGCTTTGACTCCGAGGTCTTTGATCCATTTGGTGTTGATTCTGGTGCAGGGTGATATATAAGGATCTAGCTTTAGTAGATAACCAACTTTGCCAGCACCATTTACTGAAGAAGCTGTCTTTCTTCCATTCTATTTTGTTAGCTCCCTTATAGAATATTAGATGGCTATTGGTCTGTAGGTTCATTTCTGGATTTTCAATTCTATTCCATTGGTCCTGAGGTCTGTTCTTGTGCCTGTACCAAGCTGTTTTGATTACTGTTGCTTTGTAGTAGAGTTTGAAATTTGGTATTGATATTCCTCCAAGACTGTTCTTCCTGTTGAGGATCATTTTTGCTATTCGGGGTCTTTTATTGTTCCCTATGAATTATTGGATTGCCTCTTCTATTTCCTTGAAGAATGGGGTTGGAGTATATGTAGTGATCGCATTGAAATTGTAGATAGCCTATGCAAGTATTGCCATTTTCATGATCTTGATCTTTCAATCAAGGAGCATGGGAGTTTTTGCCACTTTCTAAGATCTCTTCTGATTTCCTTTTTCAGGTTTTTAATATTTTCATCATAGAGGTCCTTCACTTCTTTGGTTAAGTTAATTCCTAGGCATTTTATTTTTTGTGGGGCTATTAAGAATGGAGATGCTTTCCTAATTTCATCCACATTTTTCTCATTGTTGGTATACAGAAAAGCCACTGCTTTTTGACGGTTAATTTTATACCCTGCTACTTTGCCAAAGTTTTGAATCAGCTTGAGTGATTTGTGAGTGGAGACTACAGGATTCTTTAAATACAAGATCATGACATCTGCAAAGAGGGAGAATTTTATTCTTCTTTCCCTATTTTGATTCCTTTTAGGTTTGCATCTTGTCTTATCCTGTAGCTAGACATTCTAATATTAGATGGAAGAGAAGTGGAGAGAGTGGACATTCTTGTCTCATTCCTGAGTTAAGAGGAAATGGCTTTAGTTTTTCACCATTAAGTATAATGCTGGCTGTAGGTTTGTCATATACCACCATTATTGTATTGAGGAATGTTCCATAGATTCCTAATTTTTCCAAAACCTTCATCATAAAGGGGCGTTGAATCTTGTCAATTACTTTTTCTGCATCTATTGAGATAACCATGTGGTTCTGATCCTTGCTCCTGTTGTTGTGATGAATTATACTAATTGATTTGCCTATATTGACCCAGCTTTGCATCCCTGAAATGAATCCTGTTTGTTCGTGGTGTAGGATTTTTTGGATGAATCATTGAAGTCTATTCGTCAAAATTTTGTTGAGAAGTTTTGCATCAATGTTCATCAAAGAAATGGGTCTATAGATATCTTTCTGTGGTGAGTCCTTGCCTGGTTTGTGGATGAGGGTTATTATGGCTTCATAGAATGAGTTCAGTAGTGAAATTTCTCTTTCAACTTCATTGAGGAGTTGGAGGAGTATTGGTATTAGCTGTGTTTTGAAGGCCATTTAGAATTCTGCTGTAAATCCATCTGGTCCTGGGCTTTTCTTAGATGGGTGGTCTGTTATTGCTGTTTCTATTTCAATGCTTGATATGGGCCTGTTAAGCTGGTTTAACTCGTCCTGGTTTAGTTTCTGCATGTGAATATTTGCTAGGAAAAGGTCCATTTCTGCCAAGTTCTCAAAATTATTAGCATAAAGTTTTGAGAAATATTTCCTTATAATGTTCAAAATCTTGGTTGTTTCTGTGGTGATGTTTCCATTCTCATCTCTGAGTTTATTTATTTTGGTTTGTTCTCTTCTTTTTCTGATAAGATTTGCTAAGAGTCTCAATTTTGTTAATTTTTTCGAAGTAAGAAATCTTTGTTTTTTTTATTCTAATTCATTTAATTCTGATTTAATTTTAATTATTTCTTACGGTCTACTGGATTGGGGATTATCTTGCTGCTCTTTTTCAAGGAGGCTCAGATGTCTCATTAAATGGTTGGTTTCAGATCTCTCCCATTTCTTGATATAGGAATTTCAGAGCTATAAACTTGCCCCTTAGTAATTCCTTTGCTGTGTCCCAGAGGAGCTGGTAATTTGTGTGTTCATGAGTTTCCTTTCTAATCTCTTCCATGACCCACTCGTGATTCAGCAGTGTGTTGTTCAGCCTCCATGTGTTACAGGATTTTCTCTGGTGGCTTTTGGTGTTGAGTTTAAATTTTATTCCCTTGTGATCTGAGAGAATGCAAGGTATAACTTCAGTGTTTCTGAATCTGGACAAGTTTGCTTTTTGTCCTAAAATGTGGTCTATTTTGGAAGATGTTCCATGTGCTGCTGAGAAAAATGTGTATTCTGATGCTGCTGTGTGAAATATTCGGTAGATGTCTATGCAATCTAGTTGATCTATGCAGTTGTTTAGATCTTTGGTTTCTCTGTTGAGTTTTTGCCCAGTTGATCTATCTATTGGGGAAAGTGGTGTGTTAAATTCCCCACAATTAATGTCTTTGGATCTCTGTGAGATTTGAGGAAAAGTAGTGTTTCTTGGATAAATTTAGGTGCTCTGTTGTTTGCCGAATAGGTATTTAGAATTGTAATATCCTCCTGAAGGTGAGATCCCTTAATTAGTATGCAGCGACCTTCTTTATCTCTTCTCATGAATTTTAATTTGAAGACTCTTTTATCTGATATTAGGATTGCAACTCCTGCCTGTTTTGGGGGGCCGTTTGCTTGGTAGATTTTGTTGCAGCCTTTCATATTCAAAATGTGTTTGTTTTTATGGGCAAGAAGTGACTCCTGATGGTAGCAGATAAAAGGGTCTTGATTTTAATCCTACTAGATAGTCTATGTCGCTTAATTGGAGAGTTAAGTTCGTTAATGTTGAGAGATAGGACTGAGAGGTATTTGGGCGTATCTGCCATTTTATCCACCTTCTTGGGGGCTGAGTCAACTGGGTTCTTCCTATGGTTCTTGGATTCTCAGTTTGTGTGCGATTTCTTGACCTTTATTGTGGTCTTGTTGGTTTTCTATGTGTAGGACATCTTTAAGAATGTTTTGAAGGGCTGGTTTGGTGGAGATATATTGTTTCAAATTTTCTTTGCTATGGACAGTTTTTATTTGACCTCCAGTTATGAAGGAGAGTTTAGCTGGGTACAGTATTCTTGGTTAATAGTTGTTAGTCTTTAGCGCATGGCAAACACCATTCCAGGATCTTCTTGCTATAATAGGCTCTACTGAGAAATCTGTCATGATTATAATTGGTTTCTGTTTATAGGTGATTGTTCTTTTCTCCTTGACTTCTTTAAGGCTCCATTCCTTGGTCTGAATTGATCCTGTGCAGATTATAATGTGACAATGGGATGTCCTGTTTTGGTCTGGTCTATTTGAGGTTCCATAAGCTTCTTGTATCTATATAGGCCTATCTTTTTGCATGTTTGGGAAGTTCTCTGCTAGGATCCTGTTACACAAATTTCCTAGACAATTAACATCTGTCTCTAGGTTCTCCTCTATACCCATTATCCTCATATTAGGCTTTCTGATGGTGTCTTCCAAGTGTTGAAAAGATCTATCATATTTCTTGGATGTCTTGGATGGTTGTATGGTCTTTCTCTGTAATATCTAGGCTGTCTTGTATCCCGAAATTCGATCTTCTTCATGGTCTAACCTACTATCCAGACTTTCTACTTTGAATTTAATTTCTTTTTCTTCTAGTTGTTCAGCTTTGATGGCTTCAAATTCTTTGTTGGAGCATTGTTTTAGATCTTGTGTGAACTCCTTTACTTCTTAAATTTGGTTTTCAGTGTTTATTCTCAAATCAATTAGTTGATTGGTTATTCCCATTCTTTCTGGTGAGTTCCATTCAGGATTCCCTTTGTGATCTCTCTGACTTCTTTCAGTTCTCTGTTTATGGATTCCATGAATTCCTTTAGTGATCTTTCTGCATTCTCTTCCCGCTCTCTCAACTCCTGTATCACCCTTTGATTAGCTTCTTCACATTCACACAGTTCCTGTAGCTCTCTTTGACTGATCTCGGCCTGCTCAAGACATTCCTTTATTTCTCTTTGAATGTTCTCAAGCTGCTCATGCAATTATTGTATCAATCTTTGAGTAGCTTCCTCACGTTCATGATATTCTTGTATTAACCTTTGTTTTGCCTCCTCTCCCTATCACACTCATTCAGAATCCTTTGCAGGTTTTCAATCTTTTCACTTACCATATTTACCAGTAGTGTTTGTAGAGCTTTTTGGCAACTCTCCTCTGGATTATTGATTATCTTTTCTGACCCCTGATTATCATGAGTGTGAGTTGAGATACCCGGACTTGCCATTTTTCTTGTGTTTTTCCAGGTTGTTCTGCCCATTTGGATGAAAGTAATGCCAGTTTTGTGCTAGCACACTATTTTAAGGCAAGCATCAACCAAAGTCTGTAGTTGCAAAGTCAAAATTCTGCAGATACAATCTAGTTCAACAGATATACCTATTCAACATCAAACAACTATGTATTAATGTGCTACGAACTGCAAAGAAGAATTTGGCAAACAGAAATTATTAAATTTAGGGAGAGATATGAGTAAAAATAGGCATATAGGGATGTGGAAAGGCAGTGGGAGAGTTAACTTAACTAAATTCTAATCTCAAAGCGGGAAATAGTTTGGATAGAACGATAGTAGAGAGAGAGAAAATAAGAATTAAGAGAAAGAAAAAAGACAAGAAAAAATAGAAAAACAAAAATTAAAATTTAAGAGCAACACTTAAGAATTATGCAAAGATGAGGAAGTGGCGATATAGCTCAAGTGGTAGAGTGCTCACCTTGAGCTGAAGAGCTGAGTGACAGCACTCAGGTCCAGAGTTCAAGCCCCAAAACCGACAAAAATGTATGCAAAGATGAAAACATAATATTCAGAGAAGAACGTGGATAGAATAAGAGAAGGGGAGGGATAGAAAAGAGATGTGAAAAACTTAAAAATAAAAATGCTTAAAATATTATATAGGTATAAAGAGGTAATACTGCTATTAATGAATTTAACTCTAAGAGGTTTTAAATTGAGTAATAAATTTCTGGATTAAGTGTGTACACAATGTGGCTAAGGTCTAATAATCAACTATTGGCATATCTGAGGATGAGCAGAACAGCAATTAAGTCACGCAAAGAAGAATGAAAAAGAAGAAAAAGTGAAAAGATTGAGAAGGAAAGAAAAAAAGGACAAATGGTCAGTGGAGCTAAACAAAAAAAAGTTTTAAGAAAAAAAGGGGAATAAAAAAGTACACAAACATATAACCCTAAAATAAAAATTATGAGAGGAAGAAAAAATTTAATAGCAAACAAAAAATAAATTAAAGTTAAAAGTTAAAAAAAAAATTTAGAAAAAATTTTTTATAAAAGGTACAAAAAAAAGAGTTCTTTGATTTATTTGGGGGGGGGGATGGGAAGATCTTGTATCTCCCTTGTGTGCTTAACCTGTCTCTTGTTGGAGTCTCTGGTCTGCATGTGGTGTTTGATTTTCCTGTGGCTTGAATGGTTTCTTAAGTCAGTCTGAGCAGGCAGCAAAATCACAGAAGACGATTCTTGACCTCAGGTGAAGCTCTGGGTAGGGTTGCAACCATCAGACCTCATTCTCCTCACAGTACAGTTGTGAGGAAACAAGGGATTTATACAGAGGGATCTCTGGAGCATGGCTAGGCACAGAGGGAGCAAACTTCAGATAAGGTTCTCGGCAATTCTGTGAGCAAATGACAGGAAGATAGCCAGAAAGCGCTCAGGTGGGGCCTGTTATGAATTGTGCAACAGATGTGGGATTATGAAACAAAACATGGCTCTCTTTCATCATTACCCTATCCCCATGAGGAAGAGGATCCTTCACTGTGTTTAGTTTTGCAGCTGGTGAAACCAAGGCACAGAGGATCCAGGTGACCTACTTATGACTTCAACTTCACAGGAAGCTCTGTTTGACTTTACTCCCATGCTCCCTAGGACAATGGGTGCTATTCAGTCCACTTCTTGTGGTAGGAAGTCCACTTCTTGTCAGTCACGGGGATAGAACTCTAGGCATGGTTGCTGTTCCCGAGAGCCTCAGCAAAAGGATAGTGCTCTACCACTTGAGCCCACAGCATTACTTCTGATTTTCTGGTGGTTATTTGGAGATAAGAGTCTCACAGACATTCCTTCCTGGGCTGCTTTTGAACCATCTTCCTCATATCTCAGTGTCCTATGTAATTAGGATTAGAATTCTGAGCCACTGGCACCAGACTTAATTGTAATTCTGACTTTTTCTCTCTCTCTTTCACAAAAACTGGTTGACTGGGTGCTGGAGGAGGTGGCAAAGCATCCCCATGTGGCTTGAACCCAAGGTGGCCCTCTCATTCTCAAGGTGCGCTGTGGGTCAGGAGCTGTCTTGCTCAGCTCGTTGAAAAAGCTCCATGAGATAAGCCCCTCTGTTCCCTGGCTAGACCATGACAGTTATTCATTGTCCATCCAGCCTTACTAGCCTTATTGTATTGTATTGTTATCTACATCATTTTCTAGCACCTGGCCAAAATTATGATACATAGTCATGGAATGAAAATGTAATGCCATCTTAAGAAAGTTATTTAGGGCTCTGGGAATGTGGCTTCATGGTAAGGTGATTGCCTAGCATCCATGAAATCCTGGGTTCAATTACTTAGTAACACATTTAAAAAAACAAAACATTGGAAGTGGTGCTGTGCCTCAAGTGGTAGAGAGCTAGCATTGAGCAAGAAAAAAAAAGCTCAGGAAAATTCCCTACCCCTGAGTTTAAGCCCCTCGACTGGCAAAAAGAACAACAACAACAAAAAAATAAAACATTTAGTTAGTAAATGCAAACTAAAGATCCCATACTTGGAATATATAATTGCTCCTTCCATACTGACCCCTGACAACAGTCCCTAATTCATGTACGTTACTTATATGAGGATACTTTGTTGAAAAAGTTTTATTCATTATGTCACAGCAATTAATGCCAGGAATGTGCTTAGATGTCAGGTGAAGTTTAATTCTAGAAATTCAGCAATTCCAGGATTTGTGTTGTCACTGCTAATCACAAAGAGAAGGGTAGGCTAAGTGTGATTTTGAAATCTTTTTGGTCAGTAATGGCACCAAAAAGGCAGAGGCTAATTAATAGTTGTGACAGATAATAAGAAATAACTCCAGATAGAGGGAATAAATTATAGTAATTAAGGTATACCAGAAACTGTTCTAGAGAACCATTTTTGGTTACTGTAGAACTAGTTGTCACCTAGGCTTTTACTCATTGCCTTTAGCATTCTAAATCTCTTAGGCTAGCTCTTAATCTCTGTGTGATAAATGTATCTCATTCTATGTTATTCTTTTATACCTTATCTCCTTTGCTTTCTAAAAATCTCATTCTTTCTATATTTCTCTATAAACATTTCCTGATATTAAATATACCTATACAGATGGCAGAGGATGCTAATGTAAGGGTCTCATACCTCATCAGTCATTAATGTAACAAAATGGAAAAGGAGGACATATTTATTGCTACTTCAATTTTTCTGAAATGCTGCAATATCATCATTTGGTTAAAATTTCGATTCTTTGTCTACACAGTGTCATTCTGTGCACATAAATGCAAATATGAGCCAGGTGCTGGTGGATTACACCTGTAATACTAGCTACTCAGGCGGTTGAGACCAGAGGATTGTGGTTCAAAGCCAGACTGGTCAGGAAAATCCATGAGACCCTAACCTTCAATTAACCATCAGAAAGCCGGAGGTGGTGCTGTAGCTAAGCACCCAGGATCAGAGTTCAAGCCCCACAACCAACAAAAAAGTTGAAATATGACTTTAAGTTTCCCCAAAAGGAATGACAAGATCAATAATCTTCCCAAGCAAAAAACAAAATTCCAAAATGATTCAGTGTACCTACTTTTGCTGAGTTATGTTATGGATTCTTTGCTGGACATATTCTCTAAAAACAAAGCGTTTAACTAGGGATACCCTTGGACCCATTGCAACAATGAGATGTACAGGTTGTTATGTCGAAAACGAACTTTATAACTTTGGTGGGGTGGAGATCGGGTGTGGAGAAGGGGGCTATATGGGAAGGGATGGAAAGGGGAAACAAAGAGGAGGCAACAATGATTGATAAGAAATGTACTCGTTATCTTGCCCATGTAATTGTAACTTCTCTGTATGGTATGCTCACAATAAAAAAGAAAGAAAAAATTATCAAATATTAGCTTTACAATAAACTTCATGTAATATTTCTGGTTTGAAAAGAGAAGTCTATACAGTCTATACAGTCTATACTTGGCTTTCTTACTATCTTAGTTTAAAGCCAATCCAGGCAAGAGAGTCTGTCAAACTCTTATCTGTAATTACACAGCAAAAAAAAAACAGAAGTGGAGTTTTGGTTCAAGCAGTAGAGTACTAGCTTTGGGGGTAGGTGAGCAGGAAAGAAAACTGTTCAGGGACAGGGAACAGTCTCTGGGTTCAAGCCCCAGAACCAACACAAGCTAAACAAAAAAGCAAACAAAAAGCAGATATTTTATTGGGACCCTCCTTAAAGGAATACTGGTCTGAGAAGTAGCTCCTTTTGCTGATCATACGCACTGGATGCTTTTTTGGAATCCTTATTGCTCTGGAGAACTCAGGACCAAAATAAGGAATTGATAACTGACTCCTGCAACAAAAGAATAATCTCAAGGGTGAAATATCCAACCATAAAACACTTTAAAACATCCATGTCTTTGTTTCTTTGCAGTAGAATTCTTTTTTTGGATCCAGTCGTGGGCCTGAACTCTGGGCCTGGGCGCTTTACCTCAGCTTTTCAACTCAAGGCTAGCACTCTACAACTTGAGCCCCAGTACCACTTCTGGCTTATTTTTGCTTATGTGGTGCTGAGGAATCTAACCCAGGGCCTCAGGCATGCAAGGCAAGTGCTCTACCTCAGAGCCACCTTCCCAGCCCCTGCAGTAGAACATATTTAAAACAACGTTATTTCCTTTTGTTCTATGCTGGCCATCTAATGGCACATTATATCTTTTTGTAATACTCTCAACTAGAAGTTTACAGAAAAATTATATATGGGTAAAAGCACACTAGAAAAAGTCAGGGACAGAGTTTCCTTCAAGACTTCAGATTGTCTCCTTTTACAGTAAAAAGGAAAGCACAAGTTAACTTGAACTTTGTCAATCCTATATGTTCAATTCCTCTCCTGGGATCAGTTTCCACATCCAGTAACAGTTACTTCAAGGAACAATCTATGGTGCTGCTTGAAGTATAATGAATGTTTTCTGGCTTCACCGAAATAACACAAGGACACCTTTGGACCTGAGGTAACACATGTTTCAGAGACAACTTAGTGAAGAGAAAATATGAAATTTTTATTTCTTATAAATACATTATGTATGAGTATATTGAGTTCAAACTTTGTAAATTCTCTGTAAATTAAGGCTAATTTTAAAGTGGAAGAAGTTTCTCAGACCATTTTTTTTGTGAGTGTATGTGCTGCGCATTATTTTCCAACTGTACATGAATTTGTTAACTCATGTTAACTATAGCAATAATAAGAGAAAGAGAAATTCTGTTTAAGTATAAAGGTTCAAAACACTATTGAAGACTCTACAAATAGGACCACGTTGAAACAATAAAGCCAAGTCCAATATGTAGATTTATGAGAGTGCTAGAGAAAAAGTATGACTCCTACGTGGAACATGAAGTATGAGGACACTCCCTTTCTAAATCACGCTTGTTAATGATACAACTTTGTAGAAAGTAGAATGGAACAATAATTCTGTTTCCAATGCAAGTCAGATATAAGAGCATGGACTTAATTGGAAAAAAAAATTCCATCTTGAGAGAGCAGTGATTATACTAGCCATGAACTGGTGGATAAGATCACATTTTTCTTTCCTTTACATATATATATATATATATATATATATATATATATATATATATATTTGGTGGTGGTCCTGGCACTTGAACTCTGGGCCTGGGCACTGTGCCTCTGCTATTCCGCTCAAGGCTAATTCTCTACCACTTGAGCCACAGTGCCACTTCCAGTTTTCTTACAGTAAATTGTAGAAAAGAGTCTCCAGGCTGGCTTTGAACCCAATCCTCAGTTCTCACCAGCTTAGGATCACATTTCTAACAGTGTGCACTCAGCATATGTAATGTGTATGTTCATCTATCTTTATATGAATTCTTGAGTTAAAAATCTGGGCTACAGCTTAGACTTTATACTCACAAAAATGTTTGTAGTTTAAAAGTTGATTCTACTGGATAAATGAAACCTAAGAATGTAAAGGAGTCTGGGAATTTCAGTTTGCATCCAGCCAGGGCAGAACAGTTTTTGAGACACTATCTATTATTAACCAGCCAAAACCTGGATTGGAAGAATGGTTCAGGTGATGGAATAATAGTCATGAGAAAGAATGATGAATAAGAGTTTGAGGCTTTTGCATACATACATATAAACATACACATACACACAGAGGCACTTATATGTGCACACACATATACAAAAATGAAGCAACTCTCAGAATATGGAGAAAAGTTAGAAAACAATAGAAAATATGTCCTGAGTAGGACTAGAATCAAGTGATAATTTTTAATGTTAGAAAGTCCTAAAGTGAACTTTCTTCAAAAGAGTTTGAGAATATTACGTATGTAGCGACCAGAGATAGTAAGAGAGTCAAGTAATCAATATTAAAGGGATTGTATCCATGGAGGAATGAATCAGAGACCCCGCAGGTGCATTTGAAAATGTTCATACCCTGTGTCAATTGTTAGAACATCTTTGAAAATAGTACATGAACAGTCTGAGAAGTCTAGTGGATAATATCACTGGAGAAGTTCAGAATTGCTAGGCTGTATCAAGATTAAATAAACCAAGAAGGAGCTGGGAAGGTGGCTCAGTGGTAGAGCACTTGCCTTGCATTCATGAAGCCCTGGGTTCAATTCCTCAGCACCACATAAGCAAAAAGAAAAAAGCCGGAATTTGCTCCGTGGCTCAAGTGGTAGAGCGCTAGCCTTGAGCTGAAGAGCTGAGGGACAGCACCCAGGCCCAGAGTCCGACCCCATTAATGGACCCAAAAAATGAATAAACAAACAAATAAATAACTAAATAAACCAAGAAACTTTGGTGGGGCAATAGCACTCAGACTGACAGGAGATTAGAGACTGGAATTACTACTGATACCTTCCCTGGACCAGGTAGTATAATGTTGTCTTAATAAAACAAACTAAACAAGAAAGGAATACACAGTTGGAAGTTTGGGTTAATTTCTTCATTATGTTTTGAGAAGCCAATTTTTCTATTGAAATGCAACTGGTATATACTCCTCAGTTTTGTTTTAAATGCTCTCTTCATTACAGAACATTCCTAGATGCAAAATGGTTCATGATTCCCACCAAAATTTGAAATAGTAAGTAATTATCATTCTGTTAGATTCCAATGATAGGATGAAGGATTACAAAAGTTTAAGCCTGGAGGAATAGCAATGTTCATCTAATGTAGGTCTTTATAGATCTTGCTAAATTAGAGTTTAGATTTCAAATAAATATTTTGGTTTTGTTTGTAATATCATATTCTACAGGATACTACAAAATTCTCTTTAAGTAGAAGGTTTAATTGACAAATTTACAAATATTTCTTGCATTATATTTGCCTAGCATATTGTTTCAATAGAGCTATAATTAGAACTCAGTTAATAGATAATACCAACACTTCATATATAAAATGATAATGTGAATAATATAGACTGAGATGCCAACAAATTGATTATATTAATTTATAAATTTAGAAAAAGCAATTTTTTGAGGCTTTAATATAACATGGTATGAAGAGAATAATTGTGTGACATCTTCTTTCTTCTACCTGTATGTAACACAGGAAGCAATTTCCTTAATTATGTGCTTCTGTATACTATGAGAAAAATGCTAGGTTTGAGGCTTGTTTTTATTTTTGTTTTTGTTTTATTGCTTTGTCATAGGGCTTGAACTCTGGACCTGGACACTGTCTCTGAGCCTGTTAAGCTCAAGGCTTGTGCCCTACCACTTCAACCTCAGTACCACTTGTGTCTGGCTTTTGCTGGGAAATTTATTGGAGATAAGAATCTAAGGAACCTTCCTGCTCGGGTGTGCTTTGAACTGTAATCTTCCGATCTTAGCATCCTGAATATCTATGATAGTTAAAAAAGTATAAATATAAATAATTTTTGCAAGAATACCAGTGGAGGAAAAATGATGCAACCCAGTTTATTGTGGTGTTCTTTCCAGAACATGGAGGGCATCACAATAACAGAGGTGGAGTATTTTTTCCCAATAGAGATAAGTTATTTGTGATGTGAATTAAGGGAATTTTGAGGTGCACCTTACAAGTTGGAAACTCTTGGTCTAGGATGACTTCATGGCATAAATTTTGGGATTGATGGTCATAGAAATAATAGCTTAATGTGATAAACTATTGCTTACTCTTGAAGAATTAATTATAACCGATGCTTTATAGTTTTATCCTAACCAGAATATGGCTATTTTTCTGTTCACTTCACATTCTCTAACACCTCATTGGAAAATGCATCTATTGCAGAATTACATAAAATGCAAACAGGTACTATTTTGACTCTCTCAGGTATGGAATGTTCAGAATATGAAAGTGAGTGGTTACTAGTCATAGGAATTTAACAGTTATAGGTTTCTATAGAATTAAACAGTTTTCGATTTTAGTATGAGAATGTACTAATTTATTCTTTTTTGAAAATATTGGCAAGTATATTGTGAAAAAGTGTCTAGTTGGATAACATTCAAGTAGATGGCCCTCTGAAAAAGAAGGGGTAATTAATTCAAATTAGATGACAAATAGTACTGATTTTTTAACGTTACTACATACAGAATAATATTTACTATAGCAATACAGTGAAATTTTATTTCATGCAGCTGATTTTTTAAATTTAATTTTAATGTGAAAGTGATGTGTAGTGGTTTAGCAGTTGTAAGGCAGTGAATACATAACTTTTCAAACTTGTTATCCCCTCTCATTTTTCTCACAGTTTTCCTTCACCCCAAAACCCCTCACAAGTTGTAATGTACATTTCCAACATATTGGCTTGTGAGTATTGCTATTGCATTGGTTTCCCCTTTGTCCTTTGTCTCGCTATTTTGTTGTTCCTCTTCCCTTCCCTAATTAAGGTAAATGTATACACAATACACAGGGTACCAAAATCAAACACAGTCGGAGATAAACCATAGGGGAAAAACCCAAGGAAAATAGAAACCACATAGTACAATAAAAACAACAACTGCGAATAAATATCTCTTTCCATATTTTGGAGTTCATTTTGCTCAGCATCAGCTTATATGTTCATATATATGCATAACAAAGCCACTGGAAAATAATAGTTTCATGGATACTATATCATGAAAACAACATGTTAACTGTTTTTGATGGTAAAGGTGGAATTAGGATGGGTAAATTCGCGATTCTGATAAAGGAATTTCAAAAGAGTTTTAAAATTATGACAGGTAAAATTTAATTGTTCAAACTTTTTAACTTAGCCTATTAAGAAAATTTAAAATTGCTTGGGAAAATAGGCTTTCATGCAAAGAAATCCATGGCGACTTAGCTGAGAGTGAGCAATGTGGGTAAGCTGGCTCATTTTCACAGTAAACAAACAAACCTCACAAACCTTACTGTAAATCCTGTAGGTTCCCATGAGAATTATCCTTACCCAGGAAATATACTCTTATTGTGTGAAACAATTCAAAGTTTTTTTTAAAAAAAATAAGACATCAAAATTTATGAATTGACCTTTAATTACTAAACAGTAATTCTCTTAAAAAATAATTTGGGTCAAAATATTTAGGGAGAATGTGCCCTTCACAATGAAAGAACATATTGAATTTACACTTTTCTGTTTTAATACTTTCCACAATATCTTTGCAGGAGAAGCACTGAAACACAGAAAAATATCTAGTTGGATACTTCAAACCAATGACTTCACATTTCTACTTAGCTCAAAAATATAATATCCTTATTAACATGAGATAGTGAAGACTTCTCTTAGTACATAAGCCAAAAAGTTTGAGGATCAGAAAAGAATTGAGCAAACTGAAAAGGTAAGAAAACACGTTATTAGAAGCCCTAGCTAAGCATATTGGTTTCACCAGTGGAGGTGGCCAAAACTTTTTGATATAGATTGTCTTAATGTTTTTGTTACCTAAAGTGATTTTACAGAGCCTATTTGGCTCAGTATAAGGCAGAACAAATTGAATGAAGACATGAAAATAAATTCCACCTCCAAATAAAAGAGTTTTCAAAGAGAAACCATGAAGATGTAGCAGTGGAGGACGCCTTATAGTCCTTCTGCTTCACTAGACTTGAAGCCAAGAAGCTGTAATAAATTGGAAATCAGGCAAGAGCTAAGAGTAGGACATAGAAGTAGGACATAGAAGTATTGTCCTTTGTAACAGACAATGTCATCCAAGGAATCGGTGATTTAACTCTATTCTTCTCCATACATCTTGTTGAGCAAATACAAGACCAAGAGAAAAAATATCTATTGAAATAATTTTGCAAAGAATAACTTCACTGGTCCTGATATGGCATCTAAGGAGAATCTTAAGAGGGAAGATAAAAGTGGAGTATTCTTAGGTTTCCTCTAAGCATCTTGTTAGCAAAATATATCTTTGAGGTTAGAAGTGATTGAACCAAAAAGTGGTAAAGTACTTATTTTTGTGGGCACTTTAGACACAAGAAGATTTCAAGGTAAAAGAAAAAAGAAAAAATTAGAGCTAAATATTTGTGATTATAGGTTCTTGGACTGGTTTTTGGAGACAAAGTTTTGCATTAGTGTTGGTACTCATTAACATTGTTGTTGGGTTTCCGTGGCAACCAAATGAAAAGGGGAAGTTTAATGAACTCGCTTGGACAAGTAAACAGCATGATAGAAAATAATGGCAAATAATATTTAATGAATTATTTTGAACAATTCCTTTGTGAGAACAAAGAAGGAAAGATATACTTCAAAATCACCTGATGTTATTTAAAGTATGAAAATGGAGGAGTGAAGAGATTGAGAGAAAACATAGAGGACTGTTTTCTCTCCAGTGGAGTAATAGGTTCTTGATCTTATTTCTTCCATTCTGTCTTCACAAGCTATCAAGTGTGCCTCAGGACTGGAGTATCCAGTTGAGATAAAGAGCACTCGCAGAAGAAAATATTTGCAGTAGATATAGGTGATTTATTACCTTAGACAATCTATTTAAATCTGTTCAAAATTCTCCCCTACCCCAAACTGCCCTCTTTGAACAGCTTTGCTTGCTTTTCCAAAGACTGCCTTTCATTAACTGCTTAAAATTTTGAGAGGTCATATTCATACTCTCTAGAGATTGCTGTTTGGTTGTGATTTTTGAGTGTTTTTGTTTGTTGTGTTTTTTTAACTGAATTTCAAAAGATTGTGCAAGTGTGTTACAATTAATATGTCCATCTAATTGTCTAATGCACCTGGATCAGAGTCACTCCTTCTATCAGTCTCAACCAACTCTTTCTCCAAGATTTAGTTCAGATTTTCCACTTCCTTTATTACATATGTACATTGAGTATTCTAGCTGTACTTGCCCCTTGTTCCATTTTTCATTCATTCTATTTTTTACTATTGTTCCTCTCTGGTTTCAATTTCCTGATAGTCATTCTGTTAAACTGTCTGTTAATACTTTGAAAGGTTTATATACATTCCATGAGTTTCTTTTTTTAATTTTTTTATTGTGAAAATACTGTACAGAGGGGTTACAATGGGCAAGATAATGAGTACACTTCTTATCAAGCATTGAAGCTTCCACCTTTGTTTCAATCCCACATATACTTGAAGATATGTCAGCTTATATTTCCACAATTCATTCATCTGCAATAACAATTTGCAAGACTGGAGATGTGAAGCACTTAGACATGATTTTATTCTCGTTCATTTGGAAGATTAATCTTTAGTCAACAAGAAAGTTTAAAAATGGCTTAGAATTTATTCCTAACTACCAGTTTTTATAAGTGGCTTTGTACAATTGTGTGCGATTATTTTATTTTACGTAGGATAATTTTTTCTACTACCTATAAGTTTTGGAAAAAGAAGAAAACTAAAATTTACTACTTAGAGGAATATGATAGAAATAGAAGACAGATTTTATGTTTGTCACATCTCTCACCAGTACCCATATTCAAGACTTAAAGTCGTATTTCTTACTATGTAAGACAGATAGGGAAAACATAAAACAACATATGATAAGGCAACTATTAGTGACTTTTTAAAATGTACCTTCTTATGTGATGAAATTTACTTTATTAGCTAATATTTGAGTTGAAATATGGGAGGCTGATCTATATAACACATTTCTGGAAGGCACCTACTGAACAACACAAATGGTGGGGGGTACTATTTCTACACTTTAATGAATGGTTGAACTTGTTTGGTATTAGTGCTGGGTACGTAAATCAACTCTATTGTAACTTGCTCCCTACACTTGAAAACCTTGTAATGTCACTATCATCTACTTGTCAAGTGTTATTTTAGCAAATGTGATCTTAAATAGTTTATTTGAAAATGAATATACTTTCAGGAGATTAAATGTAGGTTATCATTGGTTTGAGAATGACAACATTTTTATACTACAGAATCTAGTTTTACTGAAGTACTAGTGTTTTGAAGCACTGAAGATCTTCTTAGTTAATGTTTTTCTAAATTGTATTTTACCTCTAGATCAAGTTTTCCTAGCCTTCGTAGACCAATTATGGATCTATCATTCCACAAACTATTTTTTTGGCTGCACTGAAATCTTTCATTAATCATTAGGAGAGGGGTATTAAAAATAATCTTGTTCACTTGTTATTTTGTTCACTCATATGGGCTGGTCATCTGTAAATTGAAAGTTTGAATTACAGTACTTTCTCTCAGATTTTGTGATCTCATCTTTCATCTTAAGTTGCCTTGCATTTCACAATTGATTACTGCTAATTCTTGAAAGGAATTGGGGCCCTGAAATGTTATAGGAAATGAGAAATCGAGATGAGTCTTCAATTATTTTCTGCTGGCATGTTTCATGGGCCTATGTGAGAAGTCTTGCCCTTGTTATTTGATTGTGCAGATAACTGGGACCTGGTATCCTAGGACCGTGGGTCCTGCAGAAGAATAATAGCTTTTAGACATCATATCAGCAAAATTTGGGTATAATCAGTAATAAATGCTTCAGAAATATGGATTAAAACACCTTGGGACCAGCGAGTTAAAACAATTAACAAAGCATCAGAGTAAAATCCCTTATAGATTAGCAGAAAAAAATACTGTTATTTTACCATGTGAATTCAGAAGACCGCGAACACTTAGAAGGTATCACACGTTTATAGCAAAGATATTGCATTGATACTTTTTATATTCTAATATATATTCTAAACCTAATTATTTATATTCCAATCCATTTATGGGAATAAATGTCAATATATTTGTCAAATTATCAATTCTACTAAGATTCACTGTGTGAAATTTAAAATCAGCACATATAAATATAAAATACATAAGTATATATAATGTAAAAACTGTTTTGCATTGTTGTGTTGTGGTTAGGGAATCAAAGGCAACTCTGTTTTAAAGTATTATTCCATTATCTCTACCTCAGTTTTTGGTAGAGTTAGACTTAAAGCTTTACCATTTGTAGATTTACAGCCTAGAGGCAAGAGGAAACACTGTGACTAAAACATTACTAATTTAAGGCATAATATCCAGGAGAAACATATGGACTGCTCCAGGAGCAATGGAAATATTTGGTGATAGAACGTCAGTAGTGTAAGTTCCTGCCTAGTTGGATGACAGACAGGCCAGGACAGTAGGTAGTCATGCATATGAACAATTTTTTCACCTTCTTGGCTTTAGCTACTTTTGAAATAATAAGTATAATAAACAATTATATTTTGAAAAAATACCTTCCATTCTGAACAATTCTGTCTAAACGGTTCATCTCTCTATGATCCCTTGTAACTAAGATTAGCTTTGTTTCAGTAATACAATCTATGCTATCAGTGTAAGATATTGTGGTTGGTCTGTTCCTACATGGAAGAAGGGTAAAGGTTCAGGTAGACATTTGTCCCAGCAAGACCTCATTTGGGAAATTTTAAGCTGCAGAAGTTTAGAAGTAGCTCTTAAGCAAGGCTTACTTTGAATCCATTAGCTCCACAAAGCTAACTCAGTTGATAAATAAGTACTTGAAAAGCCATCACTTTTGGAATTAGCTGTAAAGGCTTCAAAGTATGATCAAATTTAAAAGGAGAACGACAAAATAGTCATTGACAAAAAAATTGTAAATGTGAGGAATCGACCAAACGATATCAGTTTTTTTCCACTATACACAGAATTTTAGAGAAATAAGATCAATAGCATTTTTAGGAACAATAAGGGTTCCTTCTTACAAATAGGCATCCATGGATATATGCCTGTATAAGATTGCATCATTACATTAATTACTTAAATTTAGAGGATTCTACATGCTTCAGAAGCAGGTCTACCCAAATTACAATACAGAGATTAACATGGCACTTGCACAAGGATGATAGGAAAATTTGTGAAGTATTACTTATTTTTCATTCTTCTGATGCAAAAAATGAAAAACAGTTATTAAAAAGTTGATTACAAAAATACAAGTGTAATAATACATGCAATTCATAGAATTAAAGGTTAGTTTGTCATCGTTTTATTAAATCTTCACCTTAGAAAGGCCTTACATAGCATAACCTTTACAAAACTTGAAATTAGATAACATTGTCATTTTATCCCAAAGAAATAAAATAATATTAGGACTCAGGAAAAAAAGGAATCTTAAACTTCTTCTATGTGGAATGCAATCTGAAAGGACACATTTATTAATGAACATATACATTATATAATAATGTCGAATTCAAATTATTATATCTAGGAGAGAATGAAATAGATTTTGGACATTATACAAACATAGAAATACTTTTTTCAGAAAAGCACCAGGAACATCTTTAGTGTCTATACTATTCATTTCAACAGATAAGTTAAAATTATTTCTGATTAAAAAAAAAATCACAAACTCTGCAGAAATCATTATAGATGTATACAAACAACTCTTGAATACATTTTGACATCAAAGTCAGGCAATTCACTTTGAAGAATACCATGGAATCCATGCATTTTTAAAGTAAGATATTGCTGTTGCTTTGTATTGTGAAAAAAAATTTGTAGGGACACAAAGGATGGACTGGCATTTTTGAAATTTAATAAACTTAATCAAACTATTACGACTTAGGAGAACAATTTGTACAGCCTTCCACAACTTCAAAGATGTAGTGATACATAGTTATCCTTTTGGCAATATCAAATGCAGTTTCTTCCAAGTTGTTCTTCAGACCTGCTTTGATATAGTGATTCAACAGAAGTAGATACAAGGTATCTTTGCTATTTCTATTCCTAGCAGAAATATGCAAGGGGGTCAAGAGGCCTTTAATTTGGGCATTGGTATCTGCATCATGATGAAGTAAGAAAAAAGCCACTCTGGTATTATTCCACATGTAAGCACTGTGCAGGCGTGTCCAACCATTTAGAGCTATTGCATGAATATCTGCCTTGAGCTTCCAACTCATGGACAATATCTAAGTGTCCACTCTAGGCTTCCTGATGAAGAGGGGTATACTCATCCTCATCCCTAGTATTCATCTGGGTGGCCTTTTTGGAAAGTAGTCTCTGAACCATAGTAAGCCAATTAATTTCGGCATCCCAAAGAAGAAATTTGCTTGGATCCTACTCCATTTTTTTCTTGCAATTGATACCATTCCTTACTTTTTTCTCTTGTTCCTTGTCTTCGTCAGAATTACCTAACCAGAGACTTTGAGTGCCAGTGGGAATGGGATATCAATGTATTTCTCCAATAGTTCACATTGGTTGAACTGGTCAGAAAAATCTGGTGAATTTTCTGCATATGTTTTTTCAGCATGATTTATTTTCTCTTTTTCCATTTTTACTATTCTAAATTATACTAACTGGAGAGAAGGGAATTGATAGAGAGCAGAGGAACGATTTTCCTCAGTATTCAAAGGTACAGACTGAAAATGAGGACCAGTGGTGTCTTCATGTGCAGCTTATTCTGGGAATGAGAAAATAGGAAACAATGCCTTTTATGTAAATGATTTGGGAAATATCATGTTATAGTGTAAGATAACTCACTATTAAACATATGGGCTTTAAGAGCTTTGTAGTAGCTTTCTAAGGTTGGTATGCAACATTAGAAAAAATGTATAATGCAGTAGTAAAATAGAAGTCCTTTGTATGACTATCTAAATTCTTGTTTTTTTTAAAGACACTTGTTTTCATCTAAAAATAAGCCTGTCCATTGTCTTCAGGTGATTTTGATGATTGAAGATGCTTAATGAGAAGTCAAAATGTATTAGTAGTCCTTTGCTATCAATTAAATTTCACTTTTTCTTCTTGGAGATTATAATGACCAAAGCAATAGTTCAGAATCAGCAAGCAATATTTCAGAATCATGCTTCAAGTGCAAGTGAATCACCAGTAAGTAATCCTGGATTCCATTTTCCAAAAAGTTTTGTCACAGATACAATCTTCTACAATCTGCCTGCCTTCTCTAGCTGCTTTCCTAGCCTGAACCTATTCCTTCATTGTACAGGAAAAGTGTGATTCAACTGATTTCAGTCAGATCTGTTAGTAAAGTTATCAAGTATTTAGATTCTTTTTTTAAAAATTAGTTTTGGGGCCTGAACTCTGGGCCTGGGCACTGTCTTTGAGCTCTTCAAATCAAGGCAAGCGCTCTACCACTTGAGCCACAGCACCACTTCTGGATTTTTCTGTTTCTGTGGTGCTATTTTGGGAAATGGCAGAGCAGAAAGTGAAATGATGCAACCAAAAACATAAAAGCAAAATAAATTAGGATAATTATGGAGCAACCATATTGTCTATAAGAACCATGAAAGAGAGAGAGGAAAAGAGATGTGCAATGACCTAGCTAGCCGCAAAATCCATGCTTCGAATCAATTTACAGAGCAAACATTTTTTTTTACTTTTTAAAAGAGATAGAAATAGAATTTATGTATTTACTTGAAATTAGTAAATACATTTTTAGTCGCCTATATAAAGAGACATAGCTTTGACCAAATTACAGACAAGAATCTTAATCCTTGGGCTGGTAATGTGCTTCAGTGTTAGAGTGTTTGCCTTGCAGCTTACTACAGTGTGGAGACTACTTTCCAAAAAGGCCACTCATATGAATACTAGGGATGAGGATGAGTATACCCCCCTTCATCGGGAAGCCTAGAGTGGACACCTAGACATTGTCCATGAGTTGGTATCTCAAGACAGATATTCATGCAATAACTGTGAATGGCTAGACACCCCTGCACAATGCATATATGTGGAACATATTGCAACAGCACACACACACACACACACACACACACACACACACACACACACACACACACATCATCATCATATTTCTTCTTAAGTATTTTTTGTGTATAGTATTAAGAAGAAATTTACATTACTAACTTGAATTTCTGACAGGACAATATCATCACTGTACATCTTGCTTCTATGCACTCAGTTTTAAATTACTATCTAAGTATGTGCATTACATAAGTATTGGAAAAGTAGGAGCCACACGGGTGGCTCAGGTCTTTAATCCTACCTAATCAGAAAGATGAAATCTGATGATTGTGCTTTGAAACCAGACCAAGAGAAAAAAAAGTTCATTAGATTATGATTTGAAAGTAACCACAAAAGCTTGAAATGGAGCTTAGTATAAGCAGTAAAATGCTAGCCTTGAGAAAACTAAAACAAAAAAAAAATAACAAATTCTGGGACAGAGCCAGGCCCATGAGTTCAAGCTCTAATATTAGCATCAAACTAATGAATGAATGAATGAGTGAATGAACTAAAAATAAATTAAGTGGTTACATGTGGAGAGACAGGTAAAATGTAAGAACAGTGGTGACTGGATTATGTATTATTTTGTAATAAGGCAAATTATCATTTTTCCTAATCACTAATATTTTATTTGAACTATTTTGTACAATAAACCCTGAATTTGGCATGCATGTATATGTGTGTGTACATGTGCTCACATGGGTGTGTATGTGTATATGTGTGTGTGTGTGTGTGTGTGTGTGTGTGCGGTTGCAGTGTTGCTTTCCAATGTGGACAGAGTGAGGCTGAAAAGAGCTGGGTTGCGATGTTGTTATTTATCAGTGTTCCGTCCTGTCATTTAAATGGAACCGCCCTTCTGTACATTTTATTTGTCAAATAATAGCATATCATAATCAAAGGATTTACACCATTAAGTTAGATAAAAGAGATCACTTTCAGCTCTTAGTATATGTTAGGCAAGAAAATACACATATAATTAGGTAGTAAGTTATTGCTGTAAGATAACTGTTAGTACAAAATATGTATTTGACCTCTTAAATTGGATATACTTTTAAGATTTTGACCAACTCCACCAAACAGGTATTACTCTCTTGTTATTCCTGTGAAAAGCAAGGTGGATAAACTCTTTCGGGATTTCTGTTGAAAATAACTTTCTTTGTAAGATCGTATCTATTCATACTAAGATAATAAACCCCGTATTTTTTTAGGTTTGATTATCCCATCATATTGATTGAAAATCAGCATTGTGGATATGTTTGTTAGATATACATTGCAAAAACAAACAAAAAGCATGTGTCACTTCAAGATTGTGGATGCATTTGAAGTTGTATTTTATGTACCAAGGTTTTTTCATTAATAGGTTTTTTTTGTGGGAGTAACTATCAAAACTTTAACAAATAAGGCTTTTTGAATATCTTTTCCAATATAAATAACATCCCAGAGCAAGTCTTGCAATTTCTGAAAACCCTTTGAATTTTAGTGTTATTTTAGTTCATTGAGTATACAGCTAAAGACATTTCTGGAATAAACATTGTTAAAATCTGAAAATGTAAGTGGGAATACATGCTTTTTTCTGCATCATTTCATGAAAAGTCAGTTTTTATGAAACTAAATGATATAGAATAAAAGAATGGAAGTGAATTGGGTGAGCTAATTATTAGTGTAACTTTGTTTTCTATTAGCACAGTCTTTGAATGTACATGATGAAGTTAAATTATGTGCTTTGTGCCACTATGCTTCAATTATTTTTATAATCTTTGTAGTTATAAGAGTGAATTTATAATATAAATAAAGGTCTTTGAAAATGATAAGGATTAATCTTATGTTTTGTTTTCTACACCCAAGAAAATGAGTTATTTTCAAGTGTTAACAGTTTACAATTGAATCTTCAGTATCATAAGAAATTTTGAACAAATGTAGTAGTATTGATGTCTTTTTTGGGGGGGTGGGAGTCTGGTAGTGGGGCCTCAACTATGGGCGTGGGCGCTTTCTCTCAGCTCTTCAGCTCAAGACTAGCGCTCTTCCACTTGAGCCACCGAGCCACTTGCGGCTTTTTTCTTTTTGCTTATGTGGTCCTGAGGAATCAAACCCAGGGCTTCATGCATGCAAGGCAAGCACTCTACCACTACGCCACCTTCCAAGCTCTTTATGTCTTTTTAAAATAATTGTATTCACAAGTTGGAGAGGCTTTAATTCATGCTTAGGTCTTCTTGTCTATGATTTTTTATCCTCTCATTCCTAACATTAATGATAGGTCAGACTGCATTTTTGGGTACATGAAAGGGAAAATATTTATCTAAGGTGAAAGGTGATTTTTATATCAATCTTGCTTTAATAGCTTTTTAAAGTAGTACCTTTCTTTCAAAATGTTGAGTGTAAAAAGCAATCAAAATACGTCTAATGGTAAACAACTTAGTTGAGCTACAATGTGGAAATGATTGGTCCATAAGACCTGCAGTTTGTTTCCATCAGGAATTGGGGAGGTCATTCTTTCAGTAAGACAGTGTTAAACAGAGATAGGCTCCCCAGGCAGTGCAGTGTTGAGTGAAGGGATAGAATATAATTTCTGCTATTTAGATCTAGAAATCAAGAATGTTATAATTTAGCACTTCCTTTAACCAGGGAGGTATGCATTGATTTTGAACTTTGTGTTTTCATATTACAGTTCCCTATTTTCTAACAAAGAGAAAGTGAAATATTATGAGTTTACACAATAATTCTGGGAATTTTACCTAGAATTTGTAGACTAAGTGCTGGTATTTTAGTCATAAAATTGAATGAGGTTAATTGATAGAGTCGGAGATGGACCTCAGGCTAACACTTACCATGTGTGCAATGTTGTACTAGTAATTACAACTCTGAAGACTTCAACATCATCATCTGAGAATTAAAAATGCAAGTAGTTCCACTTTATGGAATTATTGTGAGGATTAAATTAGATATCATAGCTAAAGTACTTGGAAAAACAATCAATCAGCATTTGGAAATTTCTACCTGTTATTTTATCATGTGGTGAATTCTAACATTTTTACTGTGATTTTCATTGTGTCTCTTTATGATGTGCAATGTGATGTATTGGTATTCATTGCATTGATCATTTTTCTGTCACTATGAGGAAAGCACCTGCAAAGAAAATTTCTGAGGAGGAAACTATTATATTGACTGATGGTTTAAGAGAACACAGTTTAAGATCAGATGTCTCCATTGTTTTTAATTATATTTTTATTATCTTAACTAATTGTACAAGGGAATTTCCATTAAATAAATCATGTTTCTAAGTATAATGGATCTTTATATAACTTTTCCCTACCCTTCTAAAACTCACCACACTTTATTTTTTTCTAGTTTCATACTATCTGCATTGAATATTATGTCTTCACTTTCTTCCTCCATAACTCTCTTTATTCCTTCCCTTTGACTTCCCCTCACATCTTTCAAGTGATAGTTTCCTGGTATTCATTTTGTTGGATTAACAGTTCAATTTTATAAAAATTACATCTTGTAAATACTCCTCTACAAATAGCATGATTTGGTTAATATTGCTGTGTAAACTTGTATAAAGTTCATCGTTTGAAGCTATCCTGGGCAGGAAAGTCCATGAACCTCTTATCTCCAAACAACCAACAGAAAATAAGAATTGGAACTGTGGCTCAAAGTATTAGAGTGACAGCGTTGAGAGAAAAAGCTCAAGGACATCACCCAGGCTCTTAGTTCAAGAACTACAATCTACCAAAAAGCAATCTATTTAATTTACACCTGTGTAAGTAGAGTATTTCCATCACCCAAATGCACATTCATGCTCATTTGCAAGGTAATTCTGTTTTGTCTGAAGTACCACTAAACATTATCACTAAAGTAGCTTTGGAACATGGGTTCATTCTATCTCTTTCATGGATTTTTCTAGACTCAAATACTCAAGTGTTACAATTGTTCTAATTATTTAAAATCATAGCTTTTTTCTTTAATACTCCTAATATTAGAGTTTGAATTGAGTGTTTTGTGCCCCTTCAATGGGTATTCTTATCACTTTGTCATGCCCCCAGCCCTAAGTTATCCTGATTATTTTTCAGCTAGAAACTGGCCTCCGACTTATGTATGAACTTGGCCTCAGTCCACTTGATGGTATTCTTCCTGGAATTTAGAATAACAGGTGCATGGCATTGTGTAGAGAACTTTGTGTTCAGTCTGGGCTTTAGCCACTGTCCTCACAACAGTGCACACCCATATAGTCACGAATTTCATAAGCTTGTCATAGCTTATTATTTTTAAATCTTTCATTTCCTCCAGGTTGTTGAGTACTGAATTAATTTGTGTTTTCTTGGGTTGTTTTGTTTCATTTGAATCTATGTGTTGAGTTGTTCCTCACTTTTCCTTCTGTTTCTTTCCTTCAAGTTCTTACCTAAAGTGCCGAGAAACCAATTCTTCTTTCTCAAGATAGTCAGGGTAAACATTATTTATTCCAAAGCAATTTCAGTATCTATGAATGGTATACACATGCTAAGCGCTGAAAAGGGTGTTTTATTTTCACGGCAGTCTTTGGCATTCACGGAAAGATCATGAAACATATGAAGAAAATAAAACTACAGATGAATGCCAGGAGGAGAATAAGCTATTATTAATTGTTTGACAGAGGTTTCTCTTCTAGTGAAAGAAATACATTGCTTGATGCAGGATTGCACATAATCATATTGCTAGGAGGAATCTAAACAATCATCTAATACTGCAGACTTGAGAGTGATGAATTGACTTCCTGAATAATTTACTTTTGGGTCAAATAAAAGCAGGCTTCTAAAAAGAGAGTAGATTTTAGAGAAACATGATGAATTTTATGTAAATAGGTCCTTAGCTGATTTTGTTAATTTGTGAACTAATACAGTGAAATAAAATACAGTAAGGTAAAATAAATAAAGAACTTCACATTGAAAAACTCATTTGTGTTTGTGTATGTGTGCATGCATGTGCGAGTATGCACACGCACATGTGCATGTGCTCATGCATGCATTCATCATTCTTGAGGCTTGATAGTGCCTGGGAACTATTCCTCAGCTTCTGTGCCCAAGGATAGTGGTCTACCATTTCAGCCACTGCTACAATTCTGTTTTTTTTTTTTTTTTGAGATAATCACTTGTATTGTCATGATTGAACAGTGGTCTTCATATCTTAGACTCCCGAGTAGCTAGCTAAGGTTATTCAGCCTCTGAGTAGCTAGTTAAAATTCTGCCTATCCTCTATGATTCACTGCTCTTTTATTCTTTTCCTGAGGTATTCACAAGCCTAAGTCATATATATGTATAGTTGCTTTAAAAATATTCTTACCGCACCAGGGGATCCCAAGTGTACTCTTAACTACTTAGGAGGCTTGAGAACAGAACCCAAGCCAAAACTTTAGTGGACTTACTTCTCAATCTATAGCTGGGTGAATTGGATCATTTCCACCATCCTGCACTATCTAGAGACTAAGATTGGAAGGACTGCAGATCCAGGCCAGTCAAGGTAGCAAGCTAGACAAGTTGGTGTGCATTGATGATGCCATTGATGATGGGAAGGCTAAAAGGACAGATCAGGGGCATGTTCTTGTGGAAAGGGAACCCCTATCCTAAAATTAAGCACTGATATGATGCCGGCCTGCAAGAACAATATACCCCAAGTTGAAATCTCCACATTTTCCCACAACCAAAATAAGTATGTACATTAACATCCAAAAACTTAATACAATCTGTTCTTTGCTCTAATATCAGCTTTATCTGATTATCATATGATGTGACAGAATAGTTTCTTCATTAAACTTATGATAATTAAAAAATACCTAGAAATTTCTTTCTCACTTAATAAGTGCAAATGAATGGCAAATTGCCTCATTTCTTACATATTTGACTACCACTATAAATTCGTCTTATGATTAATAGTAATATATTCTGATTTATTAGTTTATTTGCAACAGTTTTTAAACTTTTTGCTTTACTGCTGAAGTTGAAGTATTTAAATAGTATCATCAAAGTATATTCCTTGGGTATTTAGGGCAGTTTTTTACAAAGTTTTTAACCAATGGCTTTTAAGAATTCTTAATTGGTATATTATTTGGTTTATTTTTAATTTCAATTTAATTTTATTATTATGGTAATGTACACAGGAGTTACAGTTACATAAATGAACCAATGAGTACATTTCTTAGGGAAGGAACACTGTTATATCTTCCATCGATATTTTTGTACACTCAAAACAAGAACTACTGATGTTTTTGCTGTTGCTGTTAATCAATGGGTACTTTTGCTTTCTTTGTTCAAGCATTTTCATTATAAAATTGATATACAGAACGTTTACACTTAATTAAGTCAACTAAAGATTACACTTCATTTTCTTTTCTTTTTTGTAGGGGGGGGGTTCGGTTTTAGGGCCTGAACTCTGGGCTTGGGCCATGTCCCTCAAGGCTGGCGCTCTACCACTTGAGCCACAGCACCACTTCTGGCTTTTTCTTTTTGCTTATGTGGTGCTGAGGAATGGAACCCAAGGCTTCATGCATGCAAGGCAAGAACTCTACCACTGAGCTACCTTCCCAGCCCCTACTTCATTTTATTTTCTAAATTTCAAATTTTGAGCTTAAATATTTCCTTTTGTTTCTTTGGGATAATTTTTTTTCAGAGTTGTAGGATCAGTTAATTTAATTTTGCATGATTTTTACACATGTAAATTATTCAGACACATATATTTTGCTTTTAAAATATTTAACATGTGGCTTTTTAAAAATTATTTTCTTAATTTTTATATGGTTAGTGAATTTAAATACATTTATTTTCTTATAGTTATAAAAATATTTGTCCAGGAAACAAATACTGTATTTTCAAAAAACACATACTTTATTAAGAAAGGCTTCATTACCTGATCACTTTTGGGAAATATTTGTACTTGAATTTAAAAAAAGTTTGAGCTAGGCATGGTGATTTGTTGCATCCATTTTCTAGTTATGGTGGGAAATGTAAATAGGATTTGTAATTCGGGAGAGACTGGGAAACTATGAGACTTTATTATAGAACTATTCAGAGTGAAATGATTATAGATACAGCCATTCCTAGCGTTATATACAGTACCACGCTATCATATTCTAAATCTTGAGTTAAAACACCAGTAACATCAATCTTTTGTCAAAATAAAAGGACACATGTTTCAAAATGTTTATTATTTAAAACTTATTTGCAAAGGTTCTCATGTCTTCTATTAATTTTCAATTTACTTAATCTATTAAAATCCAAGTATATTGTGACAATTTTATTCCTAATCAAATTTTAAATACTACAAGTAATATTATGATTTCATATATTAACATACTTTTACTGTTTGTGATAATTTCTTCTGTTTAATATGATAAAATCAATATTCCAAATGGGTGTATGTAGTGTGTGTGTGTGTGTGTGTGTGTGTATGTGGTTTTGTGTGTGTTTGTGTGTGTGCTTTGTGTGTACTTTGTAGTGTTTGGGAGATCACACCATTGTTTCACATATGCAAGGCCAATGGTTTACCACTGAGCTATACTGTCTAGTTATAACACAAATAGTATTTTAAACCATGACTTTCAAACTTTCATTCTTAGTATGCTTTTTCAAAATTATATATGATAAAATGTGATCCATATTCTATCCACGCTATCAATTTTATTGTTATTTAGAATATTTCCACTGCCTTTCCACTTCCAAACTCTTGTGTTTGTTATAGATAAAGTTTACTTTGCTTCTTTTCTCTCTTCATTCTTTTTCCCTTTAGAGTTTAACTATTCTTTCTCTTATTTCTTTGGAAATTAATTATCATATTCCTATTACAATTTCTTTACAATGTAACAGGTATATACAATGTTTTAATTTCTATTTTAATTTTTCCCATTTTCACTGACTTTTAGTACAAACTATAAGGTGGACTAAAAAGAAACATGTATGAGGACACTTTATTTTTCTCCTTATCTTCTCTGAAGTCTTTCTGTTTTTGAAACACAATAGCAATGAAATATAGCTCCTATGCGATCCATCATTCTTTCTCCTCTCACTCTCCTCTGTTGTACAACTCAAGTTGTTATCATTCATCTGTGTTAAGTTACAGTGTTATCTAAATCTTAACTCATTCCTGAATTAATATTATTTGTTTCAGTTATTTTCTGAAGACTTTTTTCTATATATAGTATCTGGGGTCTTGTGTTTTTACAAAGTACAAAATATGAGTGACTATCAAACATCTAAATATCTCTGTAGAATATTGGTCAACCTGCTCAATAAATTCGTATGTAAATTCAAGGAATACAGGTCAGTCAGAACAATCTTGTAAAATGGTGTATCTTCAGCCTTCATACTTGCTTTGAATCTTTTTACCATGTTTAGTAGTGAAGACAACATAGTTCTACTACAAGAACAGATACATAGAAGACTGTAACAGATTTGTAAAAAATAAATTCTCAGTTTTATGTTTAATAGATTTTGAAAACTATACTATGACTTTATGAAATAATAATAGAATTTTTTTAATTTTTATTTTTGTATTGTGAACATACTGTACAGACGGGTTACAATTACATGGGCAAGATAGTGAGTACATTACTTATCAAGAATTGTAGCCTCCTCCTTTGTTTACCCTTCTCATCCTTTCCAAGCCTCCCTGCTCCATCCCACCCAATCCTCCCCCCCCAAGTTGTAAAGTTCGTTTTCGACATGGCAACTTGTACTTCTCATTGTTGCAACAGGTCCACCTCCACAAATTATACCGACATCAAATACAGCGTTAGAAACAAATGCATGAAAGAAAAAAAAACATTTAAAATACATATCTTAGGGTTCATTTTCCTAACATCACCTTATCTGACCATTTCTGCTTGACTCATACATATACTAGATATTGTATATAAGGGAAATCATGGGACCTATGTTTCTTTGGGCTTGGCTTACTTCACTTAATATAATTTTTTCCAAGTCTTTCCTAACAAATGGGGCAATGTCATTCTTTCTGATGGAGGTATAGAATTCCATTTTGTAAATATACCACATTTTCTTGATCCATTCATATACTGAGGTGCACTTGGGTTGGTTCCAGCCCTTAGCTATGGTAAACAATGCTGCAATAAACATTGTTGTGCTGGTAGCTTTAGTGTGGTCTTGTTTGTAAACAATTGGGTGAATGCCCAAAAGTGGGACTGCTGGGTCATAGGGGAGCTCTATGTGGAGTCCTTTGAGGAACTTCCATACTACTTTCCAAAGCAGACACTCTGAAAACATTACAGGATGGAATAGGAGAAACCCTAGGTCTCCTTGACGCAGGCCGAAATTTTCTGAATAGAGACCCGGAAACACAACAAATCAAAGAAAGGTTGGACAAATGGGATTGCATGAAGTCGCAGAGCTTCTGCATGGCAAAGGACATAGCTAGCAAGATCAATAGAAAGCCCACGGATTGGGAGAAGATCTTCACAAGCCATACAACAGACAAAGGTCTCATATCTAAAATATACTTGGAACTCTAAAAATTAAATCCCCCAACAACAAATGCTCAAAGAAACAACTGCCCAATAAATAAGTGAGCTAATGACTTAAAGAGAAACTTCTCTGAAGAAGAAAGAAGGATGGCCAATAGACACATGAAAAAATGCTCAACCTCTTTAGCCATAAAAGAAATGCAAATCAAAACAACATTGAGATACCACCTAACCCCAGTTAGAATGGCAAAAATCAAGAACTCTAATAACAACAGATGCTGGAG
Organism: Dipodomys spectabilis; assembly: GCF_019054845.1. Taxonomy (NCBI): domain Eukaryota; kingdom Metazoa; phylum Chordata; class Mammalia; order Rodentia; family Heteromyidae; genus Dipodomys; species Dipodomys spectabilis. The sequence continues at coordinate 978,695 of NW_024871180.1, forward strand.
GGGATGTGGACAGAAGGGAACCTTACTTCATTGTTGGTGGGCGTGTAAACGTGTTCAACCACTTTGGAAAATAAAAGAATCTTAAATGGGTGTATTGGCACTATTGTCTCTCATGATTTAAAAATGATCTTATACTACTACCACAATCCTTTTTTTTGTTTGTTTCTTTTTTTTTTGTCATTCATGGGGCTTGAACTCTGGTCTTAGGCGCTGTCCATGTGCTCTTCAAATCAATGTGAGCACCCTACCACTTGAGCCACCGCACCACTTCTGGCTTTCTTGTTGTTTATTAGAGATAGGAGTTTCATGGACTTTCCTGCCCGGGCTGGCTTTAAACCGTGATCCTCAGATCTCAGAGTCCTGAGTAGCTAGGATTACAGGTGTGACATACAGGTGCCTGGCCTACTTCAATCCTAATACAAAAATTTAAAATAAAAAATGATTATCAAACTAAATGTGCGATGTAAAAACCTATAAGAGATAAACGTAAAAATTTATGAAATTGTATAAATGGAAAGCATTAGTGGCTAAAGAAAAGCAAGAATATACTGGATTATATCAAGTGATAGCCTTTCATAATTCAAAGGACACTATACTCATAATTCAAAGGACACTATAACCGAAGTGAAAACATAACCAACAGATAGAGGGAAAGTATTTGTTAATACTACAATGTGAATGCTACAATGATTCTGAATCTTAAGTATTTTTATATCTTCTAATTCTATATAATTTTTCCTGAATAGGATATTTCTTTAAAGAACATGTGTAAATTAATAGTCAATAGGAGGAGCTTATGAAATAAGTTCCTCTTTAGTATCTAAGAAAAAAGAAAACTCACTTGTATGACCCTAATATAAAAAGATGACACAAAATATAATAATGCATTTGTGGAGAAATTGATAAACTCCTCATAATGATCAATTTGTATAATACTGCAATCATTTTACCAAGCAAGTTTTCAAGTCTTAAAGGTCAAAAAGAATTGTATAGGATCCATTCATTACACTTCTATGAATGTATTAAAGAGAAGTAAAAAACATGTTTGGACAGGGAATTGTAGTTCATTGACAGTGCACTTGAATAGTATGTGTGAGACTCTGGAAAAAATCCCCAAAATCAAATTTTGAAAAGACACACTTTAGAGGATGTATGCTGGACAAATTCCTCTAACAGAATTTTATATCTATTTTAATATCTGTTCTAAAATTTATAGCCTTTCTATTTGAAGAAATGTAAGTTTGTGAAAATTAGGCTTTGAAAACCTATGAAGGTACAATTCACTTCCAAAGCACTAAAATTATACAATAAAAGGAGATCACATATTGCAAGTGAATTACATGTCAGCAAAAAAAAAAAAACTATTGTTAAAAATTCTTCACACAAAATGCAGAATATCTAAAGAGACGTTTTTGGTGTTGGCTAAAAACTCTGTAAACTACTGTGTTTTAAACAAAGATGTGATTTATGTTTATTTTGAGGGTTTTTTTGTCTCTTATTTTGAGTTTATACAGAGATAACTCAATCAAAAGTGTATGTGATAACTGGAATACCTAGGAATTATGCATCATTTATAAGTAATTGATAACCTTTTACGGAAGAAACTTTTAGCAAATGACAGAAGACACAAATCTATGCATATGCATTTTAGGAAAGCCATTGGAGCATTAAAGTAGGAAAAAGCCAAGTAAATATTTTGTATGTATTCTATTGGTCTCTTTTTAACTTGAAAGTTATAGATTATGTCTTTTTATATTCTATTAGGTCAATGATCTTCTGTCACTTATTTTTTCTCTTCCCCTTCTTTTGCCCTTCCACTTACATAATTATTCTTTAAAGAGACATATTTGACCTTGCATTTCTAAATTCTTCAAAATTATCTGAACTACTTCATACTTCTGGAGGCCTCCTATATCTTTCTCAAGGGAAATATTTTTGTCACTACCATTTTTATCCTCTATGATATTGGATATCTGTCTGCCTAATTCAGTGCAAGATATACATTAGACTCATCCAGATATCTCAACACTCTTACCACCATAACATCCTATCTTACTTAGAAATCATGCTTTTAGAATGTCTGGGGAAGTGGCATCTCTCATTTTTGATTGTCGTTAAGTGATACTTACAAGCAGTCATGTTTTAAAACAATATGCCACTCAGTAGAAGAATGAATTGACAAAATGTGGTTTATGTATTTTCAGTGGAATCTTATGCTTCCAATTCATACAGAAATGGAAAGACTTGGAAAAATCAAACTAACTAAAATAATCAAGACAAAAAGAAAGAGATTGCATGGTTTCCTCATTTGTAATAAGTAGAAAATATCTAGGATACTCCTAGAAGTTGAGCAGAATTTCTCAATAACTACGTATGTATGACCATATAAGATGATGATGAGCAAAATAAATTCTTGTAAATGAAAACAGTTTTTCTGGAGGAGTTCCGGGAAGATGGCAGAGGAGAAGCTGGAGTCTAAACAAGCTCTCACATAGAAAGCAGTTTTAGAGTTCCAGTGAACAGTCCTAAGCCAGAGAATCACACGAAGTGTGCCATCACAGGACAGAGAGTCAGGCGAGAGAGGGAAAATCCAGGCAAGGAGAGACATCTGAGCTCTTGCCAGCAGCTGCCTCTGTGGTGGCAGCGGTGGCTGTGGCGATCATAGGTGCCATACCTGAGCCACAGAGAGTCCCGGACTAAGAAGCCAGACACAGCGGGCGAGGGGATTCTACTCAACACCAGCAAGAACTGACAAGAAGCGGACATCTTCATCCTGCAGTTCGCAGACCAGAGATGACCCAGGAACCAAGACTCGGTGTGAGCAGAAGCCCAACGTCTTCACTCCTTCTCAGGGAGCAGAGGAGGGAAGGCCACCCCTCTACCCGCCACCTCAGTACCGGAGATCTCAATTTGGATACTGACAAAGCACGGAGGAGCTGCTAGATCCAACTCAGGCCTTGGAATAAAACGAGTCATTTAGCATGTCACAAGAACTTAACAACGGCGTGACCTGCAAGACTCAGCTCAACCCAGGGTAATGTCACCAAGCTCGGGTGCCAGCCCTAGGAGTGCCTTTCTTCACTGGGTAATCAGAGCCAGAGGCTGCCCCTCCCTCTAGCAGCCTCAACAATCAATTGAAATTCAGTAAACAGAAACCCTGAGAATGGCTCCAAGCTGGGCTCTGTGAGTTTTTCACAAACTAGCCCCCGGGAAAAGCTAATTTTTTTTGAGGGGCCTCAACTCTACCCAGAACCTAGCCTCATCACTGCATCCCCCTCTTTGGTGATACTCAAAGCAGATCTGCCTCCCATTGAACTAGCCTGGGAGGAAGATCACAAAATCCTGGGTAAAGCAGAGCATTTTTCTGCCTGTTTGAACAAACTAACTTAAGAAACTAACCAAGCCACAGGACCACAAGCAGACAAGAGACTCCAACAAGAGGCTGTTTATGGACACAAGAGAGATACAGTATTTTTCCCACCCCCCCAAAAAAAATCAAAGAACTTTTCTTCTTCTTCTTGTTCTTCTTGTTCTTCTTGTTCTTCTTCTTGTTCTTCTTGTTCTTGTTCTTGTTCTTGTTCTTGTTCATCTTCTTCTTCTTGTTCTTCTTCTTGTTCTTCTTGTTCTTCTTGTTCTTGTTCTTGTTCTTGTTCTTGTTCTTGTTCTTGTTCTTCTTCTTGTTCTTCTTCTTCTTCTTCTTCTTCTTCTTTTTGGTACCTTATATAAAAAAATTGTTTTTCTTTTCCAAAACTTTTTTTAATCTTTAATTTTTGCCTTTGTTGAAAAAAAATTGTTTTCTAGTAAATTTTTTTTCCTCTTATAATTTTTATTTTAGGGATATGTCAGTGTGCATTTTTCTTTCTTTTTTTGTTATCTTTCTCTTTTCTCTTTTTTAATTATCTTTTTGTTTTTGTTTAGCTCTACTGAACTACTAATCTTTTTTCTTCCTTTCTTATCCTTTTCACCTTTTCCTCTCTTTCGTTCTTCTCTATGTGACTTAACTCTTGTCCTGCACATGCTCAGATAAACCCTTAGTTGACTATTAGAACCTATCCCCCATTGTGTACACACTTACTCACAAATTTATTACACAATTCAACACCTCTGAGACTTAAATTCCTTAATAGCAGTACTACCTCTTTATACCTATATAATATTTTAAGCATTTTTATTTTTAAGTTTTTCCCATCTCCTTTATATCCCTCCCCTTCTCTCAATATATTCAGGTCCTTCTGTAACTAGATTGTTATCACATCTACAAGATATTAATTTTTACTTTTCTATTTTTTCTGGTCTATTTTCATTTCCCTTTCCCTTTCTTCTTTTTTTCTCTCTCTCTACTTTCATCCTACCCAACCTATTTCCTGCATTGAGATTAGGACTTCTTTAACTATCCCTGTGCCTCCCCACATCAATCTATTCCTATTTTTTACCCACATCTCTCCCTAACCCAAATAATTTCTGGTCTTCCAAATTCTTCTTTGCGGTTCGTAGCCCATTAACATATATTTGTTTGATGTTGAATACATGTATGTGTTGAACTAGATTGTATCTGTAGACCATTAACTGTGCAAATTTAGACTCTGGTTGATGCTTGCCTTAAGATAGTGTTCTAGAACAAAACTGTTGCTATTTTCATCTCAAAAGGGGAGAGTAAGCCAGAAAAACACAAGAAAAATGGCAAATCCGGGTATCTCAATTCCAAATCATGATAATCAGGGTACAGAACAGATAATGAATAATCCAGAGGAGAGTTCCCAAATAGCTCTACAAACACTGCTGGCAAACATTATAAATGAAAAGATTTAAAACATTCAAAGGACTCTGTATGAGCTTGATAGGGAGAGAGGAGGCAATCCAAAAGTTTATACAGGAATATCATAAGAGCGAGGAAGCTACTCAAAAACTGATACAGGATTTGCATGAGCAGCTTGAGAATACTTAAAGAGAAAGTTAGGAATGGCGTGAGCAGGCTGAGAACAATCAAAGAGAACTACAGGAATCCCACAAACGAGAGGAAGCTAATCAAAGAGTAAAATAGGAATTGAGAGAGTAGGAAGAGAATACACAAAGATCACTAAAGGCATTCATGGAATCCATTAACAAAGAGCTGAAGGAAGTCAGGGAGACCACAAAGGGAAAGCTGAATGGAACCAAACAGAAGGAATGGGAGTCCAAGGAAACCACAACCAATCAACTATGTGATTTGAGAATAAACACTGAACACCAAATTAAGGAAGTAAAGAAGTACATACAAGATATAAAACAAAGCTTCAACAAAGAATTAGAAGCTATCAAAACTGATGAATTAGGAGGAAAGAGATCAAAAACAAAGTAGAAAGTCTTGACAGCAGTTTAGACCATGCAGAACAACGAATCTCAGGGATTGAAGACAGCCTAGATATTATAGAGAAAGAACATACAACCATCCAAGACAAGTCCAAGAAATATGATAGATTTATCCAACACTTGGAAGACACCATCAGTAGGCCTAATCTAAGGATAATGGGTGTAGAAGAGCACTTACAAAGAGAAGTTAATAGTCTAGGAAATTTATTTAACAGGTTCCTAGCAGAGAACTTTCCAAACATACAAAAAAATAGGCCTATTCAGATACAAGAAGCTTTTAGAACTCCAAATAGACCAGACGAGAATAGGAGATCCCACTGTCACAATATAATCCACACAGGATCAACTCAGACCAAGGAAAAGATCCTTAAAGCTGTCAAGGAGAAAAGGTTAATCACCTATAAAGGTAAACCAATTAGAATCACCTCAGACTTCTCAGCAGAAACAATCAAAGCAAGAAGAGACTGGAATGATGTATGACATGTCCTAAAAATAAACAACTATCATCCAAGAATACTGTACCCAGCTAAACTCTCTTTCATAACTGAAGGCCAAATAAAAACCTTCCATAGCAAACAAAAATTGAAACAATACATCTCCACCAAACCAGCCCTACAAATGATTCTTAAAGATGTCCTACACATTGAAAACCTACAAGACCACAATAAAGGCCAAGAAACTGCACCGAAACTGAGAATCCAAGAACCATAGGAAGAACCCAGTTTGGCAGCCCCCAAGAAGGTGGATAACATGGCAGGAACTCCCAAATACCTCTCAGTCCTTTCTCTTAACGTTAACGGACTGAACTCTCCAATTAAGCGACATAGATTGTCTAGTAGGATTAAAAAACAAGATCCTTCTTTCTGCTGCCTTCAGGAGTCACATCCTGCCCTTAAAAACAAACACATTTTCAATGTTAAAGGCTGGAACAAAATCTACCAAGCAAATGGCCCCATAAACAGGTGGGAGTTACAATCCTAATATCAGATAAAATAGACTTCAAATTAAAATTCATGAGAAGAGATAAAGAAGGTGGCTACATACTAATTAAGGGATCTCTCCTTCAGGAGTTATTAAAATTATAAATATTTATTCGCCAAACAATGGAGCACCCAAATTTATCCAAGAAACACTACTTCCCCTCAAATCCCATATAGATCAAAAGACATTAATTATTGGGGATTTTAACACACTACTGTCCCCTCTAGATAGATCAATTCGGCAAAAACAGCAGAGAAACCACAGATCTAAACAGCTACATATATCAACTAGATTTAACTGACATCTACGGAACATTTCACCCAGTATCATCATAATACACGTTTTTCTCATGAGTGCATGGAACATTTTCTAAAATCGACCACATTTTAGGCCACAAAGCAAACTTGTCTAAATTCAGAAACATTGAAGTTATACCTGGCATTCTCTCTGACCACAAGGGAGTAAAATTAGAACTCAACACCAAAAGCCACCAAAGTAAGTCCGGTAAAACATGGAGGCTGAACAACAAACTGCTGAATCACGAGTGGGTCATGGAAGAGATTAGAAAGGAAATTCAAATGTTCATGCTATTCAACAAAAATGAACACACAAATTACCAGCTCCTCTGGTACACAGCAAAGGTAGTACTCAGAGGCAAGTTTATACCTCTGAGTTCCTACATCAACAAATTGGAGAGATCTGAAACCAGCAATTTAATGACAAATCTAAACCTCCGTGTAAAAGAGCAGCAAGATAAACCCCAATCCGGTAGATAGAAAGAAATAATTAAAATTAAATCAGAATTGAATGAATTAGAATCCAAAAAAACTATAGAAAGAAGCAACAAAACAATGAGTTGGTTCTTCGAAAAAATTAACAAAATTGAAAGACCCTTAGCAAATCTTATCAGAAAAAGAAGAGAACACACCCAAATAAATAAACTCAGAGATGAAAATGGAAATATCACCACGGAAACAACCAAGATTCAGGACATTATAAGGGAATACTTCTCAAAATTTTATGCTAATAAGTTTGAGAACTTGAGAGAAATGGACCTTTTCCTAGCAAATATTGACATGCCAAAAGTAAACCAAGATGAGTTAAACCATCTTCACAGGTCCATATCAAGCACTGAAATAGAAACAGCAATAAGAGACCTCCCAGCTAAGAAAAGTCCAGGACTAGATGGTTTTACAGCAGAATTTTACAAGGCCTTCAATGCAGAGCTCACACTAATACTCCTCCAACTCTTCAATGAAATTGAAAGAGAAAGTTCACTACCGAACACATTCTATGAAGACATCATCACCATCATCGCAAAACCACACAGAGACTTATCAAAGAAAGAGAACTATAGACCCAGTTCTTTGATGAACATTGATGCAAAACTTTTCAATAAAATTTTGGCCAATCGACTTCAACAATTCATCCAAAAAATCATACACCACGATCAAACAGGATTCATTTCAGGGATACAAAGCTGGTTCAATATACGCTAATCAATTAATATAATTCATCACACCAACAGGAGCAAGAACCACATGGTTATCTCAATAGATGCAGAAAAAACATTTGACAAGATACAACACCCCTTTACGATGAAGGTTTTGGAAAAATTAAAAATCCATGGAACATTCCTCAATACAATAAAGCCTGTATATGACAAAGCTACCGCCAGCATTATACTTAATGGTGAAAAACTAAAGTCATTTCCTCTTAACTCAGGAACAAGACAAGGATGTCCAATCTCTCCACTTCTCTTCAATCTAGTATTAGAATGCCTAGCTACAGCAATAAGAAAAGATGTAGACATAAAGTGGAACCAAATAGGGAAAGGAAAAATAAAACTCTCCCTCTTTGCAGACGATATGTTCTTGTATTTAAAGAATCCCATAGACTCCACTCCCAAATTACTCAAGCTGACTCAAAACTTTGGCAAATAGCAGGGTATATAATTAACCCACCAATATCAATGGCTTTTCTATATGCCCACAATTAGAAAAGTGTGGCTGAAATAAGGAAATCAAATCCATTTGTAATTGCCCCACAAAATATAAAATACCTAGGAATTAACCAAAGAAGTGAAGGACCTTTGTGATGAAAACTTTAAAATCTTGAAAAAGCAAATCAAAACAGAACTTAGAAAATGGCAAAACCTCCCATGTTCCTGGATTGGAAAGAATAACATCGTGAAAATGGCAATACTTCCCAAGGCTATCTACAAATTCAACTCCTTAACTATCAAAATTCCAACCTCATTCTTCAAGGAAATAGAAGAGGCAATCCAAAAATTCATATGGAACAATAAAAGACCCCGAATAACAAAAACGCTCCTCAACAGAAAGAACACTGCTGGAGGAATATCAATACCAAATTTCAAACTCTACTATAAAGCCATAGTAATCATATCAGCTTGGTATTGGCATAAGAACAGACCTCAGGACCAATGGAATAGAATTGAAAACCCAGTAATGAACCTACAGACCTTTAACCATCTAATCTTCGATAAGGGAGCAAAAAAAAATAGAATAGAAGAAAGACAGCATCCTCAGCAAATTGTGCTGGCAAAATTGGTTAACTACTTGTAGAAAACTAATGCTTGATCCTTATATATCACCATGTACCAAAATCAACTCCAAATGGATCAAAGACCTTGAAGTCAAAGCAGACACTCTGAAAACATTACAGGATGGAATAGGAGAAACCCTAGGTCTCCTTGGCTCAGGCCGAAATTTTCTGAATAGAGACCCAGAAACACAACAAATCGAAGACAGGTTGGACAAATGGGATTGCATGAAGTTGCAGAGCTTCTGCATGGCAAACGACCTAGCTAGCAAGATCAATAGAAAGTCCACGGATTGGTAAGATCTTCACTAGCCATACAATGGACAAGGGTCTCATATCTAAAATGTACTTGGAACTCAAAAAATTAAATCCCAACAACAAATCCTCATAGAAGCAACTGCCCAATAAATAAGTGGCCTAAAGACTTAAAAAGAAACTTCTCTGAAGAAGAAAGAAGGATGGCCGATAGACACATGAAGAAATGTTCATCATCACTAGCCATAAAAGAAATGCAAATCAAAACAACATTGAGATATCACCTCACTCCAGTTAGAACGGCAAAAATCAAGAACTCTAACAACAACATATGCTGGATATGATGTGGACAGAAAGGAACCTTACTTCATTGTTGGTGGGAATGTAAACTTGTTCAACCACTTTGGAAAGCAGTATGGAGGTTCCTCAAAAGACTTCACATAGAACTCCCCTATGACCCAGCAATCCCACTTTTGGGCATTTACCCAAATGTTTACAAACAAGACCACACTAAAGCTACCAGCACAACTATGTTTATTGCAGCATTATTTACCATAGCAAAGATATGGAACCAACACAGATGCCTCTCAGTAGATGAATGGATCAAGAAAATGTGGTATATATACACAATGGAATTCTATGCCTCCATCAGAAAGAATGACATTTCCCCATTTGTTAGGAAATGGAAAGGCTTGGAAAAAATTATATTAAGTGAAGTAAGCCAGGCCCAAAGAAACATACGTCCCATGGTTTCCCTTAATTGCAATATCTAGTATATGTATGAATCAAGCAGAAAAGGTCAGATAATGTGATGTTAGGGAAACGAACCCTTAAATATGTATTTTAATGTTTTTTTTCTTTCATGCATGTGTTTCTAATGCATTTATAAGATTATTTCTTTGTTGCTTTGTATGTCCCTCCCCCACAGTGTAACCCCCGCTTTCACTATATTTGATGTCAGTATAACTTGTGGAGGAGATGGGGACAAACAAGTCGTTTAAGGATTCAGGTGGACCTGTTGTAACAACGAGAAGTACAAAATATCATGTCAAAAACGAGCCTTACAATGTTGGTGTGTGGGAGGAGGGGGGGAAGGATTGGTTGGGGGGAGGGGGGAGGCTGGGAAGGGAGGTGAAGGGTAAACAAAGGAGGAGGCTGCAATGCTTGGTAGGAAATGTATGCATTATCCTGCCCATGTAATTGTAACCCCTCTGTACAGTATGTTCTCAAATAAAATAAAATTAAATTAAAAAAATCTGAATAATTGTTAAAAGGACAAAGTATATGTGTTCTTCAACATTCCTATGACTACTAACTACTCATTTTCAAATTCTGAACTTGCCATACTAGAGACATTCAAAACAGCCCCTGTTTGCATTTTATTTAATTCTGCAATAGGTGAAGTTTTCAATGGGGCATGATATACTTAAATTCAACATAAAAAATAGCCACAGTCTGGAAGAAGGTAAAATTATGAAGTATCTATAATAATTCCTCAAGAGTAAACATTTGTTCATCAAACTAAGCTATTATTTCTATGACCATCAATCCCAAATTTTTATGCCATCAGTCATCCTATCCCAACAATTTCCAACTTGCAAGGTGCACCTTAAAATTCCTTAAATTCCCATCATAACAAGCATATAACTTTGTAAAAAAAATACTACACTTCTGCTAATGTGGTGCCCTTCATATTGTGGAAAGAACACTACACTAAACTTTGCTGCATCATTTTCCACCCAATGTTATTCTTGAGATCAAAACACTTGCAAATAATATTTATAGTTATATATTTTATCTATCATAGATATTCAGGAGAACTGAATGTCTGAATTTTAAGATCTGAAGACTCTGGTTCAAATCCCACCCAAGAAGGAAGGTTCCTTTGATTTTTACCTCCAATAAACTGCTCATGAAAAGCCTTACACAAGTGGCACTGAGGTTCAAGTGGTAGAGTAATAGCCTTGAGCAAAAATAGCCTCAGGGACAGTGGCCAGGCCTAGAAATTAAACCCTAGGACAAAGCAAACAACAAAAACAAAATAAAAACAAACCCTAAACCTAGCATTTTTCTCATTTTTATACAGAGGTACATAATTAAGGAAATTTCTTCCTGTGTTATGTATAGGTAGAAGAAAAATGAATTCACAGTTACTCTCTTCATACAACGTTATACCAGAATCTCAAAAAATTGCTCTTTATCTAAATTTGTAAATTAATAGCATCAATTTGTTGGCAACTTTGTTTAGATTATTCACATTATCATGTTACTTATGAACTGTTGGAATTAACTATTAACTAATTTCTAAATATACCTCACTTGAAAGAATATTTTAGGCAAATAGAATGCCAGATTCATTTGTGAATTTGTAAATTAAATTTTCTACTTAAAATAATTTGGTAGTAACCTATAGAATATTAAAATACAAACAAAAAACATTTGTTTTAAATCTAAATTCCAATTTAGCCAGGTCTACAAAGTCCTACATTAAATGAACTTTCCTATTTCTCTAGGCTTAAGCTTTTGTAATCCTTCATCATTTCTTTGGACTCTAACAGAATGATGCATACTTTTTCAAATTTTTGTTTGGGAATCATGTGCTCTTTTGCATCTAGTAATGTTCTGTTTTGAAGAGACCATTTAAAACACAACTGAGTTTTATATATCAGTTGCATTTCAATAAGAAACTTGACTTCTCAAAACATAATGACAAAATTAGCCCAAACTTCCAACTGAGTATTCCTTTCTTGTTTATTTTTTTCCTTTCTTGGTTTGTTTTATTGGGACAAAATTATACTACCTAGTCCAGTGAATGTATCACTGTGTAATTCCACCGTCTAATCACCTGTCTTAGTCTGAGTGCTAGAATTCCTGGCTTGTATCACATTTTCCTACCATAGTTTGTTGGTTTATTTAATCTAGATACAGACTAGCAATTCTGAACTTCTCCAATAATATTGTCCACTAGACTGATGGCTCAGACTGTTCATGTACTATTTTCTAAGGTGTTCTAACATTTGACACAGTATATGAACATTTTCAGATACACTGAAGGGGTCTCTGATTCATTCCTCCCTGGATCCGATCCCTTTATTAATGATGACTTGACATTCTTACTATCTCTGTTCCCACCTATGTAATATTATCAAGCTTTTTGGGGAAATTTCACTTGAGGACTTTCTAATATTAAAAATTATCACTCGATTCTAGTCCTATAGGAAATATTTCCTATTATTTTCTAAATTTTCTACAGAATCTGAGAATTGTTTCATATGTGTGTTTGGTGTTAACTGTTCATGTGTAGAATCATAGAAACTCAGGAGGCTAAGACCTGAATATTTTAGTTCAATATCAGTCCAAACAGACAAAAATGTGAAAACTTATCTCCAATTATCTAGCAGGAAGCAGAAGGTGAGGATGTGGCTCAAGGAATAGCATGCCATTAACCATGAGCAAAAAATACAACAGAGAGCATTAAACATTGAGTTCTAGCCCTAAAACTTGCATATACACATAAGACAACAAAAAAAAGTAGTATGAACATCAATAATAAAGTAGAAAAGATCATGAGAAACGTTGTGTGAACATCTGGAAGTCAGACTCATTTGACAGAATTTTGATTCATGAGAAGTTAAAGTCACAGTATAATTTGAACAATCTCATTGAAGTCATTTGTGTTGAAACCTGGCTATTGGGTAATATGTGAAAGAGCAGACTGGATTACCTGACATAGCAGACTTTGCCTGTAACTATACACCATCCCACTCTGCAAAAATCTAAAATCGTGCTTTTTAATTTAAGAGAGACTTTTTGGTACACACAGGCTGGGGTCCTTATTTTGAGGCTTCAGACCAGTGCTTTTTTAAATAACCACTCCTCTTTTACTCCCCTTCCCTGGTACAGCTATACCTTACTAAGCTGGCAACAAGCCACTCCCTAGAATTGGGTAAGAGCATTTGGTGATGATCTTCCAACTTCTCTCTGTGGCTCTGGATAGCCAGACACTTGTAGCTAAGATGGATTACTTTGATGTCCAGGTTGTCTCGTGTCCATTACATGGAGATAAACATGTAATGGATATGTCAACCTGAGTTAGTTTCAAATTATGATCTTCAGATCTGAGCCACTATGCTCAGCCCAGTATTTCCAGTAAGTTACTTAATCTTTCTGACACTCAGTTTCTTCCTGTGTAGAAAGTGAAAAGAATTACTTTGTGGAACTTAGAATCCAGTGGGAGTTATGACTGGGTGAAGGAAATATAAGTGTTCAGGATGTGCGGACAGAGTCTGACACTCTCATAAAACTACTGGTATTTATATTGAAATTAATTCCAGGAATTGGAAACAAGAGGGATTTTTCTGTTCTTGTTTATTCTTTTATGGACATTGGTGGAGCCACAGAAATTCAAGGAGAACAGGGAAACAAATGCAGCAGTTGTACTCTGTAGATATTATATTCACAATGAGCTATACTGTGGACAGGGACAGGAGGGAAAATCAGAGAGAGAACAAAGTGATGAGATTGTCAAACAAGAAGTGAACTCATAAGCGACTTATAAAATGGTGATCTGTATGTACACTACCTTAACAAAAACCATTTGAAAAATCCAGGTTGATGATTCTCTCTGCCAATTTTTGTAGAGGCCCTTAAGAGTCAGGCCCACCTGGAGTTTTTGAAGGGCACATTATATGATAATTAATGTAGAGACAGAATCTCTTAAGAAATGTTATGAAAAATATTTCATTCTTAGTACCTCTTTCTCTTTGAGTGGCGATTCTATATGTTGTTGTCAAAGCTAAATTTTTACTTTTTGTTTGTAGTACTTGTCAGGTATTGAATCCTTCTTAAAGCTTTGTGACAAAGGTCTGCTATATCTTGGCATCCTGCCCCTAAATAAAATGGTATTTAATCTTTGAAATTAATGAACTTGAGTATGAGTTTTATTTATTGATTTAATTTGTCAGTGTTGGTGAACTCTGGGCCTGATTGGCATCCCTCAGCTCTTCAGCTCAAGACTAGTGCTCTACCACTTGAGCCACAGTACCACTTCTACCTTTTTCTGCTTAAGTGGAGCTGAGGAATCAAACCCAGGGTCTCGTGCATTCAAGGTAAACTGTCTACAACTGATTCACCTTCTGAGCCCCTATGAGTGGTATGTTTGTGCATGGGTCTATCAAGCAAATCTATTGAGCAAATGTATTCATTTGCACTAGACATATTCAAAATTATGAATATGAATTTGAGACTATATTTCTACCAGCTATTCTGCAAAGGCTTAATAAGAAGTTATGAGATCCAAAATTAAGTACCAAATTAATACATTAATACATGTGTAAGTGAAGTGAAAGACAGTGATCAGAGACCTATGCTGCCTCGAATTCTCAGCAGGCTGCACACTGTGACAACTTTGATTGTGCTGTGCCAGGCCCATAGTTCTTTTCCCTAGAGCACTGGCCCTGGTGGGGTTGGGGATGGGGGCTGTGTGGAGAGGGAGGAGGCCACAGGGGAGGCCGATCTTTGGTTGGGGCTGAGGGCGGTGGGGAGAGGATGGTGGGGAAGCCCTGATGGAGGCTGTGAACGGAGGAAGAGGCAGTTGGCCAACAGCTCATGCAGCAGCAGCCCTAATGGCAGCTGGGTTCTGGGGAGTGTCTGTGAGGTGTGGAATTTGGGGTGGATTTGCTAGGGCCTGTTTCCTTGGTGAGGAGAGGAAGAAGTCTCCAGTCGCACCCAAACATACAATTAAAAATGAGACAACTAATGGCTGAAGAATTTCAAGAACAAAGGCAGGGACTTATAGGTAACCTCTAGGGGCAGTGAGGGCATCAAGGCTGGGCCTGTGGTTGTCATGCATCTCTCGATGCCCTTGGAAGTGAGGGCCAGCTCTGCTGTGGGGTAGGCCTCGCTCTTGCCTTGAAGCAGGCACCAGGAATTGTCTGCACAGCCTCAGCCTGCTCCAAGGTGCTAGCCTGTTTTGGGTACTGTAGCCTGGGCAGCTGCTAGGAGGCTATACACAGCAGGGCAGAGGAAGCATGGCTGGTAGGCTCTGCTCCAGCCCAGCCAAGCTCAGGGCCACTTAGGAAGTTCCAGCTCTGGATCAGGACCAGGCACTGCTCCCCAGACAAGTAGGGCCTCTGGGGACCTGTGCAGTTGCTGCCACGTGTGGGTTGTGAACCTCCTTAGAATGGCCAAGGAGTCTCAATGGAGAGGTGCATTTGCTTCTGTGCCTCTCCCATTATCTGGATTCCTGGCTGTCCTCCTTCCTCCTGCCATGTCCAACCACAGGAGTCAACTTCTACAAGCCACTGAGAGGCCATCCCGGAGATGCTCACAGGGCTTTCCAGGCTGCTTCACCATGCATGCAGGGCCATCACAGGGTGCCATCCTCCAGGCAAAGCATACCCCCATTTCAGTTTGTCTACCCCTGCCTAGGAGACCACGAACTACATTCTTACACAGAAAACCAGCGGCACACAAGGCCATTCTACAGTTGAAGGCATCCTTTCCTTCCTCCAGTTCAGGTGTGGAGCAGCTGTAGAACTAACTGCAACATCATGTTTGATTATCTAAAAAGAAGAGGAAAAAAGCTTCATTGTCCCAGAAACAGCTGCCCCTGGGGTTGTCTGTGTACATTAGTCTTGTGCTTAGATAAGGATCCCCAAAGACCACCACGGAGCCAGTTCTCATGCGACCAAATTAGAGTTATTTATTGCAAGCTCGAGCCTGGACTCACAACTGTCACCATTGCAGTGGGTAAGCGTTGACAGCCCCGACCCTTCAGTTAACTGGGTAATCTTATAACAATCTTATTGGCTAGCGAGTGAAGGCTGAGCAATAATGTGTGGAGGAGATGGGAAAAAAACAAATCGTTTAAATAGGGATACAGGTAGACCCATTGCAACAATGAGATGTACAAGTTCTTATGGAGAAAAACAAACATTACAACTTTGATGGGGGGGGAGGAGGGAGGAGGATTCGATGGAGGGGTGGGGGGGAGGATGGGAAGGGATGGGAGGGGGAAACAAAGGAGGAGGCTACAATGCTTGATAAGAAATGTACTCATTATCTTGCCCATGTAATTGTAACCCCTCTGTGCAGTATTTTCAAAATAAAAAAGGAAAAAAATTAAAAATTAAAAAATCTGTAGCTTTAGGTACTTCCTGTCATCCGCTGATGGCTATTGCTAGGGGAGTTATGGGCAGAACGTTATTGTGACATTTCACGGTTTTCCAGGAACCTGAATTCTAACTTTCAGTAAAAGTCTACTTACAATGGGTACTTTCAATAATTCACAATGGATACTTTCGGAGTATTCAGAGTCTAAGTCCAGAATGCCTGTACTTTGGCAAAGGCCTCTCACTAGGGGTGTGTGTGTGTGTGTGTGTGTGTGTGTGTGTGTGTGTGTGTGTGTGTGTGTGTGTGTGTTGTGTGAGAGAGTCAGACACAGCTGAGGTTGGGGGTAAAATACTCCTTGCAATCAGCATTGAGTTTTAGTATCTATTGTTTGTCCCACCTCCCCAATTTTGAGTTCCAAAGTTGTCCTTCTAAATACTTTTATCCTTTGATCTTCTTGATATTCAGATTCCTAAGGTCAGCTTGTGAACTTCAACATTTGCTTCATGAAGGTGATGCCTTTCTTCTAAATTTTATGAAGCCCTTTGCTCTCTTTAAATGCAGTTTGTGCTGTGTTAGTGGTTTTAGTTAGCCCAGACTGTGGTGTCTCAGGCTATGACTGTTAATTCTGAGATTAGTTTAGGCCAATATGAGATACTATACTTTCAGTATATCAGTGAAAGAAGTTCAGCATCTTTATTGAACAAATTTCTGGTTGTAAATACAAACAAAAATATCCAGTGATATAAATGTACAATCTGTTGTTTTTAGTTAAGTGTGCACCACTGTAGAAAAAAATTCTTTTTACTAACTAAAATGAGTATTTGTAATGGGAAAAAATCAAACGTTATAAATCTTAAAAATTGATCAAATGCCAAAAGAAAAAGAAAGACACTAATCAGGAAGGAAGTACAAATGTAAGTGTTTAATAAATAAATGAAATATTTGAGATTCATATCCAAATACGAAAGAAAATAAAGAGGAAAGTCACTAAGATCCTATCTTACACACTAGAATAGCTATCACCACTCAAATAAATAAACTGCTGGAGAGGTTGAAATAAATGAGGAACTAGATTTGGTTTTGTGGCATTGTAAACTAGTGCAACCCATAGGGATATTTTAAAGGAAGTTTACACAATACCAAAAAGACAGATATGTTGATGACCTTTACCGCAATTGGATACATATTGAAGGAATATAAATCAACATGAACATCCATGTTCATGGCAGCAATATTCATAGCAACCAAGCTGTGTAATCAACCTAGATGCACCAGAAAGAGGAAATGAAGAATATGTGCTATTCATAGCTATAAACATGTTCTGGTATATGGGAAGTGAATGTTTCTACTGTATCATTGCTAAATATTTTGAATATATAACTAATAGTATTTTCACTAGGTTTTGTGGCATTGTGTTTTTGCTTTAATGAGGAACGTCCATATTGATTTTCAGACCAGTTACAATAGGTTGAAGATATCCTATAATATGTGGATATTACATCAAAATTTAAATATATCAATGAACACATAGAGGACCATCATATATAGTTTATAATTTGAAGCAATTTTAAGAAGGCAACAGTTGGGGAATAAGACGATGTTAGAAGCTTAACAAATACACAGACATGGAAAAATACAAAAAAATGTGCAATTAATTACTGCTAATAGTAAAACATTTTCCTCAAGTTTTAACAAAAATATTAAAATAATAATTAATAACATCAAATAAATATTCCATGATAGAAAATTTACCATGGACATATACTTCCACATAATTTATTTTATTTGATAACAAATGGATTAGAAGAAAGTGTAATTAACTGTCTGAAGATGCTAACACTTTCAAGTGTCATTGATTGAATCCAGCAAAGGAAAGTAACAGAGAAGTAGAGAGTAAGAACAACCTGGGCTATGGATAAAGATACCCAGTAGAACTTTGTGAGGAAAGAATTTGCTCCATTTTCCTGATCAAAATAGAGCTAGGACAGCTAACTTTTGACAAAACACTTGTAATGTAGAGTAGTGGAGTTACTAATTTAGGTAGTAATTTATTAATTTTATTCCCTAATCTTATGATATGATTCCCAAATCATGTGAGTGATCCTAGATTTTCTTTCTTTTTTTTTCTTTTTTTTTTTTTTTTTTTTTTGGTCCCATCGTGGGGCCTGAACTCTGGGCCTGGGCGCTGTCCCTCAGCTCTTCAGCTCAAGGATAGCTTTCTACCACTTGAGCCACAGCGCCATTTCCAGCTTTTTTCTTTTTGCTTATGTGGTGCTGAGGAATCGAACTGAGGCCTCAGGCATGCAAGACAAGCGCTCTACCACTGAGCCACCTTCCCAGCCCCCTGATCCTAGATTTTCTGAGCCCTTTTTTTCACCCAAAGTTTCTAATTCCTCACCCTGCCAATGGTTTTTCTGCTACTCTGATTTTTCTTTGTTTCTGAACTAAAATCCTGTAACCTTTTGGTTCATGAGAAAGAGCAGGAGAAATATGAGCATGGCTTGGAGTCTGAGCTAACATCCACTCCAGCTTGGAGGATCTGGTAAAGGACTTCAACCTGGATCTCAGAATCAGATATTAATTGGCCTCTTTGGAAATGAAAAAACTCACTCCCTCAGGCAGAACCTGTCATTCCTTGACTTTCTCTGAAGAGATTTGATACTAGGGCACAATTCAGAGAATGAGCTTTCCCATTGTCAGAAGGAACAGGTTGAAAACTAAAAGTGGCCTCAGGTCCCAAAGGGCCAGTCAGAAGCCAAGAGATCACACTTTCCTCCTCATCAGGGACCTTCTGGTAGGAATAGAGTCTGAGAAAAATCTAAGATGGAGATAAACTGAGTCTGGGCCTAACGAGGTCCCAAAAGAATGACCTTCTCTTTGACTACAAGGGAGTTGTGTAGTGAAACATGACAACTTCCTTCATATAAGAAAATTCACGCTGGGCGCTGGTGGCTCACGCCTGTAATCCTAGCTATTCAGGAGGCTGAGATCTGAGGATCGCGGTTCAAAGCCAGCTCGGGCAGGAGAGACCGTGAGACTCCTGTCTCCAATAAACCACCAGAAAACCGGAAGTGGTGCTGTAGCTCAAGTGGTAGAGTGCTCGCCTTGAGCTGAAGAGCTGAGGGACAGTGCCCAGGCCTAGAGTTCAAGCCCCACGACCGACAAAAAAAAAAAAAAAAAAGAAAATTCACTAGGTAAGTTATCTCACTGCCACTTTGCAGGAGGTCAGTTTCCCCAAAGGAGAAGTTGTTAAATGTTGTGATTGCCAGTTTGCTGTCTAGGCTGTTGTCTTTCTCACCCCTTCTCATGTCAGGAATGCATTGCTTTTTTCAGGCACTCAACTACTTGTCCAGACTCCTAGGCAGGAATACTGTAGGCTATTCTTTGGCTAACCTCTTGCATTTGAGGTAGAATAGGCCCAGGCTATGCTCATGCCAAGAGGTAGATGCAAGACGTGAACATAATCTCAGATTTGTACAGAACAACAATCATATTGAAAAAATTAAATTAAATTAATAGTTGAGTAATTTAGGGCTTATAGCCACAAAATTTAGGTAATTATTAGTAATACATCTAGAATGATGGATTAGGAAGAGAACAGTGAAGTAGGTTCAGGATACAATGGAAAAGACACACCAGAGCCATAACAGGAGATGAGAGTATGAAGGAACTATTGGCATAGGTCCATTTACTATCTTAGGAGTGACCTTGGATAGGAGGCTTTTAGAATAATATCTAAAAGAGAGGGACTTGCTGGGCACTGGTGGCTCACACCTGTAATCCTAGCTACCCGAGAGGCTGGGATCTGAGTATTATGATTCAAAGCAAGCCCAGGCAGAAAAAGCCAGAAGTGGTGCTTTGGTTCAAGTGGTAGAGCAAGAGCCTTGAGCTCAGGGTCAATGCCTAGGCCCTGAGTGCAAGCCTTAGGATCAGCAAAACAACAAGAAACAATAATGATTAAACAAATAAAAGAAGGACTTAAAGATATGCGATGGAATGATGATCATGTGTAAATGTTTAGGGAACATAAAAGGAGACAAAATTTGGAGCAAAATGATATCTATTTTTTACTAATCAAGGATGCAAAACAAATGCCACATTCCTCTTCTCAAAAACTTCCAAACTTGGGCTGGGAATATGATTCAGTGGTAGAGTGCTTGCCTTGCATGCATGAGGCCGTGGTTCGATTCTTCAGTGCCACATGAGCAGAAAAAGCCAGAAGTGCTGCTATGGCTCGAGTGGTAGAGAACTACCCTTGAATCGAAGAGGTGAGGGACAGTGCTCAGGCCCAAAGTTCAGGCCTCTTTTCCAGCCTAAATAAAAACAAAAAAATAAAACAAAAGAAAAACCTTCCAAACTTATCTTTTCTCATAATTGAAGAGAGGGTCCTTTTACAGAAATTCTCCTTATCTAGCTCAAGGTCATCAGAACTTCAGTATACTTTTCCTGTTGAGATGTAGTGCACCTAACTCTACTGAACCTAATCATGGCTAGGAAACGACATCAATATGTTTGTTGTATTTTTCCTTATAAATATATAATACTGTCAGTTATAATATAATATAATTATAATATAATTTATTATATATAATATAATATATTATATAATAAATATTATAATATAGAATATATTATACATTATATAATATATTATAACATGTATTATGTATTAACAGACTTCCTAATTTTAGATGTAGGAACAGGCAACATATTGAAAGAAAAATGTTTGAATCTCTGAGTTATTTCTCTACCACAGGACAATACCAGGTTTCATTCATATTACCCAAAGAGCAGCATAGGAAAGCAATGCCCATAGATGTGGTTCTCTGGATTTTGGAAATTGGGATCATATATATATATATATATATATATATATATATATATATGTATGTATATATATATATGTATATATGTATGTATATATATACATATATATATGAAATATCGTTTAATAATAGTGAATATGTAAAATTATAACAACAGATAAATAAGTGACCCAGTCACTTTCATGTATAAGAATTTCTTTTCTATGCTCCTATTCACCTACACAGAGAGTACATGAGTTGCCCTTGAATTGTCCTGGAATTTCTTTATCAGAATACTGTAGCTTCTTATCCTTTGTTCCCTAAGTAGCCAGATGTTATGTATTCAGTAACAAAACTGTTACAGGCAAAAGTATCCACCCTGACACACAGAGGAACTTGGATTTCAGAAATGCCACAAATAAGTGGGAGGTACAGCAGTACTTTTCAAAATTGAATAGATTACATATTTATTAGAAAGCTTGTAAGAAAAACCTTCAGTGTCGGATGATACACTTGAAGAAAACTACAGTTTAAATTACATATAGCTGTGTGCTGCAATAGACAATAAATAAGAATAAAAAAATAAATTACATATGACATCAAATTACAAAGTTCCAGGGCATTTCCCTACTCTTGAGAACTAGAGTAATCCATACTAAAATTAAATAAATGAAAAGACGAATGTTTTATACCAAATTTCAAAACATACTATATGTTATACAAAGGAAATGCAATAAGCATGCCTTTTACAGTCTAGTAACATCATATGGTATGAAGAATCTGATTAACTGATTCTTACAAATCAATTCAATGCAGTTAAATCATCCGATATCCCAACTGTCAACTTAGCAGGATACTTTCAATCTGTGGTGTCTATTTTGCATATTATCCAGCCCTATCTATCCCACAATGGCAGAAGGCTCTTCCTGAGAAAGTTCAGAGACCCGTCTACTGTGAGTGCTCAATGTAAACCTTTTCCCATTCTCTTTCATTTGGGCATGTGATATACTGACTATCTGTTAACTTGCCAAAGGCACAATTTGGACAGGCTTCCAGTAATGATATTTTAGCTCTCAGAAAAAAAAGGGAAATTGAGGACAGAGGGAAAATCTACCAGATCCCTGAAAGGTTTCTATCATTGTGCTAAACCTGTAGCTTTCTACTGACACTTGAACAAACTACAGTAATTGAAACTCCAACCACAAGTCCAAAAAGTGGCTTTCTAAATATTGGCCTATTTTCACTTTGGTAAATCAAGACAAACTATTGTGGCCCCGTTTTACTTAAACTATCAGCTATGGTTGGCCCGAAGGATAGATGAACTTACCAATTTCTTAAATATTAGGTCATCACACAATCGCTTCATAGCCCTTAATCATTAAAAATACCTACCTATATAAGTCTGCATTACAAACTTATTACTGTTTTTCTTCATTTGTCATGTTTTACATATTTGTGTGTCCCAGGGCCTAGCTCTGTAATTTTCCTTCTCATGGTTGTTACCCCTGAGTACAGTAATTATTTCTGTATTTTTTCCATCTCTGTTTTCTTTAATTCACGTCCTTAATAGCATCCTGTCTACTGACAACTCCTAACTACTGATTTTAGCAAACTCAAAAGATCCCAAAGTGAGCTTTGATCTCTATCTACAAACCAATCCCTCATTACTATTTGATTAAGTGATGACTCTTCCAGCTGTCTTCTCAAAATACCTTGCAGTCATTTCAGTCTTATATACTTTTTCACACCTCATATTTAATCTATGACCAGGTTTCGACAAATTAACTCACTGTATATTTTAGGAACCATATATATATTGTATATGAGTGTTAGTACTATGACTAAAATTTGGGGCCTAGGTTCTTTTATTTTTATTTTTTTTTTGGGGGGGGGGTCCGGTCGTGGGGCCTGAACTCTGGGCATGGGTTCTGTCCCTCAGCTCTTCAGCTCAAGGATAGTGCTCTACCACTTGAGCCACAGCACCACTTTCAACTTTTTTCTTTTTGATTATGTGGTGCTGAGGAATTGAACCTAGGACCTCATGCACTCAAGGCAAGCACTCTACCACTGAGCCACCTTCCCAGCCCCTTACTTTTCTTTTTATGTCAGTCTTTTTTTTTTTTCGATCTCTTTTTTTTTTAATTTAATTTAATTTAATTTGTGAACATACTGTACAGAGGGGTTACAATTACATGGGCAGGATAATGTGTACAATTCTTACCAAGCATTGCAGCCTCCTCCTTTGGTTTACCCTTCACATCCCTTCCCAGCCTCCCCCCTCCCCCCCAATCCCAATCCTTCTCCTTCCCCCCTTCCCCCTCCCCCCCCCCCCCGCACCGACGTTGTAAAGCTCGTTTTGGACATGATAACTTGTACTTCTCATTGTTGCAACAGGTCCACCTGTATCCTTAAACAAGTGGTTTTTCCCCCATCTCCTCCACAAGTTATACTGACATCAAATATAGTGAAAGCAGGGGTTATACTGTGGAGGAGGGACATACAAAGCAACAAAGAGATAATCTTATAAATGCGTTAGAAACACATGCATGAAAAAAAACATTAAAATCCATATCTAAGGGTTCATTTTCCTGACATCACATTATCTGACCTTTTCCGCTTGACTCATACATATACTAGATATTGCAAATAAGGGAAACCATGGGACCTATGTTTCTTTGGGCCTGGCTTACTTCACTTAATATAATTTTTTCCAAGTTTTTCCATTTCCTAACAAATGGGGCAATGTCATTCTTTCTGATGGAGGCATAGAATTCCATTGTGTATATATACCACATTTTCTTGATCCATTCATCTACTGAGGGGCATCTGGGTTGGTTCCATATCTTAGCTATGGTAAATAATACTGCAATAAACATTGTTGTGCTGGTAGCTTTAGTGTGGTCTTGTGTGTAAACATTTGGGTAAATGCCCAAAAGTGGGATTGCTGGGTCATAGGGGAGTTCTATGTGAAGTCTTTTATTTGGTATAAAGATCACCTACCATGTCATTACCCACACCCTTTTCATTTAAAAATATGTATATTCTGTAGCAATGTTATTGCCATTATAACGATAATTAGGAAGATAATGTGGGTTCATCTGCTCCATACATCTTGAAAGGTAATGAATGTGAAACTTACAGAATATCCTCAGATATGCCTGGTGGAATCCTGGATTTGAATTATGGGTCTACAGCTGATCCGTATTAGGTACTTGGGAAATTTGTTTGGCCTTGTTGCCTACTTCTGTTTATAATGAAATACTTACTTCATTTCCTAACTGGAAGAACTGTCATGAGCACTAAAATTACCCTAATGCAGGTGCAGTGCTTGGATTGGTGTCTGCACATTGTGTAGTAGGTTCCAAAGAAGTCAGCTTCCATCAACATTGTCACAGCATCCATTCTGAAGGTCTTAAGAAATATATACCCAACTGATGTTAGTATCTGTGAAAACTTATCTTTACAAAAAAAGGTCTTTTCTTCATATGAAACAATTAAAGTAATGTTGGGGCTGTCCTGTGGCTTTTAGTCTGAAGGAGTTTTGCCTAAATTTTATTCTTACTCTATTAGTGGTAGCAGTAGCATTCTTTAGTGCTACCCTTCATTTTTCTAGTTCTGTGTTCCATTTGGAATACTATTGTAAATTAGTTTATAATCTTTGTTATTAGAATAAATAAACTACAACTGCTGAAGTTTTAAATAAAGAGACAATTTTAGGTGTGCATTACATTTTATGTGCTTAATACTTTCCTGAAATTATTCCTTTTAGGTCATATATCCCTAACAAACTATTTTTTAAGATTTCATATATGATTTATAGATTTATTATATGATTCTTATATGATTTCTTAGAGATCCGTAAATAAAACATCTCAGAACAGGAAAAAAGTAGGTAAGAAGTCATAAAAATACTATTATGGTGTCTTAATGGCTAAGTGTAAAGAACAGGAAACAAAACAGTTGGAAGATTCATTTGCTCTTTTTTCAATTCTCTCACCCTTCATTGTAGAAACTTTCTCACTATGAAGTCCCAAGTCGTCTGGACTTTTCAAGCTTCGTCTCAGTGACAGAAGTGATGGGATTAGGACATGTGCTCCTATGACTGGCTTTTAGGAAGTTCACAATAAAGCAATACCAGTACATATAAAGAAACATTTGTGAGTGATGTGTATTGACTTCCTCAATTGCCAAAATTAAATTCATATGTCAAAACATCAAATTACTTACATTATAATATATGCAGTTCAACTGGCATTACTAACACTTCCATAAATCAAATGCAAATTAAAAGCTCTATATCATAAACCAACATCTAAGGCAGTGTTGGAAACACGAGAAGAAACACAATAAATCTAATGGAGTGAGAACTTTAACACTGGCAATGAGCAATGATAGCTGAATTTTTAACCAAGCTTGGAAAGTTCAGGTGTCCACTAATGATGTGATTAGAGTTGCAGAGTTGACCTTGGTATTAAGATTAGAGGTAAAATTCAAAGACAGCTAAGGTTGCTGCAGTATTGTAGCTCTATACAGTGTGACCCTCCCTGGTAATGGTAAAGCACAGAGTAGAAGCTAAGTCAGTAAAATGTATAGGAAGGATTTTCCACTGAGAATAATTGCAGGGGGTGATCATCACTCTTGCATTGAAAATGTACAGCCCATCTTTCTATTTTAAATCTAGAGTATTTCTGATCTGAAGACAATTATAACACACCAATGTGCTATAAGTGCTGAGCAGTTTAGGAGGTGTGTATTACTGTAATATATGTAAAATCTTTAGAGGTATGGAGTGGCCAGACCCTCAAACCTCATTCTGTGTTGTTAAGTTTCATGGAGAAATGTTCATAATTATGCAATTCACACTCATCTAAGTCTGAATCAGGCAACTGAGATAAGACAATTTGGTCATCACTCCAGTGACAAGGTTTGTGACCTATGAAATAAATAACATTATTTCACAATGTATATGTGTTTCTGAAAATTTATGCAATACCAAATACCAAATGTACAAAAGGGACAATTGTCCATCTCTTATATTATCAGAAGTAAAGATAAACCTTAATTATACTTTCTTTTTAGAGGGTCACAGAATGACTGCTTATGTTTGGTTTCTTTCCAGGTGCTCCTATACATTTGTGAATCTTCTCTGAGGAAGTGTTTTCCATAGTTTGTTTTGAAGTGTTTAGAATATCAGTACTGTCACTAACCACAACCATGGAACAGCAAAGATGATGGGATACCTGGCCAAAGAACTGAGAAATCACAGGAAGTGATAGGAAAGAAGAGACCAGAGGACCCAAAGTCTCATTACCAGCTTCTGGATCCCCAAATCCTGTTTAAAATGCTTTACATTCATTCTACTACAGGAGTGGGGTAATGAGTGGCTACAGGTATGTCCACAAACTGGGGTATCAATCTAGTTTGTGGTTACAACTATTAACTGAGTTATTGTTTGTATACATAGTGATAATTGAATCCCTTATTTTTAAGGAGCAGAAGGGAGCAATAGTCATTACAGCCATAGCACAGACATCCATCTTGTCTCCAAAGTCTTAAACTTTTAGTGTCCAACAGCTCTAACTTAAATACTTTTGAGGTAATAACCCATACCCCTCTCTTCCCTTAACTGTTTGACCTTTCCAGAGCACAGCTCTCAGCCTTTTGATTGTCGTTTGAGATGGCTTCCCAATATATCCCTTTCCAGGTATAACAGTTTTACTCTAGAATCCCTCACAAGTACTATTACAGATGGGTTATTTTGAAAGGGATATTTTTTTCTAGGGTAGGTTCACTTTTTTAAATTTTATTTTATTTAAATGTACTGTACAGAGTGGTTACAGTTACATGAGTAAGGTACATGCCTTGATGAATATTGTTACCCACTCCATTGTTGTTCTCTTATCCTTTCCCACCCCACCCCAACCCTACCCTCCCCCACCCCAAAGTTGTAAATTTCATTGCCAGTATATTGTCTTGTGAAAATCATTGTTGCAATGGGTCACATCTTTCATCATTATGTTATTTCCCTTTCCTTCTCCAAATCAAATAAGGTATATAAAAGATGGAAGGTACCAGAATCAAGACAGATATCCAGGAATAAATCAAAGAAAAATGAAATAAAATAAGATCTAGTTACACTTCTTTACCAACATCAAGGTTGATATCTGAAAAAAAAAAGTAATTGTTGTTTCCGTGTCTTGGAGTTCATTTCAATTAGCATCATTTTTTATTGTCAAATGTACATAGCTCTGGAGCCAGCAATCCCACTCATGGGCATTTCTCGAAATTATCTCTAGATAGCTAATGGATGAAAAATGGAATTGAAAATAGCAAAGGAAAACAAATCAACATTCAGGTATTATGATTTTATAATTCTAATATGAAAGAAATGAAGCTTTTGTTTAATGAAGAAGAAAGTTTAGCCTGTAATTTCCATGCAAGGCATCAGTTGTAATGAGTCTAAAGTCTTTTCCTCAAAGATATCCAAGAGTAATATACTCATCCTCTGAAGAGTAAATAAGTAATTATTTTAATTAGCTTTGCTTAATATCAATTTACATGTAGAAAATAAGTTAAAATATCTTCTCTCAGGCTGGGAAGGTGGCTCAGTGGTTGTGTTTGCATGCAAGAGGCCCTGGGTTCGATTCTTCAGTACCACATAAGCAAAAAGAAAAAAGCCGGAAGTGGTGCTGTGGCTCAAGTGGCAGAGCGCTAAACTTGAGCTGAAGAGCTGAAGGATAGCACCCATGCCCATAGTTCATGCCCCATGACCGGACTCCAAAAAATAAAACACTGAAACTACCAGCACAAGTATGTTTTTTGCATCATTATACCATATCTAAGATATGGAAGCAGTCCAGATGCCCCTCAAAAGATGAATGGATCAGGAAAATATGTTACATATATATACACAATAGAATTTCATGCTTCTTTGAGAAAGAATGACATAGTCCCTTTCTTAAGAAAATGGAAAGACTTGGAAAAAAATCATTATGTGAAGGAAGCCAGACTCAAAGAAACATGGGCTCTATGGTTTCCCTCATTTTTATTAATTAATATATGCTTAGGATAGTCCTGGCAGATAGGTTCATTTTTTACACTCTTAATATTCGCTGTGTGTGTGTGTGTGTGTGTGTGTGTGTGTGTGTGTGTGTGTGTGTGTGCAGTAATAAAACTGACACGGAGCCTCAAAATCTTGCTTGTTTTTTTTTCACTCATGACTGACTGAATTGTTCTATTTCAACCAAGGTTTCACTCTGTGTTTGATTGAACAATTGCACATAAATGTCTCGTGGATTGCTACCCCAGCCATCTGTGAACCATGGTCTTCCAATCTCAGCCTCATGAGATGAGATACTGGCATCTAGCTCTATTGGCAAGTGTCATTTCTTCGTTTTATTTTGTTTCGTTTTCGTTGTTTTTGTGCATCCAAAATCTGTATGGAAAACAAATCATTTATAATCAGGACTATTCACATAAAATGTGTGTTGTTTAAAGATTACCTTAATAATGTAATCCCTTTGCATCTACATTATGTGATTTGATTTTTTTGGACTCTATTGTTGCAGTCAAGTCACTTATATATAATTTGAATCTTCTTGTCATGGTTTTATAGGGTGTTAGGTGTTTAAAAACAGAATTTATCAAGGTTTAACTCTACACTACTGAAGCAGGACCTTTATTAATACTCAATGTCCTGTAAATCATAAGTTTATCACTACTTGAGGCACCATATGGGCAGAAATAGTTTCCTATAATACCTACACATATTTTAGACCTCAATGCCATGCAGTGCACACTTCTGCCAAATATGCAAGGGCATCCTTTGTGATTCTCCATGGACTTTCACTGTTCTTCTCTCTACTCTCCAGTGCTAAGTCCTGTGATGGTCATGTTGATTTTCTCCCCTGTTACATTCATCATTGCATCTTGGGAACTACTGGTATGCATTACTGTACTTCTGTCCATTCTCCTTGTGCTTCGGCTTGTACCTATCTCACCTCGAAGGGCTAAGAACTGGGGATATTTGCTTTACTCTTTATCTCAGACATCTATCTTTACTTTCTAGAAATACATTCATTGAATTCCTTCTGTAAAGTCTAATGCCTTGAAAATTATTACTGTATTTTCATGGCTTTGTTATTTGGCATAAGGGAAGAGCATAGATCAGTACTGTAACTTAGGTAAAAGATTATTGCAATCATGCTTCAATAGATATTGTTCATTGGATAATGTTTACTTCAAGGTCTGCCTGCCTGCTTATTTTTCACTGTTTTGGTTATTTTTTAATGTAGTCTTTTCTTCTGGAAAATATTTATGGGCCTAGTGAAGATCAATTCCTACTGTAACTATTCATTAATTTTATTCCAACCTCATTTCACAGATCCCTCTGAGTTTCTTCAGGATCTGTATAGTGCTTCACATTTTTAGATATGTTTTAACATCGATGAATCCAATGATGAAGACACATTCCTTAAGTCACCATTTTTATGACTGAAAAGAAACCATGCTGCAATCTCACTATATGGCAAATTTCTGGTTTTAAATTCTTTTAGATTAAAATTAATGCTGGACAACAAATATTCCGTGTACAATTTTATATTTTCCTAATTATTTTAGTATACTTCACAATATTATATAAAGTTAAAACATTATCACTTACTTAGTTTTAGGATTTCTAAAACGGTCAGAGTAAAAGTTCCATTCATTTACAATTTTAAGATAATAAAGTGTCCATTATGACCAAGTGAGATATTTTAAAATTTGTATTTGTAGTCCTTAAAGGTTGTGCTGGGGAATCCAGTCCAGTGCTTCATATTTCTTAGTCTACTGTGGGCCTCTGAGCCTGATGTGACCTGTGGTTTTATTTTCACTCAACAGGAATGAAGAAAAATTTCACTAGGAAAGAATTATTACTTGCTTACTTTCTCCAATATCTCTCACATACATAAAAGTAATATAATTCTACACTGACTGAAAATGACGTTCCTATTAGAATAATTATTTTTTGTAGCCCCACTCTTCACTAAGTCATGTCCCTTTCCTATCTCCCCTTCCCATAAAACTTGACTGGATCCACTGGAAACCCACTTCCAGTCAGCCTCGTCCTTAAAAAGCCCAACCTTAACTAACCTAGCCCCTGGTAGTACGGCTATAAACTTCCAAAGGCCTGACTGCAACCAGAATCCTTCCTGAAAGTCCTCCTCTGCTACAGGGAAAGCCTTTTTCCACTCCACCCCTTCCTGGAATCCCTTCTCTGCACCAGCAGAAACCAGGCCACATCCATATCTCCTCCTATGATCCGCCTTGCTGCACCAAGAACCCCGCCTACATTGGGCTCCTCCTTCTAATCTTAACTTCATCCACCAGATACCCTGTCCCTAACTACTCTATTCCCTCATAGTCCCATTGCTCCCATATTCTATTACCTCCAAATTCCTCCCGTCCCTTTCATACCCCACTCCCAAACAAACTTCTCCCTCGACCCCTCCTGGTTTCATCAGAATCTCCATCCATAACTAGTCTAAGTGGCCTAACGTTTCAAATCCAGCCCTGAACCTACCTCTTCCCACAATTACCTTCATGCTACACCAAAAACCCTCCACCTCTCTATAACTACCCTTGTAGCCCCACCTTAGTTGACCAGAAGCTTCTCACACAGCCCATCTCCTGCTTGGAAAGCCAACCCTGCTCCACCGTAGGCCTCTCTACCTCCCATATCTACTCTCTCAATGGCTGCATTGTTCCCGTGATGAATCCTCCCCTTATTGGCACCTCCCACAGATCCACACCCTACTCATCCCTGACCATAATTACTCTACAACTTTGTAGACCTTCCACTCATTCTCAAAGTCCCTCTTCCAATTAACCCCATGGCTCCAAGCCTTGACCTGCTCTAGAAAACCCCCAATAGACAACTCTCAACACAATATCCCATCTCTCGACACCCACATTGCTCCACTGTAAACCACTGCATCTGTTTGCCTCCCTCTGGAAGCTTCACCAGGCTCAACTGTAAATCCCTGTCCCTTCATAGTCTCTTTTTGAAGGTTGCCTTGCCCCACTGGAAACCCTGTCCAAAGTTTAATGTCCTGCCTTGAAACACTGAAATCCCCACCCAGCCTTACTCCTATTTTCAAAGTGGTAACTGGCTACACCAGAAACTCTATCCTAACTGGTCTAGTCTACTGGAAACTATCCCTGCTCTCACAAAGCTCTCGTCTGGAAAAATTCCTCCATACATTGTTACTACATACTGCTCTGCCAGAAACCCCATCTCCACCCTAACACACTTCCCAAAGGCCTGCCATTCTCCACCAGAAACCCCGCCCCT
Source organism: Dipodomys spectabilis (assembly GCF_019054845.1). NCBI lineage: Eukaryota > Metazoa > Chordata > Mammalia > Rodentia > Heteromyidae > Dipodomys > Dipodomys spectabilis. Next base: position 1,010,096 of record NW_024871180.1, read on the forward strand.
TACTAGCCCCCATCTTCCTAGCACCACTCTGCCCTCTCTCAGACCTTGAAAAGCCTCTCCCTCATAGCTCCGCATTCCTGCACCAGAATCTCCAACTTTTGTCAGCTTCTTGCCTTCATTATCTTCCCTGCCTTATGGGAAACCTCACCCTACATATCCCACCAGGGCTCACAGTGCTACACCACAACCCCTCCTTTAACTAACCTCCCCTCTGTAGCCTTGTTCTTCCTTTTCAAAGCTCTGCCCCAAACAGCCTCTTCCCCAGTGACCCTGCCTTCTTCCACTGAAAACTCATCTACCTGCCAGTCTCCATCCTAAAGTCCCACCTACTCCACAAGGGACCCTGCTCCTAACAAATATAGTCTTTCTTGTCCCCTCCCTGCAGTCTCAAAACCCTACACAGACTGGCTTTCACGCTCAAAGCCCCGACCTGCTTTACCACAGAGGCTGTACCAATACCAACTCCTCCCTTGAACTAGACAGCGCTCCACCAGAAACCCCACACCACCTATTCCTTGAAGTTCCCATCTAGGAACTTTTATTACAAATGTGATTTTATAATGGTCACAGAATTCATACTAGTCAATATGATAAGAAAGCAGTACTGACAAAAGACAACAAAAATTAGATAGCTATTAGATGCTTTAGTCTAGTTTGGGGTTCTGTTAACAGGCAGATTCACATTGTGTGAAAATGTGTGAAGATGATTCCTCTAACTGGAAAGCATTCCTTGAAGTATCAGTAAGGTTTCATGAGTGATCATTTTATTTCTAGAATTTTCGTCCACATTTGTGTCCATTAACTTAAAACTATACGTTATTTTAAATCTTCTGGTTTGGTTGAGGAAAGAGTATTAAGATGTAAAAAGATGACTTTCAAATTATCTCTCTAATGAATAATTTTGGACTTGCTTACTTTACTATGTACCAGAGTTTTTAGTAACAGAAATTCTCTACCAGAATTCCCTTTGAATTTCCTCCTTTCACTAAAGTGCCTTTTGGAAAAGAATGAAGTGAGATTATACAGGTAGAATGCCAGAAATAAAAACGTATTTGAGATCATAACAAAATCATGATGAAGACCCTACACAATGTGGTTTAAATTTTCTAATGAAAGGAACTTAAGCATATTTAACTGCAGACTTTCTGAAGACTAGGAGACAAAAATATAAGAAATGCCCTCCTATACCACGGTTCTGAAATCAAAACAAAACCAAGGAAGGACAACATAATGAGACAGAAGGGAATGAGGAACTTGAACATGTGATATAGAATGTAAAAATACACTGAATCAGGTAAAAATAATTTTGGACACAATGCCTGGTTGTTCAATATATTTCATTGTATATATTGTTCTTTGTTAACCTGTGACTTAATATAGGTCTCAGCAGGGATCTGCCAAGGTAATTGTGTAGTTAGTCAATTTCATCATTGCAAGATCATCAGGATGATAAACTCCCACACACGTTAACATACCTGCAACAGCACTAGACATACATTCCTATTGGTCCAACAGTGTAAGGCAGACGTGTATTTAACCCAATCTTTGTATGTGGTATGCTATGGTTTTTTTCAGGCTTAATACAAAATGTCTCTGCCCAGAATTAAATGAAGGCATTTATAGCTAAAATGATTTAGGGTCATTGTTAACATCTAACGCATGATGAGGTTTTTGTATATACCTCTCCTTTTCCCTTTCTTTCTTTCTCTCTTTCTTTCTTCCTCTCTATCTTTCTTTTCTTCCTTCCTTCCTTCCTTCCTTCCCTCCTTCCTTTCTTTCTTTCTTTCTTTCTTTCTTTCTTTCTTTCTTTCTTTCTTTCTTTCTTTCTTTCTTTCTTTCTTTCTTTCTTTCTTTCTTTCTTTCTTTCTTTCTTCCTTTCTTCCCTTTTCTTTCCTCTTTTAGGAAATGAGTATGAATTTAGATATTTTGTTTGCTGATCAAGTATTCTACCATTAGAATAATCCTTTTTCGATTTATTTACTTTTCTCATAGGTTATCCATTTTGCTTAGGGCCGAACACAAGCTAAGTTCCTCACCTCTGTCTGCCAAGTAGCGGGGATCACAAATGCATTCCAACATGAAAACCTTTAGGATGATATGAGACTCTTATTACTTTCCTTGCACACTGGTTCTGATCTGTGATCCTCTCAAATTCTACCTCTTCAATTAGTGATGTGAGTTCCAGTAGCCTGCCCTCAGTATAGATCGTCTAAATGAATTATTGAAGGCAATTTCACTTTAATCACTTTTTTTGCCAGTCCAGGGGCTGTTATAGTTATATTTCTAGACAAATTTTGTGTATATATGCACATTAGCTTTAAAATATTACTTTTCCCCCCTTTTTTCCTTTTTAATTTTCTTGGTCAAGGGGCTTGAATTCTAGGTCTGGGCACTGTCCCTGGCTCTTCAGATCAAAGCTAGCAGGTTACCACTTGAGCCACAGTGCTACTTCTGGTTTTCTGGTGGTTAATTTGAAGTAAGAGTGTCATGGATTTCCTGCCAGGGCTAGCTTTGAACTACTATCCTCAGATCTCAGCTCCTGAGTAGCTAGGATTACAGGCATGAGCCACTGGCACCCAGCTAAAAATGTTACTTATTTTAAGTTCTGTGATTTAGTTGAGGGAGTAACGTAAGTGTGTAGAAAGTACTTTCAAGTTACCTCTCTAAGTAATTTCAGAGTTTCATTTTCATATTTATTGCAGTTATTAATAACAGAAACTCCCAAAGTAACAGAATAATCCTTCATTTTCTCCTTCCTACAGGTACTATTGGAAGAGAATGAGTGAGATCTTAGACAATATGTACTTGAAATTATAAAAAAAATTATATTGATGATACATAAAGAGCCAGATAACACAACGTGCATTGCATTTTCTAAAGAAAGGAATGTCATGAAAGTATATTTGTTGGCAGGCTTTTCACATGTAAAACAAAGAAAAATTAATATCATATAAAAGCTGAACGAGATCAGCAACCATGTAAGTGTGATACAGCGTTGGAGACTTTAAGAGATGAACTGGTTCAGGTAAAGTAATACTTTGGAAAAGTTATCTGTTCACTAAATTTATTCATTATTAATTTTTTTATTTTTATTTACCTCTCACTGAATATATAAATGCATACATGTGTGTGCAATATATATATATATATATAAACACACACACACACACACACACACACACACACACACACACACACATATATATATATATATATATATATATATCAGCAGTATCTGTCCAGTGATCTCTATGGTTATGTATGTTTAGGTAATTTCATCATGTCAAGTCCATCAAAAAGGTGGACTTCCATAAACCTTAACAACCCTGCAACACCACTGCACATGCAAACTTAAGTGTTCACCATTGTAAGCTAGACCTGTGTTTTACCAAAGCTTTATATATGTGGTGTTATTTTTTCATTTAGTCTTGACACAAAATATGTGTGCTCCTAGAAATAAATGATGGCATTTATAACTACAGTAATTTATTGTAAATCTTTACATTGAACACATGCTCAGTATGAATTGTTCTTTCTTTCCTTGTCTTATTTTATCTTTCAGAAGTTGATTTGAGTTTTGATGTTGTGTTTGCCAGATAAGTATTCCACCACTGGAGTCATTCCACCAATCCTTTCTAGTTTAAGTTACTTTACTCATAGGGTAGCAATTTTTGCACCCAGTCCAAAAAGCAGGGATCATGATTGCATTCCAATATCCTTACCTAGTAGGTTGATATGGGTGATACTTTCCTTCCTAGACTGATTCAGAACTGATACTCTCAAATTCTACCACTTTAGTTAATTGTGTGAGCTCAAGTTCTCCCTACTTCTAGAAGATAGGACAGACATAAATGATTACAGGTAATTTGAGTGAATCATTGGCTAATATAAGTGATTTGATATTAAAGTGTAGGGTAAATTTGAAAATATAATCGCAGTAGTCAGATATTTTGCTAAGTAATTTTGTTTCACATTAATAACACATCTTGACCAGAATAAAGGACTTACTTTTGCTGTCTGTCAACTTGTATGTCATTTGGTAAAATAAACTTCATGTCTTCCATGTGGGATAAAGAACTTTGAATGGTCTGATGTGCTGGTTCACATCTATAATCATGGTTAGCAATCAGAAATCAATAGATCACAATTTGAACATAGACTAACCAAAAATTTAAGAAGTCCCAATCTCAACAAAGTAGTGGATCATGTTGAATCATGCCATTAATCTCAGCACCACAAGAAGCTAAGTCTCTGCCTTGTAACTGTGTCACTTGAGTAACTGGGACTCTTGGAGGCAGTCACCTCTACTGATGCAGAATCTGGGCTGAGATTTAGCAAGAGGAGGGAGGAGTCTGCCCCACTTTCCCAGGGTGGACCTCACAGAATGCAGTGAGCATGCTTGCTTTCCTCCTCCAAACGGCTTGAGATGCCATGCTTCTGAGTGTTCATTATTTGATTCCAGTGACCTGTGGTAGAAGTATAAGGAAACATTAATATGCCAATTGAGCTGCTCTCCCAGCCTGTGAGTTCAACTCAGTAAGTGTTCATTATTTGAGAGTTGAGAATACTGAGGTAGAGACGGAGGTTGAGTGAAAGAGAGGAGAGATAGAGATAGAGAGAGAGCTGGGCGCCGGTGGATCACACCTGTAATCCTAGCTACTCAGTAGGCTGAGATCTGAGGATTGCAGTTCAAAGCCAGCCTGGGTAGGAAAGTCCGTGAAACCCTTATCTGCAATAAACCACTCAAAAACCAGAAGTGGCCCTGTGGCTCAAGTGGTAGAGCGCTCGACTTGAGCTCAAGAGCTGAGGGACAGTGCCCAAGCCCAGAGTTCAAACCCTACGACCAACCAAAAAAAAAACGAGACAGAGAAGAGAGGGAGAAAAGAAAGGAAGGAAGGAAGGAGGAAGGTAGGAAGGTAGGAAGAAAGAAAGAAAGAAAGAAAGAAAGAAAGAAAGAAAGAAAGAAAGAAAGAAAGAAAGGAAGAAGAAAGAAAGAAAGAAAGAAAGAAAGAAAGAAAGAAAGAAAGAAAGAAAGAAAGAAAGAAAGAAAGAAAATGACTGAGAATGAATTGTGTGCTGTCAGGAGTTATATGTCAGAAGTACTACCTGTATTTGGTGTTAGGTCTGCCCCAGGTCATGCAGACCCTATGCAGACACCTTCCCACTACTTGGCTAAGTTTCAACCCTTTATGTGTTGCCTAGTATCTGGCACACCTGGAGGCAGCCACCTCCCCATCCTGTTAAGTCACAACCTGGTCAGCCTCTGGTCCCACTTTCAATCTGACCAGAGGTGAGTCCCAGAACTTGAAGTCACATCCAGAACCAGTGTGGCCAGAGTTTCCCCCAAACGGCCACACCTCTTCCGGTCCTTCACATAGATACATCCTTGCCCGAGGTTGGGTCGCCTCATTTTTTTTTACATGCATTTCCACCATGTATGTCATGGGCAGCAGTTCAGTAAATAAACTTCTTTACCCGATTAAATACCCTGTGGTGTTCTCTTCATTGGCTACCTAATGAAACTCACCTAATTAATATACTTTACACTTCAGAGTTTCTAGTTATGAATCCATGGATATTTTTGTGACACATGTGAGATTAGTATCTACACAACATATTTACTAACATCATTTGACAGTATAATTGTGCCTGGAATCTTTACATATTTATTTTTTTGGGGTCCGGTCATGGGGCCTGAACTCTGGGCCTGGGTGCTATCCCTCAGCTCTTCAGCTCAAGGCTAGTGCTCTACCACTTGAGTCACAGCGCCACTTCCAGCTTTTTTTTCTTTTTGCTTATGTGGTGCTGAGGAATCGAACCCAGGGCCTCAGGCATGCAAGTCAAGCACTCTACCACTGAGCCACCTTCCCAGCCCATCTGGAATCTTTAATAGCAGCTTAATTAACGATAATGACTATTTTGTTTGCTTTGCTTTGCTTTGTTTTTGCTTAAAGTAATAGAAGAGTTGGTGAGACAATCTGTGTGAAGCCTCGGGTCTGTGTTGGAGGGGCAGAATGATGCAGGCTCCCGCCTCAGGATTATCTGAAGACTGTGTTTGTGTATGTGGAAAGCTCTTGGCATGCCGGGCTAGAGAGGGAACAAGTTCTCTCTCCCTATCTCAAAGCTTATTTCATGTCTCAAAGCTGAGGAAGTAGCTCTTCTGCTTACTTAAGCATAGACGAACAGCTAGTCAAGCATTTTCCTGAGTATGGGGAAGTGGTTTGAGCTTGCTCTAAAATAGTTTAGATAAAAATATACAAAGACTTATCTCATAGTTTAAGCAAAATTGTATCTGTTGAAATTCTTTGTGTGAATGTCTCCTGACTAAATCTTGGCAAAGATAATACTTGGTTGTCTTTAAATACCCACTAGCAATAAAACACAGCATGCAGTGGCAATTGCTGTTTGCACTCTGCAACCCCTGTGTCCTGGTGATTTTGCAACCCTTACCCAGGGACCCCAATGCCTGAGACGTTGACAACTGGTGCACAAACAGGGACCCTGCAGTGTTGAATACAGGAAGGGATATTCAGGTAAGTACTTTTAATTACAGGGTGATGGGACAAGTTAAGTCTACTCCGTACTTACATATGCTAAAATATTTACTTGCTGCTTATGGTGTAACTATTTCTTCTTTTGACATAGAAATGTGTATTAATGTAGTTAGCGAATGGAAACCTTGGTTTCCAACAAACGGACATTAGATATTGATAATTAGAAATGAGTAAAGTATTGTAGAAAGAGATGTTGGAGAAGGGGAAAGGATTCCTGTTAGATTTTGTTCCATTTGGGCAATTTTACATACCCCTTTTAAAGCTTTAAATGAGAAAAGATTAATAGCGGACTTAAGGAAAGAGGCCACGACTTCTATTGTAGATTTACTAGTGGACTCTGAGGTTCAGGACGCAATAGATAAGGCTGCATCACAATTAACAGAGAAAAAACAAGAGGTAAAGAAAGCTGAAAAGGAACAAACTGAAAGCGTAAATAGAATGTCTGAGCAAATGGAATTGATTTTATCAAGATTACAACATATGGAGTTAGAAATTAGCAGAGTGAAAGAAGAATCTGAGAAAGTGAAAGTAAAACAGCCTTCCGCTCCTCCCCTTACCGAAGCAATTATTGTCACTCCCTCCCAAAACAGAAGGCTCAGACAGTGAGTTTGATGATGAAATGCCTATTTTTTCTTATCCTGTAATTTGACCACCTCCTATGAATGGTATAGCTCAACCAACTAGATATGAGGGTGTTGCTGTCGATGATATTGGTAAACTTAACAAGGCAGTGACTTATGGTCCTCAGTCTCATTATGTTAAGGAATTGCTTAATGGGCTTGCCCCGTAATTTTGCTCCCGAGGATTGGAAGATGCTTTGTAGAGCATTGCATAAGGAACCTGAATATCTACAATGGCAAATGTGGTTTACTGAGTTATATACAGAAAGGACTAGAGAAAATGCACAGAGCAATAATCCACACCTGCAGGTCATAACCTGTCCCAGGTTGAGTGGAACAGAACCATATGCAGATGCTCATATGCAAGTGAACTCTCCTGAAGAGATCCATGAGCAGTTACGAGACATAGGTGTGGAGGCATGGGGGAGGATTCGGCTGGTAGGAGAGTATTATGGCTCCTGGACTAAAGTAATTCAAAAACCTAATAAAATCTATGTTGAATTTTTATCACGATTGACACTGACCTTGGAACATACTGTTGCGGGAGAAGCTGCACTGCAACAACTACTGGGCATATTGGCTTATGAAAATGCTAATGAGGACTGTAGATGAGCCCTATTGCCTATTAAAGAATCTGGGGATGTAAATACATATTTAAGGGAGTGTAAAGACATTACATCCGATTCCCAGCGTTTGCAGTTGTTTGCTGAAACTATGCCCACTACCTGGCATGCTTTACAAACCATCTAATCTAAAATGTTTTGGATGTGGTCAAACGGGACATATAAAGAAGAATTGTGAAAAGGCTACTGATGTTAACAAGAGAGGACAAGGAATTTGCCCTAAATATAAAAAGGAAAGCACTGGGCAAGAGTGTGTAAATAAAAAATAGACAGTAAAAGAATTCCTATAAAAATGCTTACCCTATGCAGGGAAACTCTCCTTCTGGCCAGCCCCGGGGCCCAGGATTAATAACCGAGGGAAGCCAACCATTTTTCTTCCTCGTCCCTGCCACAGCCCACAGCGCCGCAATGGACATGCCGATTCATTCATCTACTGAGAGGCATATTGGTTTAAAACATGCTTGCATGTAAGCATCAATTATGGTCATTCAAAAATGACAAATGTCACTTCCCCAGACATACTAAAATCATGATTTCTAAGTAGAATAGGATTTTATGGTGGTACAAGTGTTGAGAAACATGGATGAGTCTAATGTGTATCTTGCACTGAATTAGGCAGGAAGATATCCAATATCATATGGGATTAAAAAAAATGGTAGTAAAAAGATATTCCCTTGAGAAAGATATAGGAGGCTGACAGAAGTATGGAGAAATTCAGATAATTTTGAAGGATTTAGAAATGCAAGCTCAAGTATGTCTCTTTAAGTGAAAGGGCAAAAGAAGGGCAAGAGAAGAAAATAACTGAAAGCAGATCATTTTCCCAACTTAGAGTATAAAAAGACATAACCTATAACTTTCAAGTTAAAGAGAGACAAATATAATACGTCCCACTTAATTTAGATACATGCAAAATATTTACTTGGCTTTTTCCCACTTTAATGCTCCAAAATAAATGAAGACTTACAATAAACGTTATGTGATTGTCGTTACTTCAACCTGAACACTAACTGTGATGAGCCCTCTTTTTCTCAGTATGCTCTTGGAAAATACTCCCTAAATTGATGATGTTGTGACTGATTAGAGAGTCAGCGTAACAGGTTTCTACTTGTATGATAATACCAGAATAGTTTAATGCAGTTTTTTTCTCAAGGTATCCAATTATATTGTCTGACGCTGTACTTTGAACAGACCCTCACACCTGAGCACATTATTTGAAATTGTACATCTGCATTTCCTTGGCACATTCTATTTTGTGCCTTTGTTTTTTTTGCATGTTCCTTTTGATTGATCTATTTCCATTTCATCTGTACAAACTGTTAAGAACATTGTTCAGCTACCACTTCTTGTTTGCAAACACCCAGTCTATTTATGAAGGTATTTGTCCATGTTAACCAATAGGGTAGTACTCACTTTCTGAGGAGAAAAGTTCCACATATAACTCTATGCCAACATTAGAAGATGTAGAATTTAAGGCATTTTGAGACAGTGATATTTGAATTGAAAGGCTTCTTAAAGACATTTTCTTGGAGCTCATTAGTTCTTCTAAGGTCAGGATAAAAGCATTTGTTCCCAACATTTAAAATAAAAAGGATCTATTTAATTCATGGATCTAGAATTTTATGGATTCACATTCATATCTCAAAATTTCATCAATATGACTTACATCTCCACCAGTTCACCAAAACACTTTTCTTATTGAACTTGTCTATGTCCTTTTAGTTTTCAAATCCAAATAGCATATTTCCTTCAATGTCTGTAACAGTTTTTACCTTTTCTCCCTGCAAATTCTTTCTTTTCTTTTCTTCTGTAAATCTGTTTTTATTACTTTCTTGTTTCCTTATCTCTTTCTTCCAATCTGGTCCACACTGGTGCTCACATTGCTACACTTATGACATAACTTTTCTTTTCTTCTTCCCTTTAATAATGTCCCCAATTTTATCATTCTTTTTCATATTCATGGTCATGGATATTTTGATGATATCTAAACAGATCAATCTTTGCATCTGTTTAATATAAACTTTAGAACTATCAGAGAGTTTTTTCCTCTAAATCCATCATTTTCACCTGTAATGCTTATCACCAAGAATATCACTAACACATTTGCCTGGCCATAGATGTAGAACCCTTTAGATTACTTCTTACCCTTCTACTCCCACCCATTATATAAGATGAACAATCAAGGTTTTCTCAGTTTTTGTTACTAATTTGATTTCTTTTTTTTGTTGTTGGTCGTGGGGCCGGAACTCTGGGCCCGTGTGCTGTCCATGTGCTCTTCAGCTCAAGGCATCCACTCTACCTCTTGAGCTACAGTAACACTTTCGGGTTTTCTAGTGGTTTTCTTTTTACTTTCCTAGCGAGTCCATTAAACTTCCCCCTTGAATTTGGTTGTCATGAATACCCAACTTCTATGTTAATGAGGACAAACTCTAATGTAAAACTTTGTCTCCAAAAAACCAGCCCAAGAAGCTGTGATCACAAATATTTGGCTATACTTTTTTTCTTTTTCTTTTTTTTTTTACCTTGAAAGTACTCCACCACTTTTTGGTTCAATCGTTTCTAACCTCAAAGATATATTTTGGTAACAAGATGCTTAGAGGTAACCAAAGTATACTCCACTTTTGATCTTTTCTCTTAAGTCTCTCCTTAGATACAATATCAGGATAAGTGAAGTTATTCTTTGCAAAATTATTTCACTTGAGTATTTTTCTCTTGGTCTTACATTTGTTCAACAAGATGTATCGAGGAGAATAGAGTTAAATCATCCATACCTTGGATGATAGTGTCTGTTACAAAGGACAATGCTTCTATGTCCTACTTCTATGTCCTCCTCTTAGCTCTTTCCTGATTTCCAATTAATCACAGCTTCTTGCTTTCAGGTTTAGTGAAGCTAAAGGACTATAAGGCCTCCCCCATTGCTCCATCTTCATGGTTTCTCATTTAAAACTCTTTTAAGTTGCCTCATTCGGATGTGGAATTTATTTTTATGTCTTCATTCAATCTGTTGTACATCGTAGTGAGCCAAATAGGCTCTGTAAAATCACTTTAGGTAGCTAAAATATTAAGAGAAACTATATCAAAAAGTTTTGACCTCTCTCCACTGTTGAAGCCAATATGCTTAGCTCAGGCTTCTAAAAAGAGTTTTCTTACATTTTTCATTTCCTCAATTCTTTTCTGATCCCACAATTTTTTGGCTTATGTAATAAGAGAAGAGTTCACTATCTCATCTTAATAAGGATATTATTTTTTGTGAGCCACATAGAAATGTGAAATCATTGGTTTGAATTATCCTATCAGATTTTTTTTCTGTGTTTCAGTGCTTCATGTGCAAAGACATTGTGGAAAGAATTACAAACAGAAAAATGTAAACCCAATACGTTCTTTCATTGTGCAGGGCACTTTCTCTCTAAATATTTTGACTCAAAATATCTTTTTCAGAGAATCACAGTGGGGTAATTAAAGGTCAATTCACAAATTTTGATGTCTTTTTTTTTTTTTTAAAGAACTTTGAATTTAAATTCCACTACAACCTTGTTTCACAAACTGAAAGTATATTTCCTGTGTAAGGACATTCTCAAGGGAACCTACAGGATTTCTAGCAAGTTTTCTGAGGTTTATTGGTTTGTTTGTTTAATGAGCCATCTTCACCCACATTGCTCTCTCTCCACTAAGTTTCCATGGATTTCTTTGCATGAAAGCCTTTTCCCAGGCAATTTTAAATTTTCTTAATAGGCTAAGTTGTTAAAAAAGTTGAAGAATTAAAATTTACCTGTCGTAATTGTAAAACTCTTTTGAAATTCCTTTATCAGAATCGCGATTTCACCAATGCTAATTCCATCTTTACCATCAGAAACAGTTAACGTTGTTTTCATGATATAGTGTCCATGCAACGATTCTTTTCCAGTGGCTTTGTTATGCATATATATTACCATATAAGCTGATGCAGAGCAAAATGAACTCCAAGATATGGAAACAGAGGCTTTTATTTTGCGGTTGCTGTTTTTAATGTAGTATGTGATTTCTATTTTGTTTTGGGTTTCTCCCTATGGTTTATCCCCCTGATTTTGGTACCCTGTATTTTGTGTATACATTTACCTTAATTAGGAAATGGAAGAGGAAAAACAAAATGGTGAGAAAAAAGACAAAGGGCAAACCAATGGAATAGCAATGCTCACAAGACAATATACGGGAAATGTACATAACAACTTGTGAAAGGTGTTGAGGAGAAGGAAAAGTGTGAGAAAAATGAGGCAGGAGGTAACAAGTATGAAAAGTTATATATTACGTACTTTACAATTACTGACTGTATCATTGCAAGATAATGTTAAAGCATGCATAGATGCCTCACCAGCAGTCATTCAAGGAATAGCATATGCTGCAGCAATGAAAGGAGAACCATTCAGTGCTTATGTACAAAAATTACATAAGACACGACCTCAGGCCCAAAATGGGGTGTGTTTCTCATGTGGCCAGTCAGGACACATGAGTAATGATTGTCAACAAAAACAAAATATACCTAGTAACAATAAAAAGTGTAAAGCGCCTGGACTTTTTCCACGATGAAAGAAAGGCAATAATTAGAAAAATGAGTGTAGATCAAAATATCATAAGGATAGAATTCTCCTAACAGCAGAAGAAAAGGAGACAAAAAACAAGAAGAGAGGTGCTCCCTCAGCCCCGTAAATGAAAGAGGGGAAACACCTCTGTTACACAAAAATCCCCTAAGGGATCAGTTCCATTAAATCCCTTGTCTCCTCCATTTACAGTATGGGATTTGCCAAAGCTACTCCAGGAAGTGCAGGGTTAGATCTGGCAGCAAAAAGAGATTACATTATCTCTATCATGTATGGTGTTCAGCTAATAGACATTCAAGTTTATGGTCCTGTAATTGAATGAACTGTGGGCTTGATAATTGCTAGAAGCTCAAATTATAACAAAACTTTGAGGTATTTCCGGGAGTAGTTGATGCAGATTATCAAAAGGAAATTAAAGTAACGGTAAGGTCTTTAAAAGAAATATGCAAATACATATGGATCAAAGATTAGCTCAAATCTTAATTTTAAATTATGTCCATCTTCCAAATCAAATCCTAAAACAAGATCGAGGTACAGGAGGTTTCAGTTCCACAGAAACTGTGACCTGGGTACAATCTATTTCTAAGGATCGACCCATGAAAACTATAAAAGTGGATAGAAAGCCTATTAAAGGTCTCTTGGACACAGGGGCAGACCCAACATGTATTGCAGGAAAAGACTGGCCCTCATCCTGTCAAATTATGAAGACAGAATCTACATTAATGGGATTGGGTATGGCTAGCAATGTTGCTCAAAGTTCAAAAATTTTAAAGTAGGAGTGTGAAAATCTACCTTATATTATATCTTCTTTGCCCTTACATTATGGGGCAGAGACATTTTGCAAAACATGGAACTAAAATTAGTTACTGCAGATTCCTTTAGTGTACAAAATTTTTCATCGGGGCCACTGATGAGAAGTTTGCTGATGCAATATCATGGAAAAATGATCAGCCTGTGTGGGTTGATCAGTGGTCCCTAACTCAAGAGAAGATACATGCTGTAGAACAATTGGTAAATGAGCAATTACAGAAAGGACATTTAGAGGAATCCAATAGCCCTTGGAATGCTCCAATTTTTGTAATTAAAAAGAAATCTGGATAATGGAGGTTGTTACAAGACCTCAGAGCCATTAATAACACCATGTATTTCATGGGGGCTCTTCAGCCAAGACTTTCATCTCCTGTGGCTGTTCCTAAAGGACATTATATAATAATTATTTATTTTCAGGATTTTTTTTACAATAAAATTGAATCCTAATGATTTTCAAAGATTTGCATTTCGTGTGCCCTCATGTAATTTGAAAAGTCTTGCCACAAGGCATGAAAAATTCTCGTGCATTGTGTCAAAAATTTGTGGATAAAGCTTTACAAAAAACTAGGGAAGAGTTTTCTAATGCTTATATTATTCATTATATGGACGATATTTTAATAGCTGCTGAAAGTAAACATTTAACAGAACAAATTTTAACAATTAACCATTGAGCAATTAACCAACTTTGGTTTGCTTATTGTTCCACATAAAATTCAACATAATAAACCTTTAAATTATTTAGGAAAAATAATACATCATGTCACAAAAATGAGTATTAGGCTAGTTAAATTAAAAACATTAAATGGTTTTCAAAAATTTCTAGGAAACATAAATTGGGTTAGACCCTACTTGAAAATTACCACAGGAGAATAACACCCATTGTTTGAAGCCCTAAAAGGGGATTCTAATCCTAAATCTAAGAGGCAATTCACTCCAATAATGTTAGAAAAAATTTCATTGGTGGCAGAAAAGTTACAAGCAAAAGTGGTCCAATTGGACTATAATAAAGACTGGGATTTCGTAATATTAAAGACATCTTATACAAGATGTTTATGGCAAGATGGAGTCCTGGAATGGCTTCACTTGCCTCACAGTCATACAAGAATGATAGCTTCTTATGTATATTTGTGCAGTCAACTCATTGTCAAGGCAAGGAGTAGGTCCCGAGAGTTACTTGAGAAAGAAATGAATAATATAATTATACCTTATAATAAAAAAACAATTAAAAATATTATTACAGAATGATGAGAATTGGGGATTAGCATTATTAAATTATACAGGACAAATAAAATTTCATGTTCCTCAACATCCTTTATTAAATCTTGTGGAAGAGGTAAAAACCATTTTTCCATTAGTGGTAACAACACCTTTAGAAGGAGCTCTAACAGTTTTTACTGATGGGTTCTCAAATGGAACTTCGGTGGTATACATTCCAGACCACTTCCCTATTATTAAAGAGCATCTGACATTTCAGAGCAACAGACGGAAATTATTGCTGCAATTTTAGCTTTAACCATATTTCCCCAGCAGCATAACATTTACACAGACTCTAAGCATGTGGTTAACTTATTTCCCGCCATAGAGACAGCTCTTTTATCAGGACAATCAAAAATTATAGACTTGTTACAACAGTTACAAAAATTAATTCAACTTAGAAAAGAAAAAGTATTTATTGAAGACATAAGAGACATACAAATTTACCAGGTCCTCTTTCATTTGAAAATATGATGGCTGAATTATTAATAGAGAAACCATCATGCTTTATTTGTAATTAATCACCTTAATACTAATGAACAAAATCTTACACTTATGCAAAAACATTGGAGCGATATTGGATTTAAAGTTCAGCCAAATGTTAAAAGGAAAAATTTGCTCACAGGCACCTGGAAAGGGCCTGATGTATTAATCACCTCAGGAAGAGGGTATACATGTGTGTTTCCACAGGATGCAGTGTCACCCATCTGGAATCTCAACCGACTCATGTGCCCTTACAAAATAAGAGAAACCCAGGAGGAATAAAAACCAGAAGAAGCAAATGAAGAAAGCAATGCAAAAGCTCAAAAGTCTTCACCTTTCTCCTCAACAGGCCAAGACAACAAAAGAAGCCCAACCACCAACCTGGGAACAAATTAAGAAGCTCAGCCATTCTGCAGAGGAGATTGTTGTTACTACAGGAAAGACTATCACTGTTGAAAATACGTTTCTTGCTATGCTTGCCATTATTGCTGTGCAGGCAGTGTCTGTTTCAGTAGAACAATACTGGGCATAAGTTCCTAATCCTCCTCTTCTACATCCCGTGGGATGGGGGGGTGATGAGGATATTATACAAGTAATGACAAATAATAGCGACCTGCTAGGGGGGTTGGAGGACTATTCTAATTCTCATATGTCTTATATTTCCAGTCATTTCCCGGATGATCTTTAGATTTATCTCTTCTGTGCACCGAGACATTCATGAGCTTCAATTAAAAAATAAAAAAGGAAGAAATACCATGACACCTCCTGCTGAATCTGCGTGAGAGATCACGCCAGACAAAGCATAAGCTTCATGGAAGCATGCTTGCAGGAAGGGGATGTTGGTTCAAAGCTTCCTATACACTTGGCTGCACCTTTATTGCCTCTACCTTTATTCTAACTATATTCTTCTTGGCTGTACATTTGTTGCCTTTATTCTCGTTTTGGCTATTTTTTCTATTGATCCACGAACAGGCATGTGAAGCCACTTCCCCTCCTGCCTGGCCTTGCTCCTCTCTGCTCTTTTTCTCTACCTCCACTCCTTTCGCAGGCCGCCTCACATCCTCTGTGCATGTGCACCTGCCCCTGGGAGACCCTGGCCACTGTTGCCTCCACAGTGAGGCCCCCGGACCCTGCCTCCTCCTCCCCTCTGCCCAGTCCCCACTTCCCCTTGGCTCGGCCCCCTACCTTTGCCCAAAAGATCAGCTATGACTGGGCCCTAAGGCTTCCAGGCCATGGGAATTACAACCTCACCTCAGCTCAGCACTCCCCGCTAACCCTAGCACTTGCTCAGGGGATCGAATCTCCCCTCAGCCCCACCACTAGAGGAGACTCTCCTTCAAGCCTCTCCACTCCACATATCAAGAACGTGCACAGTGACCCAGTGAGAGAGAGACAGAGAGAGAGACTGAGAGACTGAGAGACTGAGAGACTGAGAGAGATTGTTGGGAAAACTACCTCTCAAGGACTCAGAACATAGCACCCTTTAGGATGACTCAGCACACGGCATAGTTCAAAGAACAGCACAAAGCACAGTGAGTAAAAGACTCAGCACAATGTGCCCTTTGAAGGACTTAGCATATAGTAGCCTTTGGGATGACTCAGCACACAGCACCCTTTGAAGGAGGGAGTCCATAGCATGCCGTGTATAGGACTCAGTGCATGGCATGCTTTGAAAAACTCAGCACGTAGCACTCTTTCCCAGGACTCAGCACATAGCACCCTGTGTTAAGACTCCATATACACCACCCTTTGAAGGGCTGAGTATGTAGCACCCTGTGTAAAACACTGAGTGCACAGCACCCTCTGAAAAATTCAGCACATAGCACAGTTTTGAAGGACTCAGCACATACCACCTTGTGGAAGAACTCAGTACACAGCACTATTTGAAAGACAGTACAGAGCACACTGTCTACAGGACTCAGCAGACAGCACTCACCTCATCCCTCTCTTCTCAAGGATGCAGCACATTGCACCCATTGGGATAACTCAGCACACAGCCCTCTTTGAAGCGCTCAGCAAAAGTACCCTGTGTAAAGGACTGGGCCCACAGCACACAATGAAAAACTACCTCTCCCTCCCTTCTCAAGGCGTCAGCACATAGCACCACTTGGGATGAATTAGCACACTGCACTTTCATAGGACTCAGCATAAAGTACATTGTATAATGGACTCAGCACCCAGCACCCTTTGAAAAACCCAGCACATCCCACTCTTCTCAAGGACTCAGAACATAGCACCCTTTGGGATGACTCAGCAAAAAGCATGGTTTTTGAAGACTCAGAAAAAACACGCTATGTGGGAAGGACCCAGAAAACAGTACCCTGTGAAGGACTCAGCACATACCTGTATGTCACAAGTTCAACTGTCATTAGAACTAGGGTGCTTTCTTCAGTATCACTATTTTTCAGAAACACTTCACAAATCCTACTAGTGCACATTTAGCTAATGTGTGTTTTATGGGGAAGGTCAGCTGGGGGTCTTGAACTCAAAGCTTGGGGCCCATGTCCCTGAGCGCTTTGTTTCAATGCTAGAGCTCTACCAATTTGATTCACAGCTCCAATTTTGGTTTGTTTTTTTAGGTTGTTCTTTGACAGGTATTATGGTGATCAGGAAGGCCAAGTTGGGGTGTCCATGGGCAAAGGCTCTTAGCTGGGCATGGAGCTGACTTCTCACTTCTTGTGTCCCTGGGAGCAGGGCCTCCTGGAGCTCTCTTGGCCTAGGGTGGAACAGATCTGCTCTGGAGGGTGAGTGAAAGTCAGGTTGGCCCCGGTCATTTCCCCAAATTGAATTCTAGGGGAGGATAGTCCCCCACGATGGCACAGGGACACATGTTCCACGCCTGGCCACGAGGAGGCAGGAGTTGTCCACTAAAGGGATTGTATTTACTCTTGTTTCCCTGGGGCCCCCATCATTCTTTGAAGCCACCTTGGACAGGAAAGTCCTTGAGACTTACCTAAAATTAACCATCGAAAAGCAACTGGGGCTGTGGCTCAAGTGGCAGAGCTCTAGCCTTGAGCAAGAAAACTCAGGGATAGAGTCTAGGCCCTGAGTACACACACACACACACACACACACACACACACACACACACACACACACACACACACACACACACATGACATGCGTGGAAAATCAAAGATTTCTGCACTGCAATCTTTGGGTATTCTCTACCTTTTCCCCACTGAGTCTGGTGGCTGTTGGCTTAGGTCTTTGATGCATCCAACACCACCTGGCATCTTTAATTTTGGGGAACAGAATGGCTAGAAGGTCAGCCTTCCCCCATCCCAGCTCCTTGATTGGGTCAAGGTCTATCCAGCCCCTTTGGGTCTTCTATTACAGACTCACCAAGACGCCTTCAAAAGGTATCAAATGCTGGGCACTGGTGGCTCATGCCTGTCATCTGAGCTACTCTGGAAGCTGAGCTCTGGAAGATCATGGTTCAAAGCTAGCCTGGGCAGGAAAGTGTGTGAGATTCTTATCATCGATGAACCATCCGAAAACAAGAAGTGGCCCTGTGGCTCAAGTGGTAGAGTGCTAGCCATGAGAGAAAGAGCTCAGGGACAGTGACCAGGACCTGAGTTCAAGCCCCAGGACTGGAACAACAAATCTTTATGGAGGCTTGTTTTCCCTTTGAAAACAATTTATTCTTTGTGATAAGCATAACATGGCCCTCTTCCCTGGCCACCAATAGGCCATTAGATGTCCCTTGAATATGGGCCACCTCCTGGCAGCCTTTGCCCTACCCGACCCGCAGTTTACCCTTCCCATGACCCAGCAGATGGAGGCCTGAGAGAAGGCCACCTGGCCACCTACTTACGGTGGCTGCTGAGGCTTTGGAGAGTCATTATGTCACATAGTCATCATCTGCATCAGTCTACAGAAGAAAGGGAGGGAGCGCTCCTCACCTGAGCCCTTGAGCTGTGGGTGGCTCTGGATGTGGGGCAGCTGCAGCAGGATGTGCTTTGTGGGGGAATCCTTTATGGGGTTGGGAACCTCGATCTCTCCTCTGGCAGTTTCCACACTGTGTTGAAGTGGCAATTCTTCAAAACCTTTCTGCTCCTCCCTCATTTCTCCCACCCTGGAGCCTAAAGGCATTCAAAGCGGCGGCAGTGACAGGAGGCTCAGCTTGTGCTGGCATCTGGAGCCCATTGTCCATGTCTTCCCCTGTGAGGAGTGACAGTGGCTCCCGCGGCTCTCTCCTCTTCTCCATCTTCTCTTAGGACAGCAGGTACACATGCTCAGGTTTCTTCTGACACAGCTCAGCCAGAATGAACATCTGCTCTTTACATGCCACGAGGGACTCCTCAACAGTGAGATGTGTGCCGACAGCTGGCTGCATCTATGTTGAAGATCACCCGCTGGACTATGGAAGTCCATCTCATCAGGCAGGTCATGGACAAAGTAGATTTTTTTTTGGATGCCCACGTGTCCTGCTTCCCATCTCCACACAGGCTGTGCTGCCAGCTCATGGGATGGAGGGCCTGTGGCTCGATCTTTCTCTGGCACTGAGCTGCCAGGTCAACCGGGTGCCCACAGTGGGCCTGCCACTCTTACTGCAGGAGTTTCCCCCTGTGGATTTCAGCCACTAAGAGTGCTCACATATCCACTTCCATCTCAGTTTGGGGAAAGTCTCCATCCTCTGCAATGGTCATGTGTAAGGGGGGAGTCGACTTCTCACCTTTTGCTTCTCCAGGTTTTTCGACTTCCCCTTCCCCAGGGAAAGCCAGGAAGCTCAGCTGGGCCTACAGCCGCTCTTCCTGTGGTCTGATTGCTTTCACGCACTTGAGAGTGTCCTGCCACTTTGGGGGCACCACCTAGTCTCCCCAGTTGGTTGGGCCATGCACTTGCTTCAGCTGCTCCAGGAGTTGGGTCTGCCTCTCTAGGTGCTGATGCAGGGCCTCCTTCTTGGAGCTCAGCTGCTAATTGTAGGTGATGTGCCACTCACAGGTGGCTCTGAGCTCCTGTAGCTAGGCCAGGGACTGCTCCTGCTGGTCCTGAGATGCTTGGCTTTCTTTCTATCTCAGCCACTTCTTTCTATTCCTCTACCTTCTCCTCTGTGTGGACCAGCTGTTCCCACAGGTGTTTCTTCACCTGCTGCTCTGGGTCCAGGATGCTGGCGAGCTCCTCCTTCTCACCGCTCACCCTGTGGAGAGCATCCCACAGCAGTGCCAGCTGCTCCTCCAGCTGTCCATCACACACATATGCGCATCATGGGGTCTCAGGGATCTCCTGCCAATCTTTGGCCTTCTCCTCCAGTCTCCACCATTGCTCCTGCTGCTCCGGGTTCTGGAGATAGAGCCTCTGGTTTTCCTGGACCTGGATGTGAAGTTATTCCTCCCGGTTTTGCAACTCCATCTGCGTGCAGTAGGCGTGGGCCTGCAACTGCCACTAGGCCTGAGAAGGGCCATGGTTCCTCCATCCTGTTCTCTAGGCTGAACACCTGCCTTGCCCCTTGCTCCTTCTCCTCTGTCAGTTGGTTCACCTGCTGGGTCAGCTGCCGGGTCTCCGCTTTCCACGTGGACCTCTCAATGCTCAGGTCTTCTGTGAAGGTGTCTCTCTCTAGATTCACTGTGCTCACTAGTCAGCTCACATTGTCCAGTAGTCTCTTCAGTAACTCATGCCCCACCAGTGCTTGTTGGAACTTGCAGATTCCTTTCTTCCTGTTGTCCAGAGCACTTACAGCTTCTCCTATAACTTTGAGTTCACTTGCTCCAGGTCATCGAAGCCTCTGGCCTTTTCCTTGAGCAGAAGGGTCACATCATGCAGCTGTTCAAAGAACATTTCAGTCTCATTCTGTGATCAGTGACCACAGAAGCCGACATCTCCAGCTCTGCCATTCACTGATCTGCGGCCTGCAGGCAGCTGGTCAGATCTTCGTGCTCCCTTTCTGTGTCATCGGCCGCCTGCTGCAGGCGGGATTGTAAATTGCTTTCTGCCGAAACCAACCTCTGTATGGGTGCCTTGTTTATCTCTAGCTCTATTTTAGGTGCTGCATGCACCTGAGCTATCTTCTCCCTCTCTTTCTCCCGTTGATCCTGAAGGTCTGTCTTTTCCTGCTTCAGTGATTGGATCTTGGCATAGAGTGCCTGGTTTCTTCTTTTCTGGGGTCCAGGGTGGGCACCACGTGTCGGTAGCACCTCTGTAGATCCTTGGTGGTATCAGGACCATTTACACTCTGAAACCTCGTGGCTGTTACTGTGTCCAAAGGCACAGGAAGCCCGTGGTGGGCATCACCTTTGGCCAGACCCTCCATTGAATCACGCTCCCCTGTGGTGTGTGTCTTGAGGATCCTTCCCTTTTTCATGTTCTTTGTTTTCTTGAATGTTACAGGTCTGTCAGGAGGATTCTTCTACTGGTGTTCTGGCTGCAGTTTCATGCCTGTAGCTTTCTCATGGAGTCTTGTTGTTTCAGACATCTGAGCACTGAGATGGGAAAGATGGGCTGGCCACGTTCCCAGGCTCTGGGAATTCCTCTCTTCTTCCACTCACTGATTAGGACATCAATTTCGTACTCTGCTCCAAAGTCACTTGGAGTCTCTTGCTCACCACTTAGCCAACTCTACCTTCCTAAACTGCTGGTAGTGGTGTCAACCAACAGAGGGAATCCCGGTGCTTCTGGGCAGCATGGAATATGGGTGTGGCTGCCATTCTTATATCCCATTGGTCAGAAAGATCCATGAAAGGAGGTGTGACCAGAATACTGTGATGCAGGCAGAATGGGCGAAGTCAAGATGAGAGCAGCCACTTTCCCAGGAAACTGTCCAATCCAGTTGGGGACAAGAAGGTGACCTGCTTTAGCTGGATGGCTGCACAGATTGTTCTGTATGTCTGTTTTTTGCCAGTCCTGGACCTTTAACTCATGATCTGGGCACAGTCCGTGAGTTGCTTTTGCTCAAGGCTAGCCCTCAACCTCTGGAGCCACACGGCTCTACTTCTGGCTTTGTTGGCACTGAAGTTGGACAGGGGTCTCAAGGACTTTCTTGCCAAAGGTAACTTTGACCATGATCCTCTTATCACAGACTTGTAAGTATTAAGGAGGACTGCTGAGAGCCACGGGTGCCTGCCTAATCATTGGTCTTGCTGATGTTCTTGGACAGAACTGTGAGTTCCCTATCCTGGAGATTAAATGGTGGAAGGTGGAACCCACAGTTTGAATCCTGTTCCTGCCACCTCCAAATGGCAGGAGATCCTAAGAAACTCATTCTTATCCACATGAATACCCATGGAATGTGATATATGTCAAGATTGAATGGGCACTTCTTGAACGATTCTAGGATAAAATTATACACAATTATATCCTAGGACTCTGATCGATTTTAACTAACACTTTATGAAACTACTGCTTGAGTCACAGTGCTACTTCCGGGTTTCTACTGAGGTTTATTGGAGATAAGATTCTCACAGACTTTCCTGCCTCGGCTGGTTTTCAATTGCGATCTTCAGATTTCAGCCTCCTGTGTAGCTTGTATTAGAGTTGTGAGCCACCGGCGCCCGGCTTTGCCACTTTTTTATGTGCATATTTTTCCCACTTGCAAGGCTTGGAGATCTAGGATCCCAGGATCAGCTGTGGCTCCAGTGGCTGCACACCAGCCTAGGATGATGGAAGCTGAGGCAGAGTTGCCATGACCTGAGTTCAAGAACTTGCTTCGCAAAAAAAAAAAAAAAAAGCTCCCTGGCTTGCAATTCATGCTGTTTTTCTCTACCAGGCTTTGGATTTGAACTCAGGGTCTGGGTAACTCTGTAGCACTGTGGACGAATGGGAAGCTCACCATGCTTGAAGACAAGAAAGTCCCGCCTGGTCCCTAGGCCTGAATTCAAGCCCCAGCCCTGGAAAACATACTATTTATATTCATTGTAAAGATAGAATTTGTATTTACCTATAGATGTTCAGTCCATATCCTGTTTGTTGTGGTTATTGACTGTATTTTTGTTTATTCAATTATTTACCGTTTATTGACTGTGATGATATGCATTCCATCTATTATTCTGATGACATCCCATCACATAGTATTCAAATTTTTAGACATGTTGTCCATCATGTCTGACACCCAGGACTCTCAGAGAAAAGGAAAACAGGTGTCACACTTGGCTTCTTATTCTACAATCCAAGATCTGAACTCAGGGCCTAGCAGACCCAATTCATGAATGAATGTGTCAACATGGCAACCTCTAGCCAAAGAAGCTGCCAGGCATTTCCCAGACCCTGAGATTGAGCCACAGGGGTGGACAAACTAACAATACATGGATTGGCAGGTGGCAGTATACAAATAAATATATATTTGTATAGAGTGCCAGAGACATCTACTTAGGATTCAATGACATCAACTACATGCCTAACAATCTTAGGTAATTATTATGCTGCTATTGAAGGAATAGTATTGTTTTCATGCTTAATAAACCATTCATTAAGATCAATCAGCATCCTGGGATCATTGCATCCCATTTTAGATTAGACCGATGCCCGCAGAAACTTATTCAATCATGAGTTTCCAAACATTCCATCGTTATTCCCGTGCATAGGAACAAGTCTCTTGGGAAGTCTCCCCACTGATAGGTGTCAGGACCAGGATTCAATATCAGGGCCTTCGATGACATATGGGCCTGTGGCTTCCGCGATAGCCTGCTAGCCTTGGCCAATGCAAAGTGAAGTAAACTTGTAGCCTTGTCATTCAGACCCAGGTTGGTCACCATGCAAAGGAATAAAATGTAAAAAATCCATCCCGTGGCTATTTTTCAGTGAGGGTTTTTTTTATTCTCCTGCAAGGCTTCAGGGCCTAGGATCACAGGATTGGCTATGTGCCCATGGCAGCTCACCAGCCTAAAGTGATCGAAGCTGAGGTAGAGTTGTCATGAACTGAGTTCAAATCGCTTGGTTGGAAAAAAAATACAATAAAATAAAAAATAATAAACCACCCTAGTTCAGAATTCACACCATTTTTTTCTGCCACAGCTGGGATTCCAACTCAGATCTGGGTAACACTATAGCACTCTGGATGAAGGGGAAGATCACTGTCCTTGAAGACTACAAGGTCAGGTCTGCTCCCAGGGCCTGAATTGAAGCCCTCGCACTGGCAAAAATCATATGCCCACCTATTTCAAACATAGGATTTCTATTTAAATACATGTGTGGAATGCATCATGTGTTCAATGTAGTTATTCTTTTTATTGTGTCTTAGTCAAGGATGCATTTTGTATTTTATTGATTATGATGACAGATATAACTGTGCTGGCAGGGATGAGAACTAATTCCCATGTCTATAGCATTGCTTACGCCTTCTCCATCCTAGATGAGACCCAGAATTTTCACAAGGCAGGAAAACAAGTGGACATATTGGATTCTCACATCTGCATTCCTCTTTTGGCAGTGTTGGGGTTGGAACTTAGATCTTAGCAAACCCAACAGGAGAAAGGGTCAAGGTGAGGATACCAGGCTGAGAGCTATAAAGGAACTAAGCTGTTCCCAGGACCTGAGATTGAGCCCCGGGAGTCGGAGGGGGAGAGCACAATACTCATCCATTCATAAGCTATAGGTAGTCAGCATATTTGTATACACTAGGAGCGATGGCGACCTATGATGGAATTCAATATACCCCATGACTCCCGATTCATGGATCTTTCTGATGCCTCCATTTCATGACTGTGATGATTATGGTCAAGCTTCATCAACTCTTCATTGAAAATAATCGATACACAATGAGTCTTGCCTATCATTTCCTACGTGCATCCTGCAGAAAATACTCATTCAAAGATGAGATTGATCGAATTCCACGACCCTTCCAAGTGCTGGAAAAGAGTATCTCAGGATCTCCCGCCATTCCCTCAATGGAGGGGGGATGACCTGGATTCGACCTTGAGGTCTTTGATACCCCGTTGCCCTTGGGCTTCTGCGAGAGCCAACAGACCTTCAGTCACTACAGGTCACCTTCACTCTGCAGGTTGCCGAGTTCGGACCCAGCACGGTCACCATGCCAAGGAAAATGAACATAAAAGCGCCAGGTGGAACTTCCTGCCACTTTTTTTTTCCCTTCGCGGCTTTTTTTCCCCCTGCAATCCTTGGGGTTCTAGGATCTGATGATGGGTTTTAGGTCCAGAGGCTGAAGACTAAGATGATCAGAACTGAAGCAGAGTTGCCACGACTTGAGTTCAACCTCTGAATCTGTTAAAAAAAAATTATGAAGGAAGCACCCTAGCTCCGAATACGCGCCATTTTACTTCCAGAGCTGAGATTCGAACTCAGGTCTGGGTAACTCTATTGCACTGTGGGAGAAGGGGAAGATCACCGTCCTTGAAGACTACATGTTCAGGCCTGCTCCCAGTGCCTGAATTGAAGCCCAACACTGGAAAAATCATATGCGCCCCTATTTTACACATAGGATCTCTATTTACATACATATGTGGAATTCATCATGCTTTCAGTTTTGTTATTTATTTTATTGCATCTTATTCAGACATGCATTTTGTATTTTATTGAGTATGATGATAGATATAAATGTGCTGACATGCATGACAACCTATTCCTATGTCTATAGAGTTGCCTATGCCTTGTCCATTCTAGATGAGACCCAGGACTTTCACAGGACTGGAAAGCAGGTGAGATGATGTACTGCTCACATCAGGATTCATGTTTTGACAGTGTTGTGATTTGAACTCAGAACCTAGCAGCCCACTTGGTGAAAGGGCCAAGGTGAGGACACTGGCCTGTGAGCCACTGAGGAGAAGACCATTTCCAGGACCTGACATTGAGCACCAGTGAGGGCCAGGATGGGCATAAATTCATAATTTAAACATAGGATCTCTATTGATATACATGTGTGGACAGCATCTTGCATTCAGTGCACTTCTCCTTAATTTGTGTCTAATTCATGGAGGTATTGTGTATTTTACTGAGTATAGTGCCAGGTATAACTGTGCTGACATGGATGTCAACCTGTTCCCATGGCTATAGAGTTGCCTATATAGCATGTTCCATTCTTTGCTGAAAAGCAGGACTTTCACAGCACAGGAAAAGAGGAGGATCACTTGGCTTCTCACATCACTATTCATCTTCTGACAATGCTGGGATTTGAACTGAAGTCTTTGCAAACCCAAGTGATGAATGGGTCATGGTGAGTACACCAGCCTGTGAGCCAATAAAGGGTTAGGTCCATTCCGGGACCTGAGATCGAGCGCTGCCCGGGCTTGCTTTGAATCCTGATCCTCAGATCTCAGCCTCCCGAGTAGATAGGATTACAGGCATGAGCCACTGGCGCCCAGCACTAATATGATTTCTATGAACTCCTTTTTATGCGCCTGACACAAGTCTATTTCATGTACTCATCACTGGTCACCTAGTCTTAAACAACTTTTTACAAAGTATGTTCTTCCCCATAGTGTTTTCATATTGGTCCTCTCCATCAACAAATTACTATTCCTTGTAAGTGTGCAGAGGGAAGAGCTCAGACACAAATTCTAGTATCATTATTTACTCACTACATTGACTGTTGGCCTTACATTTGTCATCTGTAAATGGATGTAATCTATCAGAAATATTGAAGAATACATTTGTTTACTCCTAGAGCTAGAAAAAAGAAAAGTGAAGAGTCCTTACATTTTCCACCTTAGCTTACAAATAAGGAAAGAGTCAAATTCAGTTTGTTGGTATAAAGTCACAAATTGCTTCATGCAGAAATAAAAATAAAGTTTACCTCCTGGCTCTAAGAATTGTGTCCTTTTAAGGCAACTAGAGATATGTAAGTGGTATTATGTAAATTGGGTCATGTGTCTAATTTGTATTGAAGAACATACTCAACCTATCATTGGAAAACATTGGTTATTGAACAGTATCTATATGAGAATGTAACTTGAACTAATGACACTAAGTTGAAAACTAATCTTAGTCCATCAAAATTTTCTTATTGCTTTATGTGCTGCCAAGTGTTCTTCATAAATTTATACATAGATTTTCTTCAGTGAACTGGATAGAAACTAAAACTGACTAAAGATTTCTGCCTAATGAGTGAAGCATGCTTGAGGCATGTGTTAGCTTCTAGGGATATATAACTAAGCTACTGGCTATGTGGGTGGTGAAAGGCTTTCTCCTAAGTTCCCAAGGCTTGAACAAACAATATCATTTGATAACAAAGCACTCAGCTTATTATATTTTATCTATGTGGGATAATAAACATGTGACAATAAACGATTTTATTTATAAGAAAACAATACCACCAAGAAAAGTGAGTATACATTAGCAGACTGCAAGAATAACATTAGGGATTTACTGTCTCACCTGATTATGTGATTGTTATTTCTTGATATTGAAACTCTCCTCTTGTTATTCTTATTGTATGCAATCCAACACTGTTTATTATTATGTATTCAATGTGGGAAATCTAAATTCAAAGGTGTCTAAAAATTTTTCTTTTTCAATCATAACATTGACATTATCAAGATCACTCTGGTCATCATCATCTTCAACAAAATTATTATTAGCATCATAATTGCTAATTATTGAAAGTCTGGTATGTGTCTATGATTTTGTATTATTTGTATTTTGATTAATAATTTTAATATTACCACTGTGCATGCATCCGTGTTAAATTTTTGAATAAATAGACAAAAAAAACTAAACCATAACAGGTAGCTTTACTATGTGATTATAACAAATTATTGAACAGATTTTTGAATCATTGCACATTTCTAACCAGTATGAATTACTTTCCTCTCTCCCTGTCATTACACACAAATATTTAAGGGTTTGAACAGAATTTTTTCAAGTAATATACTATAAATATTACTACTACATAATGTGTACATCTAAAATTACCTTGAAAATAATATATTCCAATTTCTATTGAAATATTAGTCATTTTACTCTAGGAAACTTTTGGAAATATAGACTGTATCTTTGAAATGAAAAGGGTAAAAAAATAGTAGCATAAAAGTTTTAGAGGGAGTGTATATATTCAGAAATATATATGTGTGTGTGTATAAATTTTATGTGCAGAAAGTCATACATTTTTAGAGGAAATTTGTCGACATACATATATATATATATAAATTTATGTATAGAATTATGTGCATTATAGTGAAACAAACATCTTAAAACATAATTTAAAAAAATCATCAAACCAAGTGCCGGTAACTCATGCCTATAATTCTAGCTCCTCTGGTGGCTGAGATCTAACAATTATTTTCACATCTAGCCCAAACAGAAAAGTACATGTTAGATTCTTATTCTCCAATTAATTATTCAAAAACAGAAATTAGCCCTGTGCTTCAAGTTGTGCAGTGCTGGCCTTGAGCACAAAAAAAGCTTAGGGACAATGCGCAGGACTTGTAAACAACAACAACAACATGTCTCACATTAATTTCACAAAAGCATTTTTTAACTGCTGTGAACATTTCTTAGAAACATGAATATATGCCCTTGGAAATTCTTAAGTAAAAAGTATAGAATATTTATGTCTATGTTAAAGACATGACGATTTAGATTGTTTAAAATATTTAGCTAATGATTAGGAATTAAGTATAATGATAGGTAATAATTGGGACTGGTCTTTTATTCTGTTTTATGATAGTGATAAAATGATAACTGTAATGATTATATAAAATTACTCTTGCTTGGTATTTGAATTATAATGAGTGATAAACATTTTTTGGAGTTTTTTTAATTGTGAAAATACTGTACCAAGGGGTTACGATTACATGGGCAAGGTAATGAGTACATTTCTTTTCAAGCATTGTTGCCTGCTCCTTTGTTTTCCTCTTCCCATCCTTTTCACCTCCCCCCCCATACTGATCCCCATTCCCTCCCTCCCCATTCCCACGCCAAAGTTGTAAAGTTCGTTTTTCAACATAACAAAAAATAACTCCAGTTTTCACTGCCTTTGATGTTGGTATAATTTGTAAAGAGTTAGGGAAAAAACAAATCGTTTAAATAGGAATACAGGTGGAGCCATTGCAACAATGAAATGTATAAGTCCTTATGTTGAAAAATGAACTTTACAACTTTGGTGGGGGGGAGAGGTTTGGATAAGGGGAGTCTGAGAAATGATCGGATGTGGAAACAAAGGAGGAGGCAACAATGCTTGATAAGAAATGTACTCATTATCTTGTCCATGTAATTGTAAACCAACTGTACTGCATTTTCACAATAAAAAAAAATACCTCTCAATCCTATCTCTCAACATCACCGGATTTAACTCTCCAATTAAGAGACATAGATTGTCTAGTTGGATTAAAAAGCAAAATCATTCTTTCTGCTGCCTTCAGGAGTCACATCTTGCCCATAAAAACAAACACATTTTGAAAGTGAAAGACTGGAACAAAATCTACCAAGTAAATGACCCCCATAAACAGGTGGGAGTTGCAATCCTAATATCAGATAAAATAGACTTCAAATTAAAATTTGTAAGAAGAGAAAAAGAAGGTCGCTACATACTAATTAGGGGATCGCTCCTTCAGGAAAATATTACAATTCTAAATATATATTTACCAAACAACGGAGCACGCAAATTTATCCAAGAAACACTAATTTCCCTCCAAGCTTACGTGGATCCAAACACATTAATTGTTGGGGACTCTAACACACCATTATCCCCACTAGATAGATCAACTCGGCAAAAACTCAATAAACTGCAGATCTAAACAACTGCAAGGATCAACAAGATTTAACGGACATCTAACGAATATTTCACCCAGCAGTATCAGAATACACCTTTGTCTCAGCAGCATATAGAACATTTTGAAAAACTGACCACATTTTAGGTCACAAAACAAAAGTCCAAATTCAGAAACATTGAAGTTATACCTTGCATTCTCTCAGACCACAGGAAATAAAATTAGAATTAAATGCCAAAAGCCACCAACGA
The DNA here is from genome assembly GCF_019054845.1 of Dipodomys spectabilis. Classification (NCBI taxonomy): domain Eukaryota; kingdom Metazoa; phylum Chordata; class Mammalia; order Rodentia; family Heteromyidae; genus Dipodomys; species Dipodomys spectabilis. The sequence continues at coordinate 1,039,859 of NW_024871180.1, forward strand.
AAGTCCTGTAACACATGGATGCTGAACAACACACTGTTGAATCACGAGTAAGTCATTTAAGATATTAGAAAGGAAATAAAAATATTCATGATATTCAACAAAAACGAGCACACAAATTACCAGTTCCTCTGGGACACAGAAAAGTCAGTACTCAGAGGCAAGTAGGAGATATATGAAACCAACAATTTAATGAGACATCTGCCTTGAAAAAGAGCAGCATGATAAACACCAACCCAGTAGATGGAAAGAAATAATTAAAATTAAATAAGAATTAAATGAATTAGATTCCAAACAAACATAGAAAGAATCAACAAAACCAAGAGTTGGTTCTTCAAAAACATTAACAAAATTGACAGACCCTTAACAAATCTTATCAGAAAAAGAAAACTCACCCAAATAAATAAACTCAGAGATGAGAATGGAAACATCACCAGAGAAACAACCAACATTATGAACATTATAAGGGAATATTTCTCAAAACTATGCTAATAAGTTTGAGAACTTGGCAAAAATGGACCTTTTCATAGCAAATATCGACATGCAGCTAATACTAAACCAAGATGAGTTAAACCATTTTAACAGGAACATATCAAGCATTAAGATAGAAACAGCAATAAGAGAAGTCCTATCTAAAAAAAGCCCAAGACCAGACAGATTTATATCAGAATTCTACATGGCCTTCAACGCAGAGCTCACACCAATACTACTCCAACTCTTCAATGAAATTGAAAGTTCACTACAGAACTTATTCAATGAGGCCATCAAAACCCTCTTCCCCAAACCAGGCAGGGATGCATCAAAAAAGAGAAGTTTAAACACATTTCTTTGATGAACATTGATGCAAAACTTCTCAAAAATATGTTGGTCAATTGACTTCAACAATTCATCCAAAAAATAATACACCACGATCAAACAAGATTCATTTCAAGGATGCAAAGTTGGGTCAATATACACAAATCAATTAATATAATACATAGCAACAACAAGAGCAAGGATAAGAACCACATGGTTATCTCAATTGTTTGAGAAAAAGCATTTGACAACATCCAACAATCCCTTTATGATGATGAAGGCTCTGGAAAAATTAGGAATCCAGGGAACATTCCTCAATAGAATAAAGGCTGTATATGACAAACATACAGCCAGCATTATACTTAATGGTGAAAAACTAAAGCCATTTCCTCTTAAATCAAGAAGGGGACAATGGATTGCTGGGTCATAGGGAAGCTCTATGTGGAGTCTTTTGAGGAACCTCCATACTACTTTCCAAAGTGGTTGAACAAATTTACACTCCCACCAACAATGCAGTAAGGTTCCCTTCTGTCCACATCCCCTCCAGCATCTGTTGTTATTAGAGTTCTTGATTTTAGCCATTCTAACTGGAGTGAGGTGGTATCTCAATGTTATTTTGATTTGCATTTTGTTATGGGTAGGGAGGTTGAGCATTTCTTAATGTATCTATTGGCCATCCTTCTTTCCTCTTCAGAGAAGTTTCTCTTTAAGTCTTTAGCCCACTTATTTATTGGGCAGCTGTTTCTTTGAAGATTTTTTGATTTCCAGGTATGTTTTAGACATGAGACCCTTGTCCATTGTATGGCTAGTGAAGATCTCCCAATCCTTGGGCTTTCTATTGATCTTGCTAGGTTCATCCTTTGCCATGCAGAAACTCTGCAATTTCATGCAATCCCATTTGTCCAACCTTTCTTTGATTTGTTGTGTTTCTGGGTCTCTATTCAGAAAATTTCGGCCTGTGCCGAGGAGACTTATATTTCCTCCAATTCCATCCTGTAATATTTTCAAAGTGTCTGCATTGACTCCAGGTCTTTGATCCATTTGGAGTTGACTCTTTTGTAGAGTGATATATAAGGATGTAGCTTCAGTTTTCTACAAGTGATTAACCAATTTTGCCAGCACCATTTACTGAAGAGGCTGTCTTTCTTCCATTCTAATTTTTAGCTCCATTATCGTAGATTAGATGGCTATTGGTCTTTAGGTGCATTTTTGGATTTTCAATTATATTCCATTGGTCTTGAAGTTTGTTCTTGTGTCTGTATCAAGCTGTTTTGATTAGAATTGTGTTGTAGTAGAGTTTGAAATTTTGTATGGATATTCCTCCAGCACTTTTCTTTCTGTTTTTTTATCATTTTTTCTATTAGGGGTCTTTTATTGTTCTGTATGAATTTTTAGATTGCCTCTTCTACTTCCTTGAAGAATGAGGTTGGGATATCGATAGGTAGCGCATTGAATTTGTAGATAGCCTTGGCAAGTATTGCCATTTTCACGATGTGGATCCTTCCAATCCAGGAGCATGGGAGGTTTTTCCACTTTTTAAGTAGTGTTTTGATTTTCTTTTTCAGGTTTTTAAAGTTTTCATCAGCCTGGCACTGGTGGCTCATGCTTGTAATCCTAGCTACTCAGGAGGCTGAGATCTGAGGATCATGGTTCAAAGCTAGGGAAATTAAGTCCATGAGACTCTAATCTCCAATAAAACACTAGAAAACCGGAAGTGGTGCTGTGCCTCAAGTGATAGAGAGCTCGCCTTGAGTTGAAGAGCTGTGGGACAGCACCCAGGCCCAGAGTTCAAAACCCATGACTGACAAAAAACAATAAAGTTTCCATCATAAAGGTCCTTCATTTTTTATTAATTCCTAGGTGTTTTATTTTGGGGTGGCTATTATAGATGGAATTGTTTTCCTGGTTTCAGCCACATTTTTCTCATTGTTGGATTAGAGAAAAGCCATTGCCTTTGAGGGTTAATTTTATAACCGGCAAATTTGCCAAAGTTTTGAATCACTATGAGTAAATTGGGAGTGGATTCCATGGGATTCTTTAAAAACAAGATCATGTCATCTACAAAGAGGACGAGTTTTACTTAATCTTTCCCTATTTGGATCCATTTTATGTTTGCACCTTGTCTTATCGTTGTAGCTTGGCATTCTAATACTAAATTGAAAGAAACTGGAGAGAGTGGACATCCTGGTCCCCTTCCTTTTTTTTATTGTGAAAATACTTTACAGAGGAGTTTCGATTACCTGGGCAAGCTAATGAATACATTTCTTATCAAGCATTGTAATCTCCTCCTTTGTTTCCCCTTCCCATCCCTTTCCATCTTCCTCCCACCCCTACCCAATCCCCCCCCTCCCGCACCAAAGTTGTAAAGTTCGTTTTCGACATAACGACTTGTAAGTTTCGTTGTTGCAATGGGTCCACCTGTATCCCTATTTAAACGATTTGTGTTTCCCCTTCCCCTCTACAAATTATACCAACATCAAACACAGTGAAAGCAGGGGTTATACTCTGTGGGAGGGACATACAAAGCAACAAAGAAATAACTTTACAATTTCGTTAGAAACAATCGCATGAAGGAAAAAAAAAAAAAACATTTGAATACATATCTTAGGGTTCATTTCCCTAACATCAAATTATCTGACCTTTTCAGCTTGACTCAGACATATACTAGATACTGCTAATAAGGGAAACCATGAGACGTATGTTTCTTTGGACCTGGCTTACTTCACTTAATATATTTTTTTCCAAGCCTTTCCATTTCCTAACAAATGGGGCAATGCCATTCTTTCTGATGGAGGCATAGAATTCAATTGTGTATATATAACACATTTTCTTGATCCATTCATCTACTGAGGGCCATCTGGGTTGGTTCCTTATCTTAGCTATAGTAAATAATGTTACAATAAACATAGTTGTGCTGGTAGCTTTAGTGTGGTCTTGTTTGTGAACATTTGTGTAAGTGCCGCACAGGCCAAAATTTTCTTAATAGCGACCCAGAAACATGACAAATCAAAGAAAGGTTGGACAAATGGGATTGCATGAAATTGCAGAGCTTCTGCATGGCAAAGGTCATAGTTAGCAAGATCAATAGAAAGCCCACGGATTGGGAGAAGATCTTCACTAGCCATAAAATGGACAAGGGTCTCATATCTAATATATAACTGGAACTCAAAAAAATAAATCCCTTAACAACAAATCTTCACACAAACCACTGCCCAATAAATAAGTGGCTAAAGATTTAAAGAGAAACTTCTCTGAAGAGGAAAGAAGGATGGCCAGTAGACACATGAAGGAATGGTTAACCTCCCTAGCTATAAAATAAATGCAAATCAAAACGACATTCAGATTCCACCTCACCCCTGTTAGTATGGCTAATATCAAGAACTCTAACAACAGATTCTGGATGGTATGTGGACAGAAGGGAACCCTACTTCATTGTTGGTGGGCGTGTAAATTTGTTCAACTACTTTGGAATGTATTATGGAGATTCCTCAAAAGACTCCACATAGAGGAGAAGTTCCGGGAAGATGGCAGAGGAGAAGCTGGAATCTGAACAAGCCCTCGCATAGAAAGCAGTTTTAGAGTTCCAGTGAACAGTCCTAAGCCAGAGAATCACACCAAATGTGCCATCACAGGACAGAGAGTTAGGCCAGAGAGGGGAAACCCAGGCAAGGAGACACATCTGAGAGGTTGCCAGCAGCCACCGCGGCAGCGGTAGTGGTGGTGGAGGCAGCGGTGGTGGCGGCGACGGCAGGGCACCATACTTGAGCCACAGAGAGCCTGGGACGAAGGAGCCAGACGCAGCGGGCAAGCAGATTCTACTCAACACCAGCAAGAACCGACAAGGAGTGGACATCTTCATTCTGCAGTTCACAGACCAGAGACAACCCAGGAACCAAGACTCAGCATGAGTAGAAGGCCGAAGTCCTCACTTCTTCTCAGGGAGCAGAGGAAGGAAGTCCAACCCTCCCCCCCCCAGTACCGGAGATCTCCATCTTGGATACCGACAAAGCTCGGAGGAGCTGCTAGCTCCAACTCAGGCCTTAGAATAAAACGAGTCATTTAGCAGGTCACAAGAACCTAACTGACCTGCCAGACTCAGCTCCACAGAGGGAAAAGCACCCAGCTTGGGCACCAGCCCCAGGAGTGGCTTTCTTCACTGGGTAATCAGAGCCAGAGGCTGCCCCTCCCTCTAGCAGCCTCGACAATCAATCGAAATTCAGTAAACAGAAGCCCTGAGAATGACTCCAGGCCGGGCTCTGTGAGATTTTCATAAAAAAGCCCCAGGGAAAAGCTACTGTTTGTTGAAAGGCCTCAACTCTACCCAGAAACTAGCCTCATCACTGCATCCACCTCTTTTGTGATTCTCAAAGCAGATCAGCCTCGCATTAAACTAACCTGGAAGGAGCATCTCAAAATCTGGGGTAAAGCAGAGCATTTTTCTGCCTGTTCGAACAAACTGACTTAAGAAACCAATCAAGCCACAGGACCACAAGCAAACCAGAGATTCCAACAAGAGCGTGGATACAGACAAAAGGGAGATACAGGATTTTTCCCACCCCTCCCCCCAAAAAATCAAAGAATTTCCTCTTCTTCTTCTTCTTCTTCTTCTTCTTCTTCTTCTTCTTCTTCTTCTTCTTCTTCTTCTTCTTCTTCTTCTTCTTCTTCTTCTTCTTCTTCTTCTTCTTCTTCTTCTTCTTCTTCTTCTTCTTCTTCTTCTTCTTCTTCTTTTCTTCTTCTTCTCCTCCTCCTCCTCCTCCTCCTCCTCCTCCTGCTCCTCCTTCTCCTCCTCCTCTTCTTCTTCTTCTTCTTCTTCTTCTTCTTCTTCTTCTTCTTCTTCTTCTTCTTCTTCTTCTTCTTCTTCTTCTTCTTCTTCTTCTTCTTCTTCTTCTTCTTCTTCTTCTTCTTCTTCTTCTTCTTCTTCTTCTTCTTCTTCTTCTTCATTTTTTTTGGTACCTTATATATAAAATTTTTTTTTCTTTTCTAAAACTTTTTTTAATCTTTAATTTTTGCCTTTTTTGAAAAAAAAAATTGTATTCCAGTAACTTTTTTTTTCTCTTATAATTTTTATTTTAGGGATACGTGAATGTACATTTTTCTTTCTTTTTTTGTCTTCTTTCTCTTTTTTAATTATCCTTTTGTTTTTGTTTAGCTCTACTGAACTTCTGATCTTTTCTTCTTCCTTTCTTATCCTTTTCACCTTTTCCTCTCTTTTGTTCTTCTTTATGTGACTTAACACTTCTCCTGCACATCCTCAGATAAACCCGTAGTTAACTAGTAGACCCTATCCCCCATTGTGTACACACTTAATCCACAAATTTATTACTCAAATCAAAACCTCTGAGACTTAAATTCCTTAATAGCAGTACTACCTCTTTATACCTATATAATATTTTAAGCATTTTATTTTTTAAGTTTTTCACATCTCCTCTATGTCCCTCCCCTTCTCTCCATATATTCACGTTCTTCTCTAAATAGATTGTTTTCGAAACTACATAATATTATTAATTTTTACTTTTCTATTTTTTCTGGTCTCTTTTCTTTTCCCTTTCCCTTCCTTCTTTTTTTCTCTCTCTCTACTTTCATCCTACCCAACCTATTTCCTGCAGTGAGATTAGCAATTAGTTAACTCTCCCTGTGCCTCCACACACCAATCTATTCCTATTTTATACCCACATCTCTCCCTAACCCTAATAATTTCTGGTTTCCAAAATTCTCCTCTGCGGTTCGAAGCTCATTAGCATATAGTTGTTTGATGTTGAATAGATGTATCTGTTTTACTAGATTGTATCTGTAGACTATTGACTGTACAAATTCAGACTTTGGTTGATGGTTGCCTTAAGATAATGTTCGAGCACAAAACTGGTGCTATTTTCATCTCAGATGTGCAGAGTAAGCCGGAGAAACACAAGAAATATGGCAAATCCGGGTATCTCAATTCCAAATCATGATAATCAGGGTACAGAACAGATAATGAATAATCCAGAGGAGAGTTCCCAAATAACTCTACAAACACTGCTGGCAAAAAGGATAAATGAAAAGAGAGAAAATATACAAAGAACTCTGTATGAGCGTGAAAGGGAGAGAGAGGAGGCAATTCAAAATTTTATGCAGGAATATCATAAGTGTGCGGAAGCTACTCAAAAACTGATACAGGATTTGCATGAGCAACTTGAGAATACCCAAAGAGAAAGACATGAATGGCGTGAACAGGCTGAGAACACACAAAGAGAACTGCAGGAATCCCACGAACGGGAGGAAGCTAATCAAAGAGTAATACAGGAATTGAGAGAGCAGGAAGAGAATACACAAACATCACTAAAGGCATTCATGGAATCCATTAACAAAAAGCTGAAGGAAGACAGGGAGACCACAAAGGGAATGCTGAATGGAACCCAACAGAAGGAATGGGAGTCCAAAGAAACCATAACCAATCAACTAAGTGATTTGAGAATAAACACTGAACATAAAATTAAGGAATTAAAGAAATTCATACAAGATCTAAAACAGAGCTTCAACAAAGAATTTGAAGCCATCAAAGCTGACCAATAAGAACGAAAAGAGATAAAAAACAAAGTAGAAAATATTGACAGCAGAAAATATTGACCATGCAGAAGATCGAATCTCAGGGATTGAGACAGCCTAGATATTATAGAGAAAGAACATACAACCATCCAAGACAAGTCCAAGAAATATGATAGATCTATCCAAAACTTGGAAGACACCATCAGAAGGCCTAATCTAAGGATAATTGGTGTAGAGGAGCACCTAGAAACAGAAGTTAATGGTCTAGGAAATTTGTTTAAGAGGATCCTAGCAGAGAACTTCTCAAACATACAAGAATGTATGACTATTCACACACAAGAAACTTTTAGAACCTCAAATAGACCAGATTGGAATAGGACATCCCACTGTCACATTATAATCCACACAGGATCAACTCAGAACTAGGAAAAGATCCTTAAAGCTGTCAAGGAGAAAAGATTAATCACCTATAAAGGGAAACCAATTAGAATCACCTCAGGTTTCTCAGCAGAGACAATCAAGGCAAGAAGAGCCAGGAATGATGTATGCCATGCCCTAAAAACAAACAACTATCAAGCAAGAATACTGTACCCAGCTAAACTCTCCTTCATAACTGAAGGCCAAATAAAAACCTTTCATAGCAAAGAGATATTGAAACAATACATCTCCACCAAACCAGCCCTACAAAAGATTCTTAAAGATGTCCTAAACATAGAAAACCAACAAGACCAAAATAAAGGCCAAGAAACTGCACCCAAACTGAGAATCCAAGAACCATAGGAAGAACCCAGTTTTCACATCCCCCAAGAAGGTGGATAACATAGCAGGAACTCCCAAATACCTCTCAGTCATATCTCTTAACATTAACGGACTGAAATCTCCAATTAAGCGACATAGACTGTCTAGTTGGATTAAAAAACAGGAGTCACATCTGGCCAGTAAAAACAAACACATTTTCAATGTTAAAGGCTGGAACAAAATCTACCAAGCAAACGGCCATCATAAACAGGCGGTAGTTGCAATCCTAATATCAGATAAAATAGACTTCAAATTAAAATTCGTGAGAAGAGATAAAAAAGGTCACTACATACTAATTAAGAGATCTCTCCTTCAGGAGGATATTACAATTCTAAATATCTGTTCGCCAAACAATGGAGCATCCAAATTTATCCAAGAAACAATACTTTCCCTTAAGTGCCACATAGATCAAAAGATATTAATTGTTGGGGATTTGAACACACCACTCTCCCCACTAGATAGATCAACTAGGCAAAAAAAAAAAAAAAAAAAAAAAAACAGAGAAAACTCAGATCTAAACAGCTGCATAGATCAATTAGACTTAACAGACATCTACCGAATATTTCACCCAGCAGCATCAGAATACACGTTTTTCTCAGCAGCACATGGAACATTTTCTAAAATTGACCACATTTTAGGCCACAAAGCAAATGATGAAGGTTTTGGAAAATTAGGAATCCATGGAATATTCCTCAATACAATAAAGGCTGTATATGACAAACCTACAGCCAGCATTATACTTAATTGTGAAAAACTAAAGCCATTTCCTCTTATCTCAGGAACAAGACAAGGATGTGCAAACTCTCCACTTCTCTTCAATCTATTATTAGAATGCCTTGCTACAGCAATAAGACAAGATGCAGACATAAAGGGAATCAAAATAAGAAAAGAAGAAATAAAACTCTCCCTCTTTGCAGATGACATGATCTTGTATTTAAAGAATCCCATAGACTCCACTCCAAAATTACTCAAACTGATTAAAAACTTTGGCAAAGTAGCAGGGTATAAAATTACCCCCCCCCCCCAAATCAATGGCTTTTCTGTATGCCAACAATGAGAAAAGTGTGGCTGAAATTAAGACAGCAACTCCATTTGTAATAGCCCCACAAAAAATAAATACCCAGGAATTAACTTAACCAAAGAAGTGAAGGACCTCTATGATTAAAACTTTAAAACCTTGAGAAAGGAAATCAACACAGAACTTAAAAAATGGCAAAACCTCCCATGCTCCTGGATTGGAAAGATTAACAACGAGAAATGACAATACTTCCAAGGCTATTTACAAATTCAACGCGATACCTATCAAAATTCCAACCTCAATCTTCAAGGAAATAGAAGAGGCAATCCAAAAATTCATACGGAACAACAAAAGACCACGAATAGCAAAACCGTTCCTCAACGGAAAGAACACTGCTGGAGGAATAACAATACCAAATTTCAAACTCGCCTTTAAAGCCATAGTAATCAAAACAGCTTGGTTTTGGCATAAGAACAGACCTCAGGACCAATGGAATAGAATTGAAAACCCAGAAATGAACCTACAGACCTAGAGCCATCTAGTCTTCAATAAGGGAGCTAAAAAAATAGAATTGAAGAAAGACATCCTCTTCAGTAAATGGTGCTGGCAAAATCGGTTAACTACTTGTAGAAAACTAAAGCTAGATCCTTATATATCACTCTGCACCAGAATCAACTCCAAAAGGATCAAAGACCTCGAAGTCAGAGCAGACACTGAAAAACTTACAGGATGGAATAGGAGAAACCCTAGGTCTCCTTGGCTCAGGCCGAAATATTCTGAATAGAGACCCGGAAACACAACAAATCAAAGAAAGGTTGGACAAA